>NW_020799110.1:24516167-24824622 GCF_003259725.1 Athene cunicularia
TTTTTTATTTTTCCCTCAGTGGTTGGTGTGTTAGATTAAGTTAAAACTGGTTTGTTTGTTTGTTTGTTTGTTTGCTTGCAGACACTTTGATAGTTTTTCAATTCTGCGTGACCAAAGAAATCCATCTCAGTTTGCCAACCTTGCTGTCATTCCCAAGAAAGAGCCTGCACTGGCTGCAAATATAAATGAACGCTAATCTGGTTCCACTGAACGTTCATTGTAGCTGTTTTCTAATAAAGCAGACCAAAACCTTGTTTCCCTTTTGTTCTATTCTGGGTGGTGTGCTGTTCTGCCCGAGAGGCTTTTTGCTGTCTCGGTTGCCGGCACAGTGCCCCCGGCCGCCGGCATCCCCACCGCCAGCCCCACTGGGTGGCAGTGCTCTCCCAGGAGTTTTCTCACGGGTGTTGAGTTCCTGGAATGCAAACGGACAGAACAGTCTCCTGGAGAGAAAAACAGTTCCAGGTACTGTTCCCAGCCTGATTCCTGGGACCGTCACATGCTGTACCAGAAGGGGCAAATGTGCAACAGGCCAGGAGGGCCCGAGTCTGAAGCCTCAGCATCTGGGTCAGCTGTAGAGAAAGAAAAATAAACACTGAAGAGGTCACGGCCGGGACGCTCTGGGACACTCTTGGCCAAAGGCTGGGAACATATTCCTGTCCCTCCTCCCCTGCCTAGTTGCTGGGAAGAGCCAACTCAACATTAAATCAAGACAGAAAACACTGTGCAAAACAAATCTGTCCAAGCAGAGAGCAACAACTCCTTCCAGCCTCTCTCCCTCTCTGTAATGTCTCCTTTTGCCTTACACAGTATTAAAAATAGTATTTCTTTCATGCTGGGCTGAGAAAAAAACTGCAGGTTCCTGAATTTCAGCACACTGACACCAGAGTGCTGAGTGGTACGGCAGGGCCCACAGACCATGCGGGCTGAGCAAGGCGGATGCAGCCTGGGGATAGGTGCATGTCCCCCAACAGGTCTCCACCATGTCCTTCCCTCAGAAAGACTGCAAGAAATCCTGTCGCTTCTGCACTTTGCCCCATGCCTTGAAACTCACTTCTGTCATTCCAGCCAATCCCCACATCTTCTTACTCTAATTTTCACAGAATCACAGAATCATTCAAGTTGGAAAAGACCCTTGGGATCATCGAGTCCAACCATCAGCTCTACTCTACAAAGTTCTCCCCTACACCACATCTCCCACCAGCTCATCTAAACGGCCCTTACACACATCCAGGGATGGTGACTCCACCACCTCCCTGGGCAGGCTGTTCCATTTTCCCTCAGTCCTTCCATTTTTTGAATCGGTCTACAGGGACAGAGAAGGCAGATGAATGGGGGATGTCTCCCTTTCCCGTCAAGAAGTTGTGATTTTGTATCTTCACCTCTTGCCAAAACTAATGATAGTGTCTGCTGAAGCTGACTGGTTCTTCCTACTGGGAATCCTAAAAAACAGTAGCCCTCAGGAGTTGGTTGCTGATTTTCTCCCCTTGGTGTTAGTAGCAAAACTTGTCTTTATTTTCTTGAGAAAAATAATCTTCCGAGTTGAAAAAGAAGTTGTCCAAATAAACTTCAAAATACAAATTTGTAACTCTACATATCAGAGACAGAAAACAGCCTCTTGTTTCTCCTGTTCCCCAGCCACACCTGCAGACCTTGGGCGAGCATGAGCCAAACCATCCCTCACTGACAAACACAAGACAGCAGAACCACAGCTTGGCTCCTTTCCCCTCTCCTAACTCATGAGAGTCTCAAAAATTCTAGCATTTTAATAGCAGTCCATGAAGAGTTGTTTTTATTTACCTCCCTGCTCTTTGTACCTTTCACATTCATGTTGCCATCTGAAGGACAAGAAGCATCTTGAAAAACAAAACCATTCAGGATGAGCAGTTTTATGAAGACACCAAAAATCACGAGGCTTGTGAGAAAATGTCAAGAACTAGCAGTTCTGTGCCCTCAATTACCAGCAGCAAGGTGGGGGTGGAGACAGGAGACAACAGAAATCAAGTTTCAAGGAAACTTGTAATTTCCTATCGTGGGCTCTCTGTCATACATACCCACCTCATACAGGGAATGGCCACAATCAGTTTCTGTCCAAAGGACATACAGTATCTCAGTGTACAAAGCAGCGACTGGTGAAGTGAAGAGCAGAGGAGTCCCTGCAGGAGCTGCATACCCTGTTTCAGGGGCAGCCAGGACTGTTCCCCAGGGCTGGGACACAGCTCCAGGGTTCATGGGGCTGCCTCGAGCGCAACCAGGCAAATGCCAGTTTCCTTCCATGCCATTACTATGTTCAACTTCCCTTAGAAAATGACACAGCCAACTATAGAGCAGGAGTAGACACTTTAATATTAATCACTAAAACTGCAGGAGGTTAATTAGTTTTACTGAATAATTACTGAAATCATTGCAAATGAACTAAACCCCAACTCCAAGGCAGTGTGCTTGTTTAACTGCCTGGAGATTCTCTGCAGCTTGTGACACTGAAACTGATCTCATTTGAGGCTCAGATCTAACTCCAGATTGATTTATTTCCCCGGTGCCATACGGTACAGCCCCAGCCCCTGGAATGCAGGGCTGACTCCCTTCAGTCTGCAGGTTACAGACAGCAGTCAACTGTCTGTCAACTGAGAGAAGGAAGAGAGCAGCGGTGAGCAAAGTGACAATGCTGGCACAAGAAAAGAGGGGAAAAAATGACCAGGAATATATTTAGGCTATAAATTAGAATACCTTTAGTGATTCATGCTATTGCAATTCATTAAAAGATTACTGCCCCCAGCTGCCAAATCACATGTTAAAGTCAACTGCTCTCCATTTGCCTTTAAATTAAAATACTGGGCAGGCACATCGACATCCAAGAAGCTCACTTATGTGACCTGGGAGAGGTCGATAGCTGGGATCTGGTAAATAGTCTCAGTTTGAATTTCCAGAGCTTATGTGGAGACATCCTTACAAGGTTGCTAATCACTACAGCCATAAGGTTATGGCAAATAAAGCAATCTAATGATCAGTAAGACGAAACTCAAGACATTTATGAAAAGAATTATAGGAACCTAATGCTTGTGACATTGCCCTGGTGACTCCTTTGGTCCCATACAGATAGATTGGGAAAATGCCTGAAGGCAAATGGTTCAGGTGTGTGGTGTGCTTCTTCTATGCATGCTGTAACATACTGCTTTTGCACCAAACAGCACAGCAATATTCCAGGGGAAGAAGTTGTCTACGGTCACTTCAGAAAAACTTACCCATCTAATGTTAAACCACCTTCAAGTGGATTAATAAAATATCAACTTGCAATGCAGATGACCTTTTTAGAATTCCATCCAACTTAACCAATTTCAGTTCAACTAAAACCTTTACGAGGCAAATACCCGTTTTAGGGAACAATTTCAAGGGCACGAATAAGATTGTTTTATTCATCTTTCTTAGAAGGTCATTTCCACAAAACAGTGTTTTGTTTGCCTGACAAGATCACTGTAGACAGATTTCAGACTTACCATGATTACTAATTCACTTTCTTACACTTTCAGTGTCCTTCTTTATCTTACCTAATTTCTAGTTGTCTCTAGAGAACTGTAATCTGTATGCATGAAAGAGTTACAGAATTTGCGATATAATCCTACCCAAGTCTGTCCTGGAGATTAACTTCACAATTGACAAAGGATAGCAGGAAAATCAAGTACTATGAACCTGCAGCTACTCAAAGTCACTTATGGCTCTATATAGAACTACCTTACGTTATACTATTTACACAGTTATCTTTACTACTTAACATGAAAATTTACAACATAGGCAAATTTCAGGTAATAAAGCTTGAAAGAACCTTGCATGGGCAAAACAACAAAGTTATCAGTATCTTTGTCAATGGGCATTGGCGTAAAGATTTGGCCCGAGATATGAGAGGCCTGGGCAGTTCCGTGTACCTCTTTCATTCTTGATCATACCACATGCTAAAGAGATTTAGCAGAAAGCACCTGATCTAGTATACAGGCATTTTCCCCATCGTTCCTAGTGTTATGGAATAGTCATGTTATAGGCTGAATATAAAATCTTTATTGCAAACATAACTGGTGTGATGGATGTCTATAGTACATTCGTCTTGAAGAAAAATAAAAACAGCCAGTAAAAAGCAACTTCTAGGTCCTAATTTTTTTATTAAAGAGGATTAAGAAGAAATGTTGAGTTTTTTCCTGAAAAAACAAGCAATTACTCAGGAATTTAATGCTCCTTTGGGTCAAAATAAGGGAAGCACAGAACCATAGTTAAAGCAAATGCACAATATTACAGTTTATTCACTTGCAACAACTTTACTTTAGAGATGCTCTTACACAAGAAGTGTCCCTTAGCAGCAAAGCCTCTAAGATGACCCTGATAATTCCCGCCTCTGAACTGGAATTTGTTAACCCCCTCAATTGTGCTGACACAGTTGTTTGCAGAACATCCTATAAAGCAGATTGCTGGGATAAACAGTTAAAATGAAAACAACACCACTTCTCTTTGGAGGGGTATTTTTAACCTGCAACCCCAGAAGCAGTTGTATCAGCAAACTGGAGAGAGCAGACACTGCAATGTGAGGAGAGTAACAAGCAGTTTGGGAACGAGGAGAGAAAGATCAGCAGGAACCTCTCCAACAGGCTTCACTGCCAAAAAACATCTCATGCAACCAGACACCCATCTTCTCCTGCATCACACTTAGTGGAATTCTCCAGATGAGTGTGAAATACCCAAAAGCCACATTCAGCATGTGCTGTGTATTGCTTTAAGCAAACAGAAGGTGGAGAGAGTCTGCACAGAAGGAAAATATTGTGCAGAATGATACAAGGGCCATTTTCTAATGTCTTTTTTTTTTTTTTTTTTTTTTTTTTTTTTTTTTTTTAGTCCAATGTGTTTTGTATAAAAAGTAACAAATTCTAAAATTATTATCTTTAAAAATACAAAAGCTCTTTTCTCAAGTCCAAGGAACAGTACTACAATTTACATTTCCCACACTGATGTTTATGTCTAATGAAAATTTGGTTTCTTTAAAGATCAGAGGTATTTTTCACTCATCTTCTGTAGGCAGGTAGGCTGATCTGGAAAACCTAAAAGGCTTCTATAAGATACTATCTTTCTTGCCCCTGAGTACATCAACAGGCTCTTCAGCCTCTCCTGACCTTACTGGAGGTTTGGTGGCAGGTACCCACCACCAGCACTGATAAGGTGCAGCTGTAACCTGGGATCAGGCTGGTAGAGAAGATTTTTGTGAGCCAGAACCGAGAGATGTCTTGGCAGGGACTCAGAAGCAGGGTTTACACTTAGTCCCTCATCCCAGGTCGTGTCTGAGCCATGCTATGGGTACACCCGTGCCAGCCTCACACCTCGCTCCTGCCCAGCTGCCCCAGCTGCCGGGCTCAACCATGGCTTGGTCACACCAGTACAGACCCAGCAGGGAATCAGGGCTGTGGGCTGGCCCAGGCTGCCCGCAGCCACCCGCTCAGCTCACCTGGCATGGGCACAGTGGGACAGCACCCTGCAGCCAGGCACTGCCACCCCTGCTCCCAGCTCGTTTTCCCTCAGCCATCCAACTCTGTTATTGCCTGACAGCGACATGTGCTGGGCCGCCCAACAAACATAGTCAAAGGTGAATTCCCATCAGACTGAGATTTTATAAAAATTCAGTGTTGTGCAGATTGTCAGACAGAATCCGTAAGGCTGCTAATACACTAGCAGACTGCACAAGATGAAGCACAGCATATCACTGAGTACAGCAGTTTCCAGAGGCACCTCTCAGTGTATGCTTTAAAGAGTAAGACATTGGCTACCAACATTACAAAAATACACTGTGAGTGAAAGAAATAGTTATTCTTATCACAGCACGTCTGGCTAAGGATCCTCTCTTCTGCAGGTGCTGCTGTCAAGGTTACCCCCTTTGCTCTGCATCATCTATTTTTATTTTCCTATTTTCCAGAAAGGCATCTGCTACAGGTGGGTGAAAATCTTGGTTCTATATCTCCTCCAAAACATACTGCCTTCCCACATCAGAACAAAGCTTAGAACTGTGATGTGATGAAAGATCTGTGGCCTTCTGGCACCAAGGAGGCAGAGTGATCAACCCATGTCTTCTCTGATATGGGTCAATCACTTCTTCAGAAGCTGAGTGATTTCCATCAGGCTTGTACGCTCACAGGGTAAGGACTACTCCTCTGCTGTGGCTGTGCTCTGTGTCAGCTCAGGATGGTGATGGAGCAGGTGACACCAGGTGAAGATGCTTCCTTCTGACAATGGTTTTGAGAGATGCTGAGATCTCTCTGTATCGAAGCCCATATAGAAAAGGGAACAAAACTTTAGGCAGAATCATCACAACATTGCAAACTGTCAGGGAGACCCAGATTCCTGTCTGCAGTCTGATGACGACATTAATGCACAAGAATGATTCTATAAAAAGGGCCAAGAGTGGAAAGAAATAAAAAAATAACACAGTGTTGTGCATTAAGAATGTTACACTGGCTCTGGAGCAGATGCTCTCCCAAATACCTGATTTTTTGGTTTTAAAATACAGAAGAGCATAGCAACAAAATATTAGACACAGGCAGAGAAAGATAACCGTGTTAGAAAGCCAGAAGCAGAGTTTAACAGCATCTGTCCCATTCAAAGTTAATATTAGTATTACTGGAACCGAGCACATTTCCAGGACACAGGGCACAAAGCTGTGAGTGCTCGATAGCACCAAGAAGAAAATCCCAGGGAAAGCCCCAGAACACATCCATAGTAACACAATAATTTTTCTAGTTCGTGAAGGAGGCAGAATAGCAACATAGCGCAAAGGAAACAAAATAGCTATGTATGTGTCCAAGACTATTGCAGCAGCTGTGAACAATCCTCCACAGTAAGCCACTGCCAGCAAAAATAATAGGAGGACACAAGCTTCCTTTGGGAGATGTACATGTGCTGCATTGAGAGCAGCTGACAGGGTGTAGAACAACAGGTAGATCAGATCAGAAAGCAGAGCATTTCCCAGCAGCATGTACCTTGTTTCCTGACGGATGCTAAACCTAGAGAAGATCACAAACAAGATGGTAGGAATGATGAGGACACCTGCCACGAGGCAGACAACTGGAGGGATTAAAAACATCTTCATGTTTATGCCTGATGGATTGAGAGCCCATTCCTCCAGCAAATAGTACCAAGAAGTGTCATCCAAATTTGAGGAACTGTTGAACTCTGTCTCCCTGTGGTGGTATACAGATGTATTCGCTCTTTTTACTAAAGTACAGCCAGAGAGCTCCATTCCTTAGGGCTTTGGGATGATTGTCTGACTTGGAGAAGGCAAGATCTTCTACACTGCGTCCTCAGAAAGGCAAATGCAGCAGAGGATGCAAAAAGCCCATAGAAGCAAACTGGTTCCTGTAGCAAATTCTACCAGCTCTTCTCAAGGACAGAAAGTTGAAACTTGTTGAATTCTGTGGTGCCAAAAGATGGTTTTGGTGGAGATTTTCTTTTCTTCCTTGCAAAATCTAATGCTTAGAAAATAGAATGAATCTTTGTGTGGTTTAAAAAAAGTCTAAATCCCTCAGCTAGCTCTTTGATCAGAAATGAATGGGTTGATCGCTTTCAGTAATTTGAGTTTGTTCTCATCACATTATCAGTCCAATGAGGCAGAAGAATTATTAGCTTGATTAAACAAATATGCAATGATAAAGAACAACATTCCACGTGTACTGATGTAAGAGTCATAAATGTGATTGGGTGATGTTTTGTACCAATGTGTATGCAACAACACAATTGATTTGAACTGATCAATAAAAATGTCTCTCAATCTCCTTGTAAAATTGTATCACAATGGCTCTAGTGAATGAAATTATCTTATTTATAGATGACAAACCTCTTTGCTTCAGTGAATCAAATCATATTATTTATAGATGACAAGCCTTCCCCTGCTTTTTTTTACTGCATGGTATATAAATACTGAATTCTCATCTATTACAAATTTACAGTCAAACTCTGAATTGTCTGGGATGAGTGACATACTCTATAATGTATCAGCATACCCTACAGCAGACTTGGCATTTCCAATGTCCATCTGGAAACCAATCCTTGGCTTGCTGGCCAGCATGCTGCTGCTGCTGCACTGCACTGCTTTTACTATCAGATCTCAGTATCAGAGCTGGGAGTGCAATGGAAGAATTGTGAAGGATCTGGACTGCAAAGACGGAACTCTTCTTGCAGGCATGGTCTGATCAGAAGAAAAGCTGGTATTTTAATAGGCTCAACACTGGCTAATAAAGCTTTACTTTTAGTCAAAAAGACTGTATCGATGCAGTTGTACATCATCATCTGTGATGCAAAGTGGGAATAGCAGCACTGTTTTATTTCATGGTCTACACCTTCTGCAGTTGCTTATCCCTGTGTACACCACACAAAGCAGTGCACCGCTGCTATGGCTTTGCTGTTTACGTGGGGCATAAATAGCAAAGACAAGATATCTGCAGAATATGCAGCTTTGTCAACTCCCAGCTCTAGTTGCTCTTCTCACCAGTGGTGCAGGGGTATCCTGGAGCTTTTTAAGTAACGGTAAACGTCAAAGGATTACTCCCAGTATTTGAAAAATAGTGTGTGCACAAGCCAAAAGTCTAATAAAATAGTCAAAACAAGTAGTCAATGACATCTGCTGGCTGCTCAACTGTTTTGAAGTTATATTATTTACTTAGGTGCCTAAAAATAAAAATGTCTAAGTTCAGACAACCTTTTTGGCAGTCTTGACAAGTCCGCCAGGAGCTCCCACATTCACCAGCATGGTCAGATCTTTAACTGCTGTTTCAAATATGATCTTCCTTCTCCTCTCAAGTAACATAGATTCTACTACTGGTGCTACAAGAGCAGAGGGAACGTGGCTCCTTACTTAAGATGGCGTTACTGTATTCATTATTTCCCCAGCACTACCAGCATATAGCAGTGCAGCACGCTTCCATCTGTGGGAGACAGTGCACAGTCTCACCTTGCAGAAGGTCATGCTGTGCCATGGACATGCCGTCTCAGGGCATGCCGAGTAACAAAGCAGACAGCTTATGAAACTCAGCATCAGTCATCAAATCTTGTGCACTTTTCATTTCCTTACACACTGGTAGTTGGCATCCGTGGAACTGTATGTTAAGACAATTTGACAGGCTATGCCATATGGAACAAAGGGAGGAAAAAACAATGATAATTTTAAGAACAGCATTTCAGTTGCTATGGTGCCTGGTTAGGCAAACAAGGTGATTATTTTTGCTCACAATCCTGCATCCACTGAAAAGTGTGTGAACAATATTGATGCAATTATACATTTGGCTTCAGGATCATGCTCTGCATCTGTCAATGAGTCACAACACAGTTATGGCAGCTCCCAGATCATGGCATTTCAAGAATGTCCTATTAATGGGCAGATTCTCTCATCTCCATATAAAATTAAAACTGTATTTTCCACCAACTGGTTAGGATTAAATGTGAACAAGCAAAAAAGTTCATTGTCATCTCAGCTGCACACTTTTGGCTGATAGAAAAATAAATGCAAATACAATATACAATGATCTGTTGGCCTTTTTAGGAGTGTCTAATGCAGCCAAGTATTTCACAGAGTGATGTCATACAGCAGTATAATTCTGCAAATACATATCTCAAGGGCTAGTTGTTTTTATATAGTTCTTCAATTAACAAACAGTTCTTCTTTTTTTTTCAGTTTGATTGTTTTTCTTCTGCTGCCTGAAAACATGATCCTTATAGCAGAGCTATTCCATCCTCCTGGATAAAGTACTAGTTATCATGAGCTAGAAATCCCAGCTACATCTGGGAGGGTAACAAACACTGACGTCCTCACTGCTGAGAAGTGCAAAGTCTCAGAGTCACGGAAGAGTCACAGAATCATAGACTATCAGGTTGTAAGGGACCTCAAGGATCATCTGGTCCAAACTTTCTTGACAAAAGCATGGTCTAGACAACAGGCCTGGCAGCCTGTCCAACTGCATCTTAAAAGTGCCCAATGTTGGGGAGACTATTCCAGTGTCTGATTGCTCTCATTGTGAAAAATTTTTCTCTTGTGTCCAACTGGAATTTTCCCAGGAGCAACTATAACCCATTACCCCTTGTCTTTTCCATGTGCCTCCTTGTAAAAAGAGAGTCTCCATCTCCTTTGTAGTCACCCTTTAAATACTCAAACATGGTGATAAGGTGTCCCCTAAGGTTTCTCCTCTCAAGGCTGAACAAACCCGGTTCTCTCAGCCTTTCCTCATATGTCAGGTTTCCTAGTCCTTTGATCATCATTGGGGCCCTCCTCTGGACTCTCTCCAGCTTGTCCACATCTTTTTGCATAGAGGGAACCAAAACTGATGTCATGGTTTAGGCCCAAACAAAAACTAAGCACCACATAGCCGCTCACTCGGTCCTCCCCCTCAGTGAGATGAGGAGGAAAAAAACATGACACAAGGCTCAGTGATCAAGGTGCAGACAGGGAGGGATGGCTCACCCATCATGGTCATGGGCAAAAGACAGCCTCGACTTGTGAAAGAGACATCAGTTTAATTTGAACACCACCACCACTACTAATTTACCAGAGTAGGACAGTGAGAAATACAACCACATCTTAAAAACACCTTCCCCCCACCCCTCCCTTCTTCCCAGGCTCAGATTTGCTCCTGATTTCTCTACTTCCAGCCCCCCCAGCAGCGCAGGGGGATGGGGGCTGTGGTCAGTTCATACTCGTTGTTTCTGCTCCTTCCTCCTCAGGGGCAGGACTCCTCACACCCTTCCCTCACTCCAGCGTGGGGTCCCTCCCATGGGAGACAGTCCTCCACAGACGTTTCCCACCTGAGTCCTTCCCACAGAGCCGCAATTCTTTACTAACTTTTCCAGTGTGGGTCCCTCCCACGGGCTGCAGCCCTCCCAGCACCAGACTGCTCCAGCAGGGGCTGCCCTCAGAGTCCCGACCTCCTTCGGGTGCAGCCCCTGCTCCGGTGTGGGGTCCCCCACGGGCTGCAGGTCGGCATCTGCTCCCCGGTGACCCCCACGGGTGCAGGGCACAGCCTGTCCTCTCACCGCGGGCTGAGGGGGGTCTCTGCTCTGGTGCACCTCCCACCCCCCACTTCTCCACTGACTTTGGCACCTGCATAGGTACTGCTCTTGTATATCAGTCCTCTCCTCTGCTCCCCCTTTTCCAGAATGTTCTTCCCCTCTTAAAAATGTTATCACAGAGGCGCTACCACCGTTGCTAATTGGCTCAGCCTTGACCAGAGGCAGGTCCAACTTGGAGCCAGGGGAGCTTCTAGCAGCTTCTCACAGGAGCTACTGTTGTAGCCCCTTCCCTGCTACCAAAACCCCACCACACACAAACTGAACACAACTGAACACAGGATCCCAGGTGTGGCCTGACAAGCACTGGGTAGAGTGCGATAATGGCTTCTTTATCTCTGCTGGTGATGCCCTTGTTGATGCAGTCCAGTAGCCCGTTGGCTTTCTTTGCCGCTGCAGCTCACTGTTCAGTCACACCGAGCTGCTTGACCACCAGAAGCCCAGGGCCCCTCCCGCAGAGCTGTTCCTAGCCAGGTAGATCCCAGCCCGTGCTGCACTCCTGGATTATGCTTTCCCAGGTGCAAGACCTTACACTTGTCCTTGTTGAGCTTCATAAGGTTCTTGTTATTCCACTCTTCCAGCCTATCCAGGTCTTTCTGCAGGGTGGCTCTCGCTTCCAAGGTGTTCACTTCCCCACTCCGTTTGGTATCATCAGCAAACTTCATCAGGGTACACTTGATCCCATCATCCGGATCCTTTATGAAGATATTAAACAGCGTTGGGACCAATATCACAAGTGGGGGGCCCCACATGTGACAGGTTGCCAGTTTGAAAAGGAGCCATTTCCCACCGCCCTCTGGGCGCGGCCTGTCAGGCAGTTCCCCACCCACCGCCCAGACCCCTTGTCTAGACTGTAACGCATCAGGTTCTCTAGGAGGAGGCTGTAGGGAACCGAACACCTTGGAGAAATCCGGGTACACAATGTCCACCGCTCGCCCCACATCAACCAAGCCGGTTACTTGGTTGTAGAAGGCAATCAAATTCATCGAGCAGGATTTGACCTTGGTGGATTTGCACTGGCTGTTCCCAATCACACACTTTGTGACTTGTGACAGTCCCCAGGAGGATTTGTTTTATAACATTCCTAGGGACTGAAGTAAGCCTGATGGGCCTATAATTTCCTGGATCCTCATTTAAGCCCTTCTTGTAGATGGGGGTGACATTAGCCTTCTTCCAGTCTTCTGGGATGTCTCCCAGTCTCCATGACTTCTCAAGGATTATGGAGAGCAGCCTTGCAATTATGTCAGCCAGGTCTCTTAACACCCTCGGGTGGACAATATCAGGGCCTATCAGTCTGTAGGGGTTAAGCTCCTGTAATAGTTCTCATACTGACTCTTCCTCCTTCCACTGATGATGGGTCTGTGTTTCCATCGACCTGGATTTTTGTTCTCAAGGCCTGGGGCCCAACAGAGCTGGTAAATACAGAGGTTAAGGAAGTATTGAGAACCTCTGCCTTTTCAGCGTTGTTGGTGACTTGTTCACCTCCGCTGTTTAACAGCAGGACAACAATTTCCTTCTGTTTCTGCTTGTTGTTTAGGCACCTGAAGAATCCTTTCCTGTAATTTTTGTCATATCTGGCCAATTTCAGTTTGAGTTGAGCTTTTTCATCTCTAATTGCATCTCTTCACACCCTGGCAATGCCCTTGTAGTTCTCTGTGGATATTCCTTTGCTTTTTCATCTCTAGTATGCATCTCTTTTGGTTTTGAGCCGACTCAAAAGCTCGCAGTTAAGCCAAGGGTGTCTCTTGCTTTGCCTACTTCCTCTGCCTTTCAAAGGGTAACTCTAGAAACCTTCAGCTGAACCACCTTTTAAAAATCCAATTTCTATGGCCATGAAAGTGTGAAATTGAATAATATAAGGCAAATAATGTGAAAGGTAAGCAAAGGTGTGAACTTGCTGATTATTCTGCAGTAGCTGACGGCAGGTTCACTCACAGATGAGATCCTCATGACAAATGCAAAGTAGCTCATGACTCTCCCATTTAGCTCACATGCAAAGAGTACCACAGAGCCCATGAGACATCACAGGTTCACAGCCTTGCGCATCCTGTGCTCAACTATTCATCTGCTACAGCCTACGGATGGCAGAGTAAGCCCTATGGCATGAGCTTGTTCAGCTTTAATTGTTCTACTCTAAAAGTCTTAAGAACGCAGGCAGGCTTTAGTTTTACAAAAATGGAAAACAGCAAATAACTGGAAGACAGATTCAACCCCATCAGACCTGGGCAAGTCCGGCCAAAGCCACTCCCCTCAGATTTCCACAGGGGTTTATAACTGCCCAGTATAGTTTCGTTAGATTTAAAAACGTAAGGTTTTAAGTTTTGGCACACTGATGTACACGTGGCTCTGCAAAATATCTAGTTGTTGCCTCCTTTCATTTTCTTGATCTTAGGAGGCATTTCCACATCTGGACCATTTGCAAGGGGCTGACAGTTCTGAATACCACCCCTGAGGTTACTGAACTTAAGACAGCTCCTTGCCATTGCATCTCAGCGTTCAATATTTTGTGGTGCCAACCTGAATGATCTACCTGCAATTTCCTGTAAACCCGGCCTTAATGCTTTAGTTATTGATTTTTTAAAATGCTTTCTGGTAAATTTATGTTAGGTGGATGCACTTTTTACATACCTTCCTGATTTCAGACCTACAGTATTAAGTGCCCCTCTTCTGGATCTTATACTGGCTCAATACAGTCTGTATTGATTCTCAAACAGTATCATGCACTGTTAATTACTTTACGCATTTCTGCTTCACTTAACATTTCACTGAAAGCTTAGTTATCTTATCTGTTGAGTTTGGGAGATAAAAGAAAGCATGTATTCAGCCATACTGAATGCTGTAAATCCAGCAAAGACTGTACATCATGTTGTTACTGACTATGAACAGGTATTGTCAAATTGAACAGAAAAGGTCAGAAAAGGTCCTACAGTAGTTGGCATGGACTTAACTGTGTATACACATAGGGAAGCTTCCAATTTCACAAGGGTTTAGTCTAACCAACTCAACAAGCACACTGCTGCCATGACAGGGAAGCACCATATAAGAAAGGGAAGCCAACCAGAATGATGTTAAGATTTCCCCAGCCCTTCATCCCAAGAGATTGTGTTAGGAGGGGATACCCAGAGGAAGTGTGGATCTAAATTGCATGCTCACACTCACTTCTGAGGTTCCCTGGGTGCCATCACATCACCATCTCAGTATCAGCATGGTCTTCAATGTGGATGCCTGTTCCAGCATCACTCACCAGGTCCTAGCCTAGAGAATGATACTGTGCTTTGGGTCTGCCCTAGAGACAGACCTGCCTGGCCAGGAGCCCAGGGAGAGCAGTGTAGAAAGGCTGCCTTGGAGTTCACCACAACACCACGTTTTAGATGAGACAATTGGGTCCAACAAATCAGCGTTTTCACTGGAATGTTGTTTCATGGGGATATTTCCAACCATGTTTAGTACAGAGCCTTGATCTCAAGAGCCTTCATGTGCGATTGCAGTTTCTTCAACTTCCTTCCATGAATGTCCCCCTTCTGGGTTTATCTAGGTCCAGAAGGCATCTCACTTGCTGGTGAAGCTCTCCCAGCCATGAATAGCCAAGTGCTCATGAAGAGGTCAGCTCCTTCCAGCAGGGCAGAGAACTGGCCATAATTATTTCCTGCCTGTATCCATATTCTCACTCTGGGGAAATGAGCTGCTGTCAGTGAAAAAAAACAAGCAATCAGAACAGTTCAACTGTACTGTTTTTCTTATTGAGCTTTCCCTTTTTCTTCTCCTTTAAATAGAAAGACAATTAAAACACACCTTTTTTTCTAAACTTTTAAGATTTCTTCTAAAGTTTTCTGCAAGCCTCTTCAGGGTCAGGACCCACAGGGGAGAGGTACAGCTTGAGGTTCTGTCCTAGTCTTATCGTCCTAGTCTCCGTGCCTCAAGCTACCTGTCTCCACTTGGCTCCAGAACTATTGTTCAGAACCTTGCTTGTTATTTGCTATAGATAACAGATATATGCATCGCTCTTGTAACTGTACAAAGTTCAAAAACCAGGCATAACAATTACTAAAGTCAAGGAAGAAACGAAATGGGTGTGAAAACTAAGCTTAGATTGCAATGATTTTAAAGGTCAAATGAAACCTGAAGCAAAAGAAAACAGGGATTATAAAGTGCTGGTTTGATGACATTTTGATCAGGCTCCCAAACAAAAGAGAGAACATTGAGAAAGAGAGACTGGGAGTACTCAGCTTTAAGTCCCTGAATCACTTTTTCTAACTCAGAATACCATCTGGCCATGGTGATCACAAAGCCAAAGCAAATTTTGTACCAAACCTGTCTTGCAGATGCAATATTGAGAATTAAGCTGGATGTCAGAAGAACAGAATTTCTGAATATTTGACAAATATTTCAAAAAAAAGGTTAGAGAAGTAACACAACCTGAGAAGAGGAAAAAAAAAAAAGTGCCTGTAAGTTCCAGACATCACCTACTATGTGGCAGCTAGCAGGACTCACCCATTTTAATTTCCCAAGCCTGGCAAGGCAAAGCAAGACGTGTTTTCCTCCTCTGCCACAGTGCCTCTTTCATGCTGAAAGGACCTACATGATTCATCCACCAACATGATTTCATGTGATAAGCTGCAGGTATGACCAGGGATTTATAGCAAACAACTGCTAGTTTACATGGTCATTTATGGACAGATTCACTGGACACCAAGAGAAGCCATCCTAGATTGTTTCTTAGATTTTATGATCTCTCCTGCTTACCTACTACTCACAACAATGCCTTTGTGAAAAAAGGAGTAACAGCCGACTAAATAAGGCCTGTTTTTAAAATAACAGCCTTATTTTTTGAAGTGGTTTATAAGGAGGAACCTTTCTAAAATTTCAGACGCTATACAGCATTGGCACTAGCAGGAGTTACCTGCAGAAATCTAAGGCCTTTAGGCAAAGAACAGTAACATATCACTCTTATCTGAGGATTTAGCAGCAATCAGAAGAGATTAAACCCATATTCAATATCACAGAGACATGAGCAGAACTAGAAATACACATCTGAATTTGTGGCTCTTCAGTTCCTCCTTTAAGTCAGGGAGAAAGCTCCTTCTCCTGAGAGAAAGCTTCTCAAATGGAGGAGATACATACATCCACCAACCTCCCAAGAGCATCCTTCCATCTCAGGCTGGGTGTCTTTCTGGTTGTGGCTGTCACTGAAAATTTTGTCTCTGTTCTGTCTCACCAGCAATGATCTCCAGCATCACCTAGGAAGGACTGCTGCAGGCAGGCAAAAGCAGAAGTTATCTGGCTATGTCCCTGTCTTAACATGTTTTGTCTCATGTAAAAAGCCAGGCAGTACAGGAGAGGCTTAGCATGGCATTTCCTTGAAAGATGATTTGATGAGAAAGGAGACAGATGGCTGGAGACTGTGAAGTGCAAGATAAAATGAAATACCAGAAGAGAGATGGAAGGAAAAAATGGTAGAATAGACAAGTTGGCATATACAGGCAGACAGGCAGGAGCTTTAATGGTGGTGCAGCAGACAGGGGGACCCCAGCCACAGCTGCACGCTGCCACAGTTCCTCCCTGACAGCTGAGAAGCTTTTGCCTGTACAATCTGGGGGGGCAAAGACAATATGGGTATCAAGATGGAAGGAAACAAGCTAGAAGTGGAGTAGATACGGAAAAAGGAGGAAAAATGCAGTGTGAAAGAAAATACATGTTGTCTCTTCCTATTCATGTCTTTTGATGAGAGACTGTGAATGAACGGATACAATCTGTGCATGTCACGGACTAGCACAAGGCCCAGCACCATCGTGGGGAGGAATGAGCCTCACTGCCAGAGCCAAGATGCTCCTTCCCAGTTCCCAGTGCTGTACCTAGGAACAGCCGTGGTTCCTGGGTGGCAAAGAGGCTAAAGTAATACTGATTCTCTGAAATACCTCTGCCCACAGGGAGAGGCTGACCTTATCTCACACTGATGAAGCAAGCAGGTGCCAGGCACAGCCGCCATATGGCAGAGAGATTAACTGCCAGCATGTTCTGTATAAGAGTTACAATCTCTTATTAGCCAAGTGGGGGATCTGCCGTGGGTCGAATACACAGTGCCATTCACAAGCTCTGTTTTCCCTTCCCAGCAGCTTCTTTGTTACTTATCCAGCACAGGTGCTTAAAAATTAGATTTTCTCCACATGGGGCCTTGCTCTGCCTTGTCCTCCTAACAGTGGCTTTGTACTGCTCCCACTCATTTCCATAGCAATACCCTGTCCTCTCATACAGGAGATTCAGACTTCATGGCAGGGAAGCAATGTTAGAGAAGGAGGAGGAACACAAAAGTTGGAACACAAAAGCTACGAACTTGTAGAGAAGAAATACTATTTATTTTTAGGCTAAACTGCCAGCATTTGGGTTATGTAAGCCTACATCAGTCTCACCCTCGCGGTGACCTCCACAGGCACAAAGCAGAGGGTACATCATCCCCTGATACGCCCAGAACTTCTCACCAAACTGGCAGAGTTACAGCTCATGACAGAGAAAGATCGAGGCTCACAGAGATTGCTGCTGAAGGCAGCCAACAAGCTGAGATATTCAATAAACACAGTCCATTTTATTTCTAATTTAATTGTTTCTTTCTTTCTTCTCCAGACCAAGTTCCAGCTCATTAAAGGATGCGCATGATGAGCTCCAGATAAAATACGTCCTCTCTTTCCCTTTGCTATTGTCCTCAGTAGCACCTAGAGCCAGCAAAGGCTCTGTGAACAAAGGTACAGAACTGAGGCCAGATGCATTTTCAGCCAGTTTAACACAAATCATACTGAAAACAGTGGCAGAGCCAGAAATCAGAATTTCATCTCCTGAGTCTCGGTTCAGGGCCAACATATCGCACTCTCTTTTCAGTTTCTCCAGGCTTTGGTAAGCACTGCTAGCTACTAGCATGGTAGCCAGCTCCAAAATTCCTCCAGGTAGCTCAGATACAGCTCAGCTATCCAGAGACAAATATCTGTCCTGTAAGAGTTCATTATATTTACAGCTACCAGGGTGAAGAGAAAACAAACAATTTTTCTAATTCATTCTCAGCATTTTCTCAGAAATTCCTAGGGCCTTTTAATTGAGCTACTTTTTCCTCCCATGAAGCAGCAGTTTCTTTCTCCAAAGAAAACGTTTCAGTGCCAGCCCAGCACAAGGAGAGGAACGAAGAGGAATATTAAAGATGCACAGAAGATCAAAAAAGCTTTAAGACAATATATACAGGAAGAAAACTGAAATGAATTAACAACCCATTTTAATGAGCCATTTTAATGAGATGTGAGTTGCACCAGATCAGAACTGCACCAATCCCCCCACCGAAGTTCCTCGGCGATGCTGTGAGGTGGTTTAGGGGCACACCCCCCTGTGCAGCTCCCATTCCTGGAAGCAGTACCCCCCTCGGGTGTTGTGGTGGTCACCCCAACACTAGCTACTGCACGGCTCTTCCCCCTTTCAAACACTCGACTTCCCTGGGAAGCCCACAATATTCTCTTGCTTTTTGGATATTTCCCAGCTGTATTCAGACCAGTGCTGTTACATCAGTGCCAGCTACAGCTCTAGCACAGCAGCTGTGGAATTATGTGTGCCGTCCCCCAGGACACCACCTCAACCCCTGCCACTTGTGTCTCTTCATTTCCTGCCAAGTATTGTGCCAATTCCTTCCACATCAATTTCTGAGCTGAGACTCTCTACTTATTTCTCTCTCCTGCTTGCTATTGGAAGTTGAAGTGATGGTGAAAATGAGACACACAATGCCACTTTTCATCCCCAGCTATCTGTCCTGAAAGTCACCTACACTGTCTATTTGTGAACCACTTCAGCTCCTCTCAACACCCTCTGCGAGGCAATTTCTGATACACACCACTGAGCTCCGCTTTTAGTCAAAGCAAACCTATATCTAAGGCTGTTTCTGCTGTTGGCAGCCTGAGAATCTGAGGGGAAGCCCCTCTGCTCCTGTAGCCTCGAATCTGCAGTGCCGGTAGCACAGGCTTTTCACATAAACCAAATGTTCTTGAACTCCAGCTGCTTGCTTGGTCTGACACAGGAGCTGCCTGCCATGCAGCCTACATTTGGTTTCACAGCAAGTTTCTCACCTTGATAAAAACATATGGGAAGCAGTGATCTCAGCCCTGAAATGAGAGAAACGGCATGCAAAGTCAGACCAGAGAAAGGTAAGGGCCCTTGAGGCTACACCCCAAGCTGTTTACTGGCAATATTCCCAGGCCCACCCCTACTGTTCCCAAAATAGAGAGAGGTCCTTGCTGGTTTTAGCATGCTATAAATGACCAGCCTCTCTGATAATTTATGCATAATCAAGACTGATTTCCAGCTAGAGGCCTGACAAAAGCAGCTCTGAACTACTGAGTAATTTACTGTTTTTTTTTTCTGTTACTATACTAGCTTAGGAACAAGCAGCCTGTGTTCTTTGTTTAGGCATAAGAAGGTCTCTAGCCTGACAGAGAGCCCATCAGAGGTTAGGCAGCATCTAGTCTGCTGAAGAGTGGGAAGAAATGTGTTCCTACACTCATGCACCTGATTTATTTTTCTAAGAACCCCTTCTAATCTGGAAATTTTTCTCCATTTTCATCTCCCCTGGTACTTCCTTCTTTTGCCTCCAGACAATCCCCTTCCTGTTCTCAGGGAAATATCCTGCCTGCCCTGAGCTTTTACTTGGTTGAGGGCTTTTTTTTTGTGGGGTGTTAGTGAAGGGAAGGGCTCTCGTACAGTCTTGTCCTAGGATCTGATCGGGCCAGGCCTCCTGCGTCTCCATGCAGTCCCAGTGAAGACAGTGACAAGAGCAGTAAACCTATGTACTATGCCTGCAAATTCCTGCAGGAATGAGAGGATGTGCAGAGGAGAGATTAGCGTGCTCTGGGCTGTTAGGCCAAACTGGTCTATTTATATTTCTGCACTGTGACCTTCTGTGGGAACTGGACATTAGGGGATTATGGCTGCCATGAGCAGCACAGCAGAGCCTCTAACACCTCATCCCGTGCTAGATGCATTTTTTCCCCCTCCAGGCCAGAGCAGACAGCTTCTTGCTACAGGTCCACAGCAGAGTTGCGATTAACACCTCCAAGACTCACTTGGCGTGCTGAGGTGCACTTTGAACCACATCTGCCTTGTAACGTTAAAAAGGATGGGCCAGCCTGGCTTGGACTAGGAACACTGGCTCAGGATAACCTTTTGTTAACAGATCAGACCTGGGCTTGGCTCCACTACACTATAAGTGTAATTGCATTTATTATGATGAGTTGTGACTGTGTGCAGGCATTCTTTTTTCCTAGCCTCAACTCTTATAATTACAAAAAAGGTGAGTTAACCCTAAATCTTGCCTTTTCCTTCACAAATTCACACTGTGAGTGACACTTAAAATTGTTTTGTCTGCAATCCACATGTCCATGTGTCTTCTCAGCATCTGGTTCTGTCTTTGAGGCTGTCCAGATTGTCCCTTTGTCCTTTTAAGACTTCTGCACTAACCACACTAATCCTCAGTAAGCAATCAAATCTCCCCATCTGTGCTTTTACCATTTCCCTTGGCACCATGGTATAACTTCTCTATTTTAATTAACTCGAGCTGGATGCCTTGTCAAGACTTAGCTGCTCTGGTTTCTCGTTATCATAATACCATTTAGCAACACCACCCTTCTCAGCATGGAAAACCAATTCCAGCCCCTTGAAGGCAGCACAGTGAAACAAAGAGCACTCACCAGGACCCACACCAATATTCAGTCACATACTTGTTAGTCTCCTGCATTTCCTTCCCAGTGAATGCACCAGTTTTTCTCTACTCACAAAAGCACTCTAAGATATGTTTTCTTATTTTGTTTTTGATGGTCATGATTACTTAATTTCAACTTCTTAACCACTTTGTGCATTGCTCAATGAATGCCCCCTACATGTACCTTATTAGCGATAATTTAAATTTACTTATTACTAGCATCAGTTGTTAGTACCCCAGACCATTGTTTCCCTTTTTTTTCTACCATCAACTCATTACTTCAAATTGTCCTGAGCCTATTTCATATTTTGGAGCAGTTTAAGACCCAAAGTTTATGGGTTACTTCACAAAATGAGAATGAAAATGTTTGCTTTCATTTTGTTACAGACCATTATTAGCAGCAGCATCTTGGAGGACAGCAATAACGCCCCACTCTGCTATGTGCACCACACTGAGGCAGAACACAAAATTCTTCTATCCCACCCTTTTATTGCAGCCTTTGACCCATAAACCTAGTCCCCAGCCCCTTTCTTAGCTCAATCAAAAATATACCTAGTCTCATCAACACCTTACCCTCAGTCTCTTCCTCAGGCCTGTTTCCATCTCTTAAATGGCTGTGTGGTTTCTGCAGGTGCTGTGAGTTGCCACTTGTGCACAAAGCATCAAGTCAGCACCAGGGACCCGTTTTGCATTAACTCCTCGTCAGCTTCTTGGTGAAACTCCCTTTGAAAGCACCTGTACACCAGCAGGATCAGGCACAGTCTCTGCTATGCATCCACCATCAGGCTCACTTATAAAGCTCTGGAGTGGTTGTGCACCACTAATGGTGTGTGAGTTGTTCTCTGGGAATAACTAGCACTGGAAAGAGCTGTGTGTGAAGAGTTTACCTCTATGGAGCTCACAGCAGGAAGATGAGACTTATGTCAGGCATCCAGCAATTTAACACGAGGTAGCATCAGCAAAATGCAAGAAACACAGGAGGGTGTTATTTGGACAAACAGCAGTGACCTGGAGGAACAAATACAAGGAAGTATTCTCTACCACACTTCAAGGAAGAGACCTCCAAAAATGGCCTCCTGTCGGCTTGTCATAGGCAGAATAATCAGAAGGGACCTCTCTCAAAATTCCTTGACCAAAGCCAGAGCTGAGGCTGATTAATGCAATTCTTTAAATGTTAATAGAGTAATGTCAGTTTATATCCTCTGAAAGTTGAGTTCTGTGTTTTTCTCCCCCTTAGGAAACCCTGACAGATGTAAACATTTAAGCAGAACAGCCACAACAGGACAAATGCCGAGGTTGTAATATTGGTGCTTTCTCTCTCGTTCATGAACATGCACGACAACCTCGCAACCTTAAATCCCAGATCTCTATTTGTTATATGTGGGTAAAAAACCCACATTTAACAGCCACTTATATAGCTCCCATATATAAGAAGGCACGATTTTAAGCATACATATTTTGAATACAGGTTAACAGTAAAAAAAGAAAAGGTATTTTAATGTAGGTATTGGGTTGCAGGAATAGGATAGGGCTACTCAGTTTCGGGACTGAGTTTCAGGCTTGAGTTTGGCTACGTGAATCATGGGATAGAAAGTTTGTTGACACAGCTTACAGTGAAATTAAAAGCCAAGAAATTGCTTCCATGTTTACATGGAAACATATTCAATGTTTGATGTGGAGGGACATCTAGTGGAAAGTCTCTTTGTTTGCAACAACAGCCCAAATATAGGTAGTATTCTACAACAGTGTGAACAAAGGCAGCTTTGCTTGTTAACACCTCAGAAATGCGTTTTACGAGCTTTTCTTTTCAGATGGAAGGCTTCCCTGCTGAGACACTACAGCACCCGCAGGAGAGCCTTTGGAAGAAGAAATCAAGCCTGTCTCGCTGCAGGATCCTTCACAACAAAGTGTGCGTTTCCTAAAATTAATTTTCTTTTACTAGTGACTTTCTCAAAAAAAGGGAACACCTCCCCACACCCACACCCACCCCTTTTTTAGTTTTTGTTCTCATTAATACAAGTTCAAAAAAGGCCGTGATGGTGGAGAAAGACATTAGTATATACGTGACATTGTATCTCTGGTATTTGACTGAATTAGTTAGATAGCTCTGCTGGCTGATACTCAGTATTTTTTCACAGAAATATCATGTGTTCTGAGTGAGATTCTCTGGTCAAAAGACTGTGATAACCCAGAAAATACTGGAGTCACTTCAGAGCTGTTCTGATTAATTCACCCAGCTGCCCATCTGTGCAGCGAGGAGGGTGAGAAGTAGGTTTTACAGCAGTTGTAGGGTGACCTATAAATCCCACTGCAAATCTGGAAAACAAGTAGGATTTCCAAAAGCATGGAAAAATCTCTCATATTCAGATTATTACGATTTTCTCATATTTTATTTACTGCTGCAGTAAAGCTTAAAAACTATTGCTGCTTAACAGAGGGGATTTTTCCCCATTGATTCACAAGTAAATTAAATAGTTCAAGCACTTTAACAAAGCCTGAACTGTAACAAAGGCTACTTTTCTGGGACCTTGTAATCTGCTGTTGATTAACAGCTTTTGGTATCTAAGATGTTTACCTGCCTGCAATGCTTGCTTTTTTTTTTTTTTTTTTTTTTTTTTTTTTTTTTTGTAAAAGTGAAGTTTCTTTTCCAGCCTTTTTCCCCAGTGGGAGTACTTAATGGCCCCTCTCTGCTAGCTTGCCACCTAGTTTCATGAAACCTTTAAGAAAAGGCAAAATTTTCTAAGAGCTCTCTCACTATCTCAGGTTAGGATAAACCTGGCTAATAGGTGTAGAAGTTCTTCAAAGGCAGGGACAAGGAGGCAGGTGCAAACAACATTCCATAAATCTTGCGGATCTGGAAACAAAGTTAAAAAGCAGTTACAATATTGTTATAAAATTTTCTGTTAAAAATGCTTTAAAAGAGTGCAACCGATTACTTCATTCTGTGAAAGCTGGCTTTGGATATTTATTTCTTCTTTATCAGGAAGCAAATTAAAACACAGTTATATTAAATAACAATATGGAGTGTATGAGAGTGTAGTTTGGACTGTTCTCTAACCAACCAGCATCTCTTTTGTAAGCACAATACTTAATATATTAATATAAATATGCCTAATTCAACCAGCAAAAGGAAAAAGCCCAAAGAATTAATGGGAGTGATAAATCCTTATCATTTTCCTAAACATTTTTTCTGTCTAGAAATACTTTAAATGCTTATTAAACCAGAGCTATTCTTCCTGGCTCATTTTGACTCCGCTGTCCTCTTCTTTTATCGCACAAGTGCACTGTCTATGCACTGCACCCAAACAGAGAGAAGTCAAAAGAGATCCCAGAGTTGCTCTGTGGCCTCCTGCAGCCCCCTTGCTGCAGCAGCAGCCCCACGGAGCTCCCACACACCATGGCAGCCC
The DNA here is from genome assembly GCF_003259725.1 of Athene cunicularia. Classification (NCBI taxonomy): domain Eukaryota; kingdom Metazoa; phylum Chordata; class Aves; order Strigiformes; family Strigidae; genus Athene; species Athene cunicularia. The sequence goes on from NW_020799110.1 coordinate 24,540,369, forward strand.
CAGCTGTAGATGCAGCATCTGTGCTCCCCTTGCCCTGCCTCCTGTCCCTGGCCATGTCACCTCACAGCTGGACTGTCACCAGTGTGCTACCCACAGCTCTGAATGGGGGTGCTGGAGCACAGAAAATGACCTATTGCTGGGGTGCTAAAATGCAGTGTCATTATGCCTCTGCTTCAGCAGCGAATCTGGTCTCCTCGCAGAAAGTGCTGCTGACTGTCAGAGTCTGACAGGCATATCATCTTCATGGAAGGCTTTTGTCCTCCTACGAACAGCCAAAGATGAGAACTCTGAAATAAAGCACACATTGCTGACCTGCTCATCCCACACCCTTGAACGCTGAAGGCATGTGACAGCATCTTAATAATCAGAAATAGGTGGAAACAGCAGCACACATCAGGTAGACCAGGCAAAAAAATCACAACTTCAAATACCTGTTTAGGTGTTGAAGAAAGATCTTTATGGGGCAGGGAAAATAGTAGTATTGTTATCAGAGGACCTAGGAGCCCTGATCAGGGTGCCTTGGGAGCCCTGTGGCAGGCAGTGGGCACACACACTCACTTGGGAGTTGCTGCTGGGAAAGTGGGTGATTCCTGCTGCGGCTGCCCACCTCTACAGCTGCCCACCTCCACATCTGCCCACCTCCACATCTGCCCAGATCCACAGCTGCCCACCTCCACATCTGCCTACCTCCACATCTGCCCTACCTCCACATCTGCCCAGCTCCACAGCTGCCCACCTCCACATCTGCCCAGCTCCACAGCTGCCCACCTCCACATCTGCCCACCTCCACAGCTGCCCACCTCCACAGCTGCCCACCTCCCCACCACTGGCAGCAGTGCTTGTGGGAAGAGGACCACAGCAGTTAAGTGCTAGCCTCCTCCCTGACTTATGTTTCTCTGAATATTAACTGGGCTCTTCCACTACCTAGGTATTGCACCACCTTGTTATTTTAGGTAATTTCTAATTACTGGGGCAATGCTTCCCAATCTGGAGCAGACTAACCTGGGTTTGATCGATGCTGTCATTAGGGAGAACATCTGCAACAGGAAAGACCCAAAGACAGAGAAATCTGCCTCCTCTAGCTCCAAGCAGCAGTACTGGCATTCCTGTGACTGATTTGTAGGGTGTCCACCACACACCCCCTGCCCTACACAGTGTGAGGAGATGCAGAACATTTCTTGTACAGAAAACCTCAGGCTAAAGCAACAAAGGAGGAAATCAAGGTCCTCATCCCTCTGTCATTCTCATACCATTTCTGTGACCACATGTACCTACTGTGAATCCAGGCTTCATTCTTGACTGGGCAACTCATTTAATGAGCTGAGGAAGAAGTTAACTCATTTTGTGGCAGGCTTCCATCCATTTTGGGATACTGCTCAGCTCTAAATGGACCAGGCTCTTTGAAACACTGTCAGGCTCCAAATGACTGACTATGTAGCTGTGACCCTCTAGACTATGTAGCTATGTAATGCAGTCAGCAGCACTCCCCGCTTCATACTTTTATATACACCTTCCACTCAAGCTCTGCAAACTCAACAGTCTCCTGCTGGTTTTGTTTTTTTCCCCCAGTAAAATCCCAACATATAAAGGGCTTCAAAGCACCTTAAGGTGTCTGATATTCAAGAAGAGTTGGAGTCCCTGTAAGGTGTTTCAAACCAGGTACCTAGAAACAGAGATATTAAAAAAACACTAATCCTTTTCAGAAGTGCAGGTTGTAGTAGTGCTTTTGCAGCGCGAGAAATTGCCATCTCTGTATTAAAGCTCAAGAGTAATTTCTGAATCTCTTTTCCTGAATGAAGATGTACTATTTCACAGGTTACTGCCCCCCTCAACATCAACACACAGCAGCATTGAACAGAGCATCCACCCTACCGTAACACAGCGCTGCTCGCGTGGCCCCGCTGAGCTTGGCTCCCAGCTTTCTGTCCTCCAACATGCTGTTCCTGTCTCACAGCCACCACACCACCCTGGCTTGCACTGGCACTCAGCTACTGGTTGGAAAATGGCTACTGCACATTCGTAAGAGAAATATGTAACAGTTTAATATGCTTGAGTACTGCCTAGGCATATCAGCTGCCTTAGAAATGTTAATAACCCCTCTGTGAAAAATCAAACAGCTGGGAGAGATTGTTTTGTTGTCGAGCTATAGTAACAGCCAAAGCCATGAAAGGATAAAGCCCAAAGAATAGTGCCCAACAAATCACTCCTCTCTAAATAGCCTGTCAGCTAGAAAGCCCATAAAATACCGTATTTTAAAACCTGCTGGTAATTAGCATAGTTACAAACCAAATGATGACCTTGGCATTGTCAATACTCATGATACATTAATGGAGCACTTTGTCAGAAGCTGAGTTCTTTCAGTTTTACTGCTTTATTTACTGTAACTGCAAAAATATATTAATGGTCATATTTCACTGCCTAAGAGCCTTGTTTGTAATGCCATAGTCCTACCAAAAAACATCATTTAATGACTTTGAGGAACATGGTCAGTGGTTTCACCTTCCAACTGTGATGGCTGTTAAGGCAGCAGCAGGCAGAAAGCTTCTGGAGTTAGCCGCTACCACCTAGCACACAGGACACAGGAGAACAAGAGAAACACACACCGCCAGGCGTTATCTCTACATTTGCTAGCAAACTGCATTTAAAAGCGTGTACAACTTGCCGCTTTAAATGAAATCTGGCTGTGACATTGCCACTAACAACATAAATCCAACACACAGATTGTTGTTTGGATAAGTAGCAAAGATCCAAAAATGTGTGTTCCACTATGTAAATCAACCATAAGCATTTCTAACCACATTTTTACCAACTGCACTGCTGGCAATTTCAAAGGCTTCATTTGTCATCCTTCTTTCAAATGTTCCTTTGTTTGACCGTATTTAAACACCGACTGGTAGACAAGTGGGTTTTATGTACAGCAAGGGGCTACTTGTCGCAGTTAGCAGACTGGCTGTAGCACTCTTTTTCCTTGAGGTCCCACCACCTACACACTGGATTTGTGATTTGGTTCATGGCCCCCATACCACCCATGAGGACTCCTTTGCAAGACCCTCTGACAAGTGTATCTTCTACAATGTGATCAAGCCAGTGTCTCTGTGCAACACATGATTTATTTTTTCACTGAGATACAAAATAAAAAGCACACAAACATTGAAAGGCAGAAGTGGGAGCAGCAACATGTCCTCCTCCCAGCCCAGTATCCCCCTGTCTGGGCATGTGGATCTGAGCCTACTGTGCTACTGCACCCACCCTCACTAACTTTATCTAATTACCCACTTCTCTCCTACCAAGGTCATTTTGGTTTTAGTCCTCCTTTGATCCCTGCTTTAACATTTGAAAGACTATCCCATTACAGCCACTGAAATAGTTTCTCCCTCACTGATGGTCTGTCTCTGTTATTTGAAGCTGTGTATCTATGGCTACTTACACCTATATCTCTTTTTTCTATTTCCTGGCTAAGCCTTTAACAAAGCCTTCAGAGCACTTAATTCTATGTATTCAGGCAGAGAGCAATAAAAAATGAAGAAGGAAAACCAAATCATACAAAATAGTCATTAATAATTTCCTATAACCTTCCCTCAAGTCATCACAACAGCATCTTCCTCGGGAGAAACTGAGAAAAATTTGCTTATAGGTTGCACTGGGATGTCCATGGAATAGTGTGTTTTGCCATCCTGCATGCTTTATGCTGAATGATTATTTTGCCTTTGAGACAGGCAGCGTTTGTTAATGACCGTAGCAGTTCAGTAAACTGGAGAATATTCTTGCATCATCTGGACAGATGCATATGACACACGGGCATATCTGGAATGGAAAAACTTCTGAAAATCTCCCTTGCATTTAAACATTTCTGTGGTCAGGTCCCTGAGGTGTCATGTCCCAGGTGTTGTCTCTGGTCTCTAGAGCTTTGGAGTTCTTCATAGTCTGGTGGAACAATTCTGGAGTAGTTCTTCAGAGCATTTAATGCAGCTGATTTTTCTCACGTTTATTTTTTATGTAAGCATTTATTATCTGAGAGCTTTTTATCTGAAGCAGAAAATTTTGGTGCAGTCACTATTCTAACATGAGCACTAGAGAAATGTCCTCACCACTCTCTTTTTTCTCAAAATCCCTTTTCATTCTCTGAGGCAACAAGCAGTTCACAATCAGTCATCCCTAGTACCTGGAACAGCAATACTGATAACACGATCAGTCCCATCCTGGAGGCACTGAGCACTTCTTCCTGCCCTCAGGGGCATCATTCCTGGCACTCCGGGGGCTGGCTGGCAGGCAGGACAGCCAAGCTTTTTAATACCAGTACTGAAAGGGGCTCTTGCAACCCTACCTGCTCCACCTCACCCCCTTGGCAGCAAATAGGCAACAACAGTGCCTCATGGGGAAGACAGGCAGGAGATGTCGGGGTAGAATACGCTTACAGAAATCTGTGGGTAAAAATCCTTCTATTTGCTAAGTACTGATATGCTTAACAGCAATTCACAATCCTAAATTTTGTAGCAGACACTAGGTCACCAAGTAACTGAGAGAAGAGTAGCAATTAACTTAATGTAAGCCCTCAGAAGCGGTCGGATAAGTAGCAAAGATTGTTCCTGTCAACCTAGGGCAGTCTTCTGCTAGCAATCTGGAGAGAAAAAGCTCCATATCCCATTACCAATTCTCTACGACATGCAAACCCAAGAAATACTGATAAGAATCCATGAATAATTAAGTTTAAGCTGATGTTAGCAGAAAGCTCAGCTGGATTGGGGATGTTAGACTCTTCATTAGTTCACTGGCAGGAAACAGTATGGGTCAAATTCATTCTGTAAGTAATTCCTTGGAAACAAATAGAGCTATCTCAGCAAACGGTTTTGTTCCGAGTCTCAAGGTTAAAGAATCTGCTACATTCTTTCATGAAAGAAAATTTTAAAATAGTATAGTTTGCTTTTTGTGAGTTGCTCATGCTAATAGCTGTCTCCAATCACTTGATGCAAACATTTGCTACCCACTCCAAGTTCTGGCAGGCTGGGCCTGCTTCATCTAAAAACTCCCTCCTTGTGTCTCCATACCGCCCCTTATGCAGATTTTCCTCTTCCTTTCCCCAGTCCTCCTCACTGGATACCAAGGTTCCCTGCTGCCCTACTCTTGCCACGCCAGGGACTGTATGTTCCTTAGTCTCTCTTCTCTCAAGGGCCCTCTTACTCCCCATGCCAAGGGCTGTGTGCTTCTGCTAAACAGATGGTAGCTGTTCCATGTGCCCTTCATTTACAGTTTTCTGATTTCCCTTCCCTTTTATGCCCACTGATGCCCGAAACAATTCTGGACAGATTGAATTAATCAGAATTAATCAGAGAGGATGACTAGAATCTCCAAGAACCAACCTTTTGAACCAAGCTGATCAACAGCCACAGTGAAATAGCCTGAAATTAAGTGATAGCAGAAAAAGATAGTTTGGGAACTATTTAGAAAGAAAAAGCTCTCTTGCAATGCATAAAGGCTACCACGGTTCAGCTGCTATTCAGTGCATTTACCAGAGCATGCAATGAGACTGTGATTCAGGCCAGTGCAGGCTGTGGCTATGGATGGCTATGGCCATGGATAGCACACATAGCTATGGCTATGGATGGCCAATGGGTTTAGGCCACTTCCCTTGATGAAGGGAAATAAAAGGCCCTAAGGATTGAAATGTTTGTCCACATGGACATCCTAAAGTAAACACCCTAAAACCTGGAGTTCTCTACACAGGAGCTGCTTTACCTGAGCCACTATGAGCAGATTTGGGTATCTCACCCAGGTCTAGAGTGATCTCCTCTAACTCCTCCAGCAAAGGAACAGCAGGTGCCATTTGTTAGAAACAGGAACATCTATATGAGAACTTTCCCCGTTCCTGAAGAGCATCAACAGACTGTCCTAGAGACAGCAGGTATGGGAACTACCTGATATACTACCGGAGCTAAGAGCTCCTCCCTGGTCAGGTTCTCTTCTCCAAGTCTTTGAAGATGGCTTGTGTTACTGAGCCTGAGTTGAACATGAGGTAGTCTTCAAAGGCAATTTTAAGTGTCCTCTTTTGTCTATTTCTTTTCCCACATGGCATTTTTGGGTACGGCTGTTCTGATGTACCTCTACCTTGAATGCTTACACTTCAGAGTTCAGAAACTCAGCTCAGAAATTGTGTGCATGAATATTTTTTTCAGATAAAAAAATCTAAACCCCTAGTTTTCCTAGGTTTGCTTAGACAATACCAACACCAGCCATCAGCCTTGAAGCAGCACCAGAAGTGACCCCTGATTGACTGTCATGTCTATCAGCATTTCTAACAAGTCTTGGTGTTTGAACAAAGAAGGGCCTGAAAGTTTTAAAGGCTCCCTTGTTCCAAAGCAAAGAACAGAAAGTGGAGGCTCTCAAAAGCAACATCACTGCAGAGCAAGGATGTGCTGTCTGAAAACTTGTTGGCTTCATATACCCATCATGAAGAAAGTCTTCTTCCTATATTAACACAAACATTTCATGCAGAACAGAAAACATCGACTCTACTTCTAATTAATGTATTTTCTCTCATGATTGGCATGACATTTTGGAATCTACTTGCCAGAGATACTAGAATTCACCCACAGCTTGTTCTTTCCTCCCACCAGTCTTTTGCTGAAGTCACACAAGGGCTTTCTACTTGAGGCAGGCAGGATTTAACCCTGGGTGTTTCCCAAGATGTAATTTTCCAGTATCTACCACCAGGGACATCTGAGTGGCTTACTGGCTGGCACTCAGAACAGAGGCGCTCTGTCCTGCCTCCTTTAAGGTTAACTGGCTGATGTTTCAGCTTCAGAAGCTTAGACAGCACAGAAGTTTAAGTTCCTTCCCTCCCCCATCTCCAAGGTTCAGATAAAGCACACTGAAAAGGAGATGAGAGCAGGCAGCAGGTTAAGGCTTTGTTCCCTTTCTGCTGTCATGTGGGGACAGAAGAGATCAGCTCTCTGACTGATGCACCAGCTCCAGTTGTGAGGGAACTCTAATCTTCAGTTCATACAGAGCTGAAGGATTTTCTAAATACCTGCACAGACTGGACCTGTCTGAACTTGCTCCATCTCACCCATTCATCTGAGAGCTGCCTGTTCATTACCTTAGAGCGACCGTGATGTTACCCCTGCATCAGAAGGGTAAACTGCTCTCAGATAGGCTACTCCGTACACAAACTACTGCATTATCCTAGAGGAGAGCTACTGAAGTGGATTAAACCCCTGTTTCATGGCATACACTTCTGCTTCTAAGAGACTCCTATCATGCCCCCAACAGAGGTGTTTCAACAAGCAGGAAGGAGAAGGCAGGGAGTTTGAGAGACTGATGTAAAAGATTCAGAGGATACGATCAGGCTGGAAGCCCTGCCTGGGGAGAGGGCTGGGGAAAGGATACCAGCTTTACACTTCTGTAAAGTTAAAGCTCTGCTGTTTGTGATGATAATAAACTCATATAATGTAACAAAGAATGATGTAACCTCAGATGTTGGCTTCACTGCATGCTGAAGCAGAAGTTAGACTGTAAGGAGAATTCGATAAATCTTGTTTGTCGAAGGCAGTATGAGGCACTCTAGCTTTGTGCATCAGAAATATTCACTCTCCCTTTACACCACTTTGCTCCCACATGAAATCTCCTCTAACTTCAGCATTAACAAAAGCCCTACAAAGGGTGGCATGGTCAGTAATCTGCATACATTGCACAGTGAAGCATCTCACTAACCTAAAAGCATGTCAGGTCTGCTTTTCCCGAATCCTAGTCAGAAACAAAAAAAAAAAAACATGTGAGAAATGAAATTAATTTGGATGTGTCCCTTCCTGTTTAATAAGCAGTCATACAGAGAGGAACCAAAATGCTGGCTCAGGACTCCAGAGCTTACCTTCTGGGCTTTTATTCCTTAGCAATGAAGCATTTCCATGGCATCAAGCAGATGTCTGAAATAAGCATCTTTCCTAAATCAAGCTACATGTGGAAAACCTAGAATCTACGAAAGGTACGAAAAAGCTACAAGCAGGAGGAATGAGGGGGTGGGGATGAAGGAAGAAGGAGGAGGAAAAGACAGGGGGTGGAGAGTAACACTGAAGAGCAGCAGTGGTCCAGCCCCTCAGAATCTGAAAAGCATCACAGGAGCCTCTGGATAAAGACCAGCCTCAGTAGCAAGTCTAGGAGACAGAGGATTTCTGCTCAGTGATAAAACATGGTGAGTAGGATTTTTGTGATCTGCCTTATTGTTTGCTTTGGTGCAATGGCATTTCCTTTGCTCTGACACTCACAGTGACTCCGAGGGACTATTATTTTGGGAAGACTGTTCATTTTTGAAGCATTGTTTTTTACTTATTTTCATACATGTGACAAGTGTGTGCCTGTATTTATATAAATGCCCATCCTGTCTCCTTTTAAAGCAACAAATTACTGAAAACAAAGCTGACAGCATTTAACACTTTGCTGTCTGGTACCAACAGGCTGCAGGTCAGGTACACAGTGGAAATTTCTGCTCATCTGCCTTCTCCTAGAAATAGTGGTGATTCGATAGCTCCCTGTGAAGGAGTTTATGCTGCCCTTTTACACCGTGTAATTGGAACATTTCAAGCAGTTACATTTCTTTCAGCCTCAGGTATCGAAGAAAACTGAGTGAGGGGTGCAGAGGTTTTGTCAGAAGAAGGAGCCTCCTTTTGTCATGGTCTCAGCCTCCTCCCGCCCTGCTGCACACCCCAGGCGGGGCTGGGGGAAGCAGCGGGTGCTGCCGGACCCCCAGGGACCCCTCCTGTAGGCACACCACAGGACAGTATGTTGGGAGTAGAAACGTGGTTAATTTTACTATGAAAAATCCCGAGCTCCACGGAACAGTCGGCAGGGCTTAAAGGAAGGTTCAGGCTTCGCTATAGCACATTGCTAATAAGATTAAGCACTGAACTACACATCCTTTCTAGTATTCTGCTGGGGAGTGTAAGATTTTACTTTATGTGCTCAGTGGAATTAAGGTAGAAGAAAAACACACCAATGTGCTTTTTGCTGGTTCTTCATGAGAAAGCTATTGCCTGACCTAAATGTATATGCAAATAATTAGACATCCTGGATTACCCAAGAGATGCAAATGATTAAGGGGAATGATAAGATGCAGCCACTAATGATGTTGAGAAGAGCACTCCTAAGAAGAGGCATGATCTCAGTGCAGGTTTGTGTGTCACACAGGCGTCTTTAAAAAGAAACATTCTTCTGTTTCCTGAATCATGACTATCCCTGATTACATCCTCCATCCTTTCCGCCCTGTTCTTTTCTGTTTTCTAATGGAGATGAAATACTAGCAGGCTAATCAGTTTAAGTCAGAAAATGAGCCCTGCTTTAAAATCCTCTTTGGTTTTTACCATAAAACCTGTTATGTTTATTTGCTTACTAGAAACAGTGTTACAGTAACTGCAGGCAGGGTATCACCACCCTCTAGCACAGAAGCACTTTCTCGTTTTGTGATTAAAAATCAAATTAACAGAATGGAATATATGTTCGTAATTATTAGTAAGGATCTCCATTATTAACTTTCTGAGACAGACTTAAGATTTTGACTGTAAATAGTCTTATTTCAAAAATACCCCCCCACACACACTCTACTGGGAGCACCAGCTGTTCTTTATGCATTGCTAATTGATTAGATACTAAGCATTAAAAATTAGTATTGTCCACTGACTTTAAAAGTAGCTGTATCTCTCACCACCTCATGCTTGCTTGGTTTTGCACTTTAGGACTTCCAACTGCTGCCCAGCAAAAATCCTCCCAAGGTAAACTTGGCGTAGGGAGAGCCTCCTGGAGCACTCTCTTTTTCCCTTTCCCATTATACAATTTCTCAACAAATATTTAAAAAAAATTTCATCTTAAAGTGCATCCATTTTAAGCATAATACATGTCCAAATGCCCAAACTAGATATATGTTTTCAGGAAATTTATTTATGCTATCATTTCTGTTTGGAAAGCAGGGGTAACATTTTCAAAGGTAACTGATACTCAGGATCTTAAGTATGACTGATGTAAAGCTACTTGTGGAAAAAGGATTTTGGACTCACTCCAAACTTGCATCCTAAAACATAAAAGCAGTCCAAATAGAAAATTTTCCCTTCTTTTTAAATTAAAAAAACCCTAAAAGAATATGAAATATTCATCAACTCTTCCATTTAATAAAAGGAAAATGCGAGGAGGGAGGTGAAATTAAGACTCCAAGTGGCATGCAGAATTCTGCTTAGAAAGAGACAGCGAGGTGCCATCTCCACAACCTGCTAATTTTAAGAATGATCTAAATGTAAAGAAGCAGAAAGAGCACTCCTATTTCCCCTGAAAAATGACTGTATTCTGAATTTTACTTATTTCTATCTTCAAGAGAGATAATTTTATATAAATTACACATCAAACAAACAAGTAGGAGGGTCCAAGCCAAACGCCTCATTTTGGAATAAATAAACCCCAATTACATTTTTTCCTACTTAAGCAAATTAATTTTGAGCCAAACTTGCCAAAGCCAGAGAGTTCATCTAAATTTCTCTCTTTGTAATACTGTTATTTCTATCCATGCACCTCACTGAAGCTGATACTCCTACTTTCCCAGGAGGGTGATCTTCCCAGAGTTACATCCAAGAAGACTGTTATTTTAGCTACTGACACATTAAAGCACAACCTATTTTGCCTTTTCTTTCAAGATAACCTAAACAAACCTTTCTGCTGTGAGATAAGCTAGTAAGTTATAAGATAATAACTTTGACAGCAGCCCAAAACTCAAAGCAAGTCTTACCCCATTCCTCCAGAGAGGGAAAACTGTAGACAGCTCAGTCTGACAGAAAGCTCTGGGGGCCAGGGGCAGCGGCAAATGTGACCCCTCTTTTCTCCGGCCCACATGACAGAGACTATATTTGGACAGTTTGCATCCTGCCTCCGCCCATCTTCCTCCTGCTTCCTAATGAATATCTAGTCCAGCTCCACTGCACCTTCTTTGGCCTCCTTGTCTGTTGACATGGACTTAGGCAGAATTTAGGCCACCTGAATATGGCTTTTATTAACGAGAACAGTTGCCTAATTCAAGACTTGTTCAGGTCCTCATAACCCAGAACTACAAGAAATGGCTTTGACTGTCTGAAGACCAAGTCTTCTCAGCCCACAGGAATGTGTTCACTTTCCCATTCTAAAACTTTAATTTGCTTCTAGACATATCACAGACACAGTAAAACCTTCTCCGTTTTTATGAAGAGGCTGTCAGACACCCTGCACAGATAGGTATATGTTTGAGCATGAAGTATCTCTGCATTTTATGAACAATATTATCCAAATTCAGACCAAAACCTTATTTCTATCATAGTATAAGCCCCAAATTCAGATCTAATTGCCTGCTTGGACACTTGTGAAATCCTAAAAGCAAGCAGCTGGTATGATCAAGACAGCTGAAAGTACTGTTTATGGTAGATGGGAAGTCTCATCACTGCTGCACCTAAGATGATTGTAAATGACAATTAAACTGCATCCCAGTGTAAGATTCAAGGATGTCCTCTATTTAAACATGTGTTTCATAAGTAATTTCACAGTTATTAAAAAAAAAGAGGTCAAGTAACATTAATGAAGAAAACATCCAAAGTCAGTTGAAAACAGAACAACCTAGCCTTCATAGACTGACTGCTAGTTTCCACAAGTTTCTGATCTTTACAGTGATTTTTAATTGCAAACTGTATTTCATTTACAAAGGCGGAAATCAGTCCCTCATATACCCTTTATCCCGGTGGAAGAAGAGATATACTGCAAGTTCAAGAGGAGAATAATTAAAAAAGAACAGAGGCAGGCAATAGTGTAGCTGAGTGTATGGGTCAAGAAATCCCAGAGAAGTTGTACCATTTTTTAAATTCCTAGAATCATTTTTCATAGAATTTTGATTAGCCTTACATAACCACTGGAGGGTAACTTTCCCTTACAGCACATTAATCTGCTTCTAACTTCACTGTTACAGCTTCTGGGGTTAGAGATATAACTTGAGTCTCTTCAGAGAGACAAAAAAAGGTATCAAGTCCAATACAACCAAAAGTGCTAAAAGTATTAATAGATATTAATAGATATAGAAAAAGAGAGTGGCATTGCATAAATATTTCTGTTCTATATTTGGAAAGAAGCTCATTAATAATTTATATCATATGAGGATGAAGAGGAACTCATAGTATTGGAAGTTGCAAACCAGCATCTGAGATTAATATTTTAAAAAATCTTCAGACTCTGGTAGTCTGTCCTTAAAAGCCCTCCAAGAGTTGACTGAGGAGATCTTCCCTTTCTTGGTGTACATTTTTAATAACATTTTTAATGGGGAAGATTCCCAAAGCTGTGACAGCATTAAAACAGAATAAGCAGATGACACAATGAACTAGATACTAATTAGTCTGGCTTGAATCCTGGGGGAAAGTGAGAAAAAGAATATAATGGATTAAATAGAGGCATTAAACAATTATCATTAAAAGTTGGTGATTATATGTGTAGTAGATCTTTAAAAAACCCCAACAAAACAAACAACACCTAACTTTTTTTTTTTCTTCTCATCAGAGGAATCTGAAAAGGTATCATAGGCTACCATGAGTGTATCATATGTTGTTATACTACATATATTCTCAGTACAAGATGTTATTCAGGCCATTTTGGTTTCATGTTAAAATTGTTCATCTAGTCTATTAAAAAAAAAAAAAAGATAGAGCAAGTCTTGAAGTTTCTAGACCCAGTTATCAAACTGGTAGTCCATTGTGGTTTTTGTCAAGGAGAAACAATTCAGATCAAAGATTTCTTTATTCAAAATATTATCTAATGACGTCCTGAATTTGTAGCTTTACCGAGTTTCATACTTGACAATAAAATGAATCCACCTTTAAAAGCCTTTTTAATACATCTGCAGAAAAACTTCTCGAGTATGCAATTTCCTACAAAAATGACCCTTGCTTAATACTCAGAATGGGCAGAAACAGCCGTAGGACTTCAGAGAGTCCTACATAACATTTTTATAACACTAACATTTGCCATGTCACAGACCTCTAAGGAACTTCTCAGCAGCAGGACTTCCCACAGGGACACAGTACTTACTTCTACAATTACAAAGGACTGAGCTGTCAGACGCTTTATATTCTGGATATTAATAATTGGTCTTGCGTCAGCTGTTTCTAATAGTTTTCACAACTCTGCTGGATTTCTGTGCACTGAATTTCTTCTCAATCACACCTTGCTTTTCAGAAGAGGAATGTAATCATGTCCCAGTGACCTATTTCTAAATATGCAAAACAAGTTTCCTGCAGCATCAGTGAACTCCAGATACCTGACAGTGTAGTAAAATGTTTACTGCCTTTCATTGAGAATTCTCTGCAGTACTCACATGCGGCCCCAAAAGCAAATAAATGTGCCAACATCTCAGGCATACTGATAGGTGCCCATCTATCATCACCCACCTTGTTTTCCATAGCATCCATAGTCTTGATGTCAAATATTCACACTTTACTGTTTTCTACCTTCTGTCACTGACCTACATTTAGTTGCAAATAGTGCTTAATCACCTGCTGGTTTGCAGCTTCTATGAGAAACAGGCTGTCACTGACCTGCCTGCTGGAGAAGAGCTGCAAGTGACACAACTCCCAGACACACAGACCCGTATCTGGTGAGGTGTTGGTCAGAGTGGTGCCATTCCCAGCAAGTCCTGGCAACTGGAAAGCCCCTGGAGGCTACAGACAGCTGTTGTAGTTCAAGGTAGGCTAAAGACTGCTTTACGTTGTAGTTTAAGAGCGTACAAAAGCTAGGCTTGGTGCTGAATTTAAAATCTCCCTGGCTGGCTTAGTATTGGGTGCAGGTGTGGATCCACGGATCTGATCTGAGATTGTTCTCAAGGAAGTATTGGTAATTTTTCATTTCATCAGACCTGTTAAATACTGTTTGTCATGGAGTACTAGAGATAGCACTGTGGTGGTTGTGTGTGTTGCAGTACAGTGCCTCTAAGTGGTTTTAATTATGTCTAAACAATTCAACACAAGATAGATCATTAACTGAGGTCTCACTGAGGAAAGATCCAAGCACATTCTTTCAAGAACAGGACTTGGAGATTTTGTCCTGCTTACCATCCAGTAAAAATCCCGTTTCTCTAACAGCTTTTAGGAAGTGCTTCCTTTTTCCTTGGCCTACCCTTTACCTAAATCCATTGACTTACTCAGTATTCAAGTTGATGTAAGGCAGGAAAGGATCAGATGTGTCCATGATATAACTTCTGGAAAACTGAAAGTGTCATGGCTGAAATAATTAATGACTAATTAGATGTATGAAAACATAAAGCAGATTCAATACCAAGCCATATAGGCAGAGACCAAAATTGGCATTGATACATGTAATAGAGTATTTCTAGCAATAGCTCATCAATGCACAATGAAAATTCACTGTGGCAGTGCCTCAGTTTACTACACTGGTCTTTGTAAATCAGAAACGACACTTCTGTCATAATTAACAGTGATTTCCAATGTGGCATTTTTAACTTTTCACAATAAAATTAGTAGTGCAGAAAATTATACACTATGCTCAGGAGGAAGCAAAAACAGTAATTCAGTTTCTGCATGCTTCCCAGGGTAGTACCAATGGATTTTCTATTCACAGGTAAGGATTATTTTAATATAAAGTAAGCATTGTGTCAAATGTTTGATCCATTTTGTCAGGACATTTCCCACCTTGAGCTCTTCATCCTCCTCAAAGGGACAGATTTACGAACTCCCTTGCATGTTAAAGTTCCTCAGGCATTGCTTTTCATTGATGCCTCTTCTACTTTAACAATAGGACCTCTGTCTTGTTAAAAGCCATCCCAAAGTCATAATCCAAGATCCCAAACCTCTCATTTCTGACAGACAAAATGTTCTCTGAGCCTCAGCTACCAACCTGTAATGTGTCCTGTCTTCTCCTTGCTGGTTCTTCCAGCCATTGCCAACATACCCTCGGTTTCACTTGATCTGTTTCTCACACAATGATGGAAATTTCTGGTGACAAACAAACCCAATTGTGTAATGCTTAATATCTATCCCTTTGCTCTCCAGTTGCTTTCAAAGTTTACAGGTGCTAGCCACCAGCCTCACAATATTTTTGTTCTGCTGTTTTCTTTACAGAAACAGATGTGAGCAAGCAGTATGGAGCTCAAGAGAGGAAAGACCTTCATAAAATCCAGTGTGCAACATGAGAAAGCACCACCAGTGCACACAGTGCCTACTAACAAAGACGACACAGGGAAAGACAAGAAGGCAGCTCTGGAGGGAAACCAAAGTGCAGCTGAAGTCCAGCTGGCATGTTTGGCCACACACAAGAACTACAGATTTTCTACCAGAGCAGCAAGGAATGGAGCTGGTGACAATAACCTGGAAAAATCATCTGGGTCCTCCTATAAACTTGTAAGGAAGAGTAAAACCCATGACTGTGTTACTGAGGCAGACAGAACAGAGCACTGCAGCCCCAGCAGCAGGGCTTGTGAGGAAGGTTTTTCTGGAAAGGGTAAGGGCCGACTTGTTAATAGCATCAGCTTTTCAGGGGTGTCCAGCTCCAGCAGTAAGAAAGAGTGTGTGGTCAGCCCCAGCCAGTCTGCATGCAGCAGTCAGATGATTGATTACAGGAACTTTGTGCCACAGATGCCTTTTGTACCAGCTGTTGCAAAAACCATTCCCAGGAAGAGGATCTCCCTCAAGAGATCAAAGAAAGGGCTCAGAGATATATTTCATATTAAAAAAAATAAACCAGATAGCCTCACGTTCCTGGTTGAGAAGGAAAAGAATCTATCCTCTCCAGGTTGCAAAAGTGAGTTCTCTGGGCGTCTTGCAAAGTATCTTTTCAAAACTGGAGAAACATTTGCAGCTGATTGTTTGTCACAAGACTGCTCAGACAGTGAACTGCAGTCTGACTCTTCCTATGACTGCTGCAACACCCTGTGTGAAGATGTTGCTTCACTGAAGAGCTTTGATTCCCTCACTGGCTGTGGGGAAATCTTTGCTGATGAGAGCTCTGCTCACCTGGAGCTGGAGAACAGCAAAGAAGTTCTGCTGAGACGAAGCAAGCACAAAGACAGCCCTGTCATGGGCTCTTTCCAAGGGGGTGTGGAGCAGCTGGCCTCTCCTGGCCAGAATGAGACTGTTGAATTTGCAAAGTTTTGGGACAACATCAACAAATCGGTGAGGTTGCATCAGAGTGCTCTGTTTGATAAGAAGTTACTGAAGGTACCTGGTCCTGACGTGGAAAAGGCTGGAAAAGGCCAG
Organism: Athene cunicularia; assembly: GCF_003259725.1. NCBI lineage: Eukaryota > Metazoa > Chordata > Aves > Strigiformes > Strigidae > Athene > Athene cunicularia. The sequence continues at coordinate 24,556,616 of NW_020799110.1, forward strand.
GCTGTTGCATCTGTGACAGACCCCCAAGTGTCACCTGATAAAGATGGTGACAATTCCAAAGAGAGCTCCACAGAAACAGGAACGCCGAAAAGCGACAACCAAGAATCCACATCCACAAGTGATGAAGGCTATTATGATTCATTCTCTCCTGGACAAGATGATGAAATGAAGGAAGCTCAGACCCCTGGGGTCCAAGGTAGATTTCCGAGAGACAGCTACAGTGGAGATGCTCTTTATGAGCTCTTCTATGACCCAAATGAAGTCAAAATAAACCCAGTCCTAGACGATGACATGTGCACATCTGAAAGCATCTCAGAACAAGCCATTGAAATCCCTTTGTCCATTTACAGCTTTCATGTTGGAGCTGAGGAGAACATGGCTTCCCAACCAGCTCTAGATATTATCAGCCAGGGTTTTTTCCACAGCACATGGAAAGGCAAAGAATGTTTGCTAAAGCTCTGCGATACTGAGCTTTCACTGACCATGGGGATAATAAACTGGCTGCGAAAACACTCGGGACTTGTTTCCTCCCCTGACTCTCTTCAGGGTCCCCAGTCACAGCCAGAAAAGTCTAATGATTCATCAATCCCACCCAGCCCTAGTCCAGAGCAGAAAGTGAGTACAGAAGCTCAGCAGGAGAAACCAAGCAAGGAAGAATCTAATATATTTAACTTACAAGTGTCTCTGGATGAAAGCAAATACGTAACTCAGGCCTCTTCAGTAAACATTGCTGAAAGAGACCACGGCCTGGACTCTTGCCCTAACACTTCTAATCTGGATTTCCAGGAAAGGGAAGGGAGTCACCACAAAGATTCATCTACAGCGCCTAGGACAGTGGAAACCACCAGAGCATCAAGTTATGCACCACCATCACAGGCTAATGGAGACAATCTGCAGGCATCTCCAACTGAGAATGAGAAGGCGACAGTTTTAGAAGGATGTGAGACATCTGGAGATAAAAATCCACTGCCTGAAAAGCTGAACAGAGAGAGTGGCTCCCTGAGCTCTGAAAATCCTTCATTAGATGATAATCATGAAGTAGAATCATGTTACTCCTACAAGACTGCTGCGACTTCACTCCTAGATCCCCCTGAGAGGGAGGACATAAATAAACCAATGTATCACTCTCTCTCGATTTCCTGTGACAAACCACTGCAGCCTCTCACTCTCAGACGCTTCCAGAGCTACATTAGCCCCACACCAACAGAGAGCAGCACTAACATAGTGCAGCTCTTAGAGCGCTGTGTAACACAAGTGGCATCATTAAAGATCAGCTATGAAAACAAGCACTTGGAAGACAAATTCATTGGGAATGAAATGAACAGTATCATTCGTAAGATGTCTCAGTACAAAAACAAGTTGTTGTTGCAAAATGAATGCAACTGCATTGCCCAAAATTCAGAATACTCCAGTATTCCTAACACAAACCAGTACAACTATGAGACAAGTTTCCAATCCAGCAGTCTGTATCATTTGAAGCAAAATGGGGAGCAAATTTGCTCAGAAGATCAGAAAAGTAGAACAAAACTCCTAGATGAGGTCACTAGAAGCAAGATAAATTTTGAATATGCCCAGCTAAATAACCAAGCGCTGTCTTATTTAAAAGACTTTGCATTTGATCTCAGTCCAAGTGACTCTTCCCCTGCTACAACTCTCAGTAGACCAACATTTTTACCTCTCTTGAACTCTGTCTGTTCAGACATACCTGCTACTTTTTCACCAGCTTCATACAGCACCACTGTCTCCCTAGCTGACTCGCTGCAGCCTAAGGAGGCCAAGCAGCTCAGCGCAGGGCCGTGGAGATACTCTGAGCCGCCCTGCAGTGGCCTGGTTGGAGGCACCGCTCTGTCCCCCCAAACAGAGGCAGCCACCCTGGACACAGCGGTGACAGGGAGGAACAACCAGTAACACCCCTGCACTGAGAAGGTGAGTGCTTATGGGAGGTCTGAAATGAAATGTAAAATAAGTAACATCTGTTCCCTTTTCACAGACGGACACTTATGGCAGGGGAGTCTGATATATACTCCAGGTTTCTCAATTTTCCATTTTCATTGTTCTTAACTTTCACTTCAGCCTGGTAATTAAGAGTAATCAGAATTTAAGTTAGACAGTTGCCCAAGCCAGGGGCCACATATAGCAGGTATTGCATTCCCTGAGTCTTACAAGTCCTATGCAAAGGTTGAAGCCCCCATCTTCCACCCAGGTGTGGTTTTCACATCAGCTGGAGCAGGGAAAATTTTTCCTTCTCCCACTCCAGCATCTGCTGTGTTTGGAACAAAAGGGTGGATATGGGTGGTGCCTGGCCACAGACTGCCAGCAGCATTCACTTCACAACCAGGCCATGAAATCCTCTTGCTACATAATGACAGCATAAAAATTATGGCCTGCTTCCCCTCTGGAGTGATAACTGGGTATTAGACAGATCCCTTTACTGGCGTCCTGATGTGTGAGCTGCTACCAGGAGGTCACAGGAGAAAGCCAGAGGTCTGCAATGTTAACTCAGAGGGCAGACCTGTCCTGCAGTTGCACACGTGGGGTACGCCCTGAAGCACAGGGGGCTAAATGTACCAAAAGGATGTTCTTCCTTCTTGCAAGCCTGAAGCCTCTCTCCAGCAGGTGCAGTTGGTCTCTGGCCAAACTGCGCTGTGGCAGAGCAAGAGCTGAAGCCAAGGCATGCTCCACGTGCAAGGCTTGACGGGCTTCTCAAATGAGGGGATAAAGGGTCTGTGCTGCACCTCAAGCTTTTGAAAATCCTTGAGCCACACTATGTAGGTCCAGAATTTGGTCTCTGACACAGGGTAAGAAACACCTCTGCTGTAAAACAGAAAGAGCCATTGTGCTGGTTTAAATTTGCCTGTCACAGAGGGCTTTATGCCAGAGCAGATCCTATCTGTACAGACTGCTCTAACTCTATGCCAACTGAGAAATCCTCTGTCCTCCAGTAGCTGAGAGGAATCTGTCATAGAAGTATCAAACTTGTGTAAATTCTCTATCATGTGCCCTGCCAAATCTGACAGATTGGCTGGACTCTGCCCAGCCCTGGCACTCTGAGAAGGAGCCTTTGAAGGTGGAAGATGGAGAGGAGGCTGCAGCAAGGGCCAGGATAGAGAATGAACAGAGGAACCCAGGGAACACAACACTTCTCTGGCTCTCCTTGCTAACAGCAGTGTGACTGCTTTCTGGTCATCTCTAAAGGCTTCCCAAGCAGCACAAACTAGAAAGGACAGTGATTCTCTCTGCATGAGGCAAAACCACCCTTACATTTTCAAGTCTTGGGAGATTCAGCTTGTTTTGCTATTTACATCTCCGTGAAAGCGCCCTTCCCCACTAACAAGTCTCCCATTGCAGGGAGTGATTATTTTTCAGGGGTCTGCATGAAGTTAAGTGCCAGAGACTGTCAGTCTTTAATATCCTTTACTAACATGTTGTCTAGTTATTACCTGTTAATCAGTGAACTAGGTCTTCCTCTAGTGAAAGAAGTGATTTTGATTTTTTTCATTTTTGTTGCAAACAGTCTTGACTAGTAAGCCACCTTCTTGTGTCATCAGATTTTTGGGAAGAACTTGCCATTAAAGGACACATCATAGTCCTTAGAACTACTTACCTCTTTTAAATTATTTCTGAAATAAAAAATTCAGTACAGGCAAGGAAAGGTTTGTGGTCATAGATACTATATGTAAGAAACCAGTGCTAGGCACAGCTTTTCAGGGTTAGAACAGCGTATCAATGTATGCATTGGCCTGATATTTTTAGTTTGTTGTGAATATTAATCCACAGGGTACTGCTAAGAATATCCCTGCCTTCGCAGGCTAGGAACACAAAGGGATGCTAATTCCGAGGAGTCACTTTCTTTCTGGTAGAAACGGAGAAAGGAGTCATAGCTGCTGTGGCTGTCAGAAGTGATAACAGACTGTATCTTTATACTGTACAAGACGTATCACAAGTAGACATTACTGGACTCGGGGCATTTTCTACTGCACTGTATCAAATGCCAGCTGCTGTATGCCACCATGTGTCAGCACCGATAACACCTGCAATGTCAGGAATGTGATGCAATTCACATGCTATCCCCTGAGTCTCAGAGAGAAGACAATTAAAGTTTTTTTCCAAAAGTGCTGGTTTTCTGATAGAGGTTTTTCTATCAAAACACTAAAACATTTAACAATAAAACAAATGGTGTTTTAAAATCTAGATGGGATTTGCATATTTATACAGTGATTGAGGAATGATCTCTTTTCAAAGAACCATTTCACTACAGTCTTTCTGTTTGTTACAATTTCTTACAGAAAAAGAATTTAGACAATAATTAAAATGGCATTTAACGTGGTTAAAAGAAATGTCTGTGGTGAGAGATATAAACACTGCCATGTGACTGAGTTTTCCTACCCAGTATCTTCTTGCCTGCCCACGTTAACAGATGGCCTACAGGTTTGCCGGAAATTTTAATTTTTTTTGAATGTGATTCAGTATCTTTGCCTTAATTACGGGGGTGGTAGTGAAAGAGAGGCAACATACAAACACGGTGTCACCTCTGAATCCATGGAGACAGACATCATCAAGAAACACTCCTACACTGAACATGACTGTGCAAACCCCAAGAGCTTATACATGAAGAATGCTCCAAGGTTCACTCTTTTAAAATGCCACACTTGGGAGCTGTGAGAGAAATGACAGATCCAGAAGTGGCTCCTGCTTTGTCCCTCCAAACAAATACTGCATAGGCAGCTCCGCTGCAGCCCCTGTTCTCCCATGGACTCCCAGGCCTGACCTTCAGGAGCTGGGAAGAAGAAGGTCAACTTTCTTGCCATTTATCATAGGGCAGAGGAAAAGCTGATATCAAAAGCCATTAAAATCTCTAGGTTTTGCCACCTCCACATATCCCAGTACGCACAGTAACAAATGAGCCCATCATCTCTGCTCTAACTAGTGTGCAGGGTTCCCCTGAGCCATGCCTGGTCTCCAAGGCTTCCCTACCCTGATGAACACAGACACACAACTTGGTGAAGAATGGTACAAGAGGTGCCAGTCCCAGCTCCTCTTCCATTTCACCCTTCCCTGACATTTTAGAGAGAAATTTGCAAATGCCTCGTATCTGAGCTCACCAGGAAACTGAACCCTAATGGTAAAGGAACCCCAGTGGCAAATGGCATCCTTACATGAGGATATAGATGTGTTACGTAGAAGGTGGAAATTACCAGTAGGAAATGCAATGAAAGGCATAATTTTTATTCTCCATACCAAAAGGCTAGGACTTAGGAAGCGAATGCAGTCCATCCCCTGAACACGGGGAGGATGCCTAGGTTTGTATATTCATCCACATAAACCAAACTGCTGAAATTTGTGCTTTTTGACTGGATGTTTTCCAGCAGAAGACCCTTCATCTTCAACAAGGCAATGCTGTCCTAGAGCAGTGCATTGGGCTATCTCTTTCTGACTGTTAAAATCTCTGGAACTGGCCACACAGACAGACAACATTGCATGTTATAGCAGCTGGACACAGGTAGAACAAAGCACTCTCTGCAAAAAAACAGCATTTCAGACCACTAAGCCATTTCTACCACTTAACATGTTTTGAACTCTGTCTTCCATTAACTGGTAGATGTGGCAGAGCAACAAAACCCATGGCTGCTCCCAATAATATGTGTACACTTCATTCAAATGCTGAACTGCTACATTATGCACCAGTCAAAGCCTTTGGATGTGTTTCAGTGATAGCACTAAAAGGAGCACATTGCAATAAGCTTGTCCTCAGGTCAGAAAAAAATAGATAACTGTCAATCAAAGAGGGGTTGCCATAATAGATGGGGCAGCTGTAGATAAAAGAAGAGAGTATGGCATACGTGATTGCTGTTATCAAGGAACTGAGATTCAGAAGCAGATAAAATACAGGCTAGACACTGCTAAGTGACAGAGGAATGTGTATCTGATCCTCACCAACTGAAGGACTGCTTGCAGTCTAGGCAATTTCTGTAATGCTTTTGATTCCCTCCTGGTTCAACTTTATTCCCTCTGTCTTAAATAAGGTTGCACTTCTCTCAGACAGATATTTCTCTATCTGCCAGGCATAAGAAGGCAGACTGCAGTATCTGAACTTGACAAAAAGAAAAAGCAGAATTGAGACTCATCTGCATATAGGCAATTGTCTGATAAACTATGGTATTATTTCTCAAAATGGCCAGAGATATACCTTAATAGGTGAAAAAAATAAAGCAGAATTGCTCTGCACACAGTGGCAAAATAGTATCGTAACACATTCAAAGCCCAGGGTAAGAAATCCATGTATCTCCATGCTCCCTCCATGGCACAGAAGGTCCTCTCTCAAGTCTCACACGATGAAATGTAAAAACAAAAAAATGCAGAGACAGCCAGCACATTTTCTACATTGGAAGTGCCTCTGGCTCTGAAACATACACCTTTATGATGTGAGTTGCCCAGATCATCTTGTACTGAACCAGATACTGAAATCTCATCTGACAGTCCACACGCGCACACAGCCACAAGCACATATACACACACGCTCCTGTTCAGACAAATGCAGCACAAAATACGAATGTACTGTTTGTCACAGATAGTACCACAGAAGCAAAGAGCAGGGAGGCAGAGGTGACAGGCCACTACCTCTGCTAATACATTTGAGCGTTAGTCACCATGTGCCCAGATACTTGAGCTAAACGCTAAATTAAACAATTTTCTCCTTCATTAAACACTGTTGCTTCTGGACTTGGCTCTGTCTCATTGTACTGTCTTCATGGGACTTTGTCATCAATGCTTACTCTACCCAAAATCAGAATTCTGTCAGGGAGAAGAAATGTTCTTGCCAGCTTATTTGCTAGAGAAAGGTTTTTCAACACAGTTATCAGCACAGATGATCTCTTAATGTCAGATGCACTATAATGTTGTTAAATGTGTTTCATTTTAAAACTGAAGAAATTGATTTGCTGCTTTATCCACTATTGCAGTAAGATGGTTTCCATGGATACAGTGTTACAGAGACTCTATTTTTCCCCTGTTGCTAACAGTACAGAAAGCTAAATTCTCATCTTCATTGCACCAGCATAAATTTGAAGCCAGGGGAATGATTCCCAGATTTAACCCTGAGAGCAGAATTTGGCTCCCAGTCTCCTTCAGCCTTGAATCTGAGATTTTCAGGGGGACGGTAATGGAAGAAAACAGAGAAGGAAAACAGTTTCTGTGGACAGCAGCATGGGCTGAGGGACAGCACATAGGAAACACACTGCCTTTTTAAGAGAAATGGGGAGAAGTCAAGGCAGAATGCAAAGAAATTGATTGCTTATTCAGAGGCTTGGCGTCTTGCCTGACACTTAACTGCAAAAATTTAAGTCAGGTTTTGGCTATAGAAGACCTTATAATTGTCTGCATGGGACTGGACCAAATACCATCCCGTTTGTTTAAACGAAGGGGTGGATCAGTAGTTACCGTTCTGAAGAAAATAAGCCTCTCTTCTGTTTTGCTGTGATGGCGAGGAAGGCATAAGGGTGGAAAGGAGGTTACAGTTACAGAGCAGGTTTCTTCATTCGAAGAGGAGAGAATGTTGCCCCATATGGAGTACAGTCATGGAGACACTGAGTGCAAAACAGATCCCCAGCTTGAGAATGCTCTGTACAAATCTGACGGCATTGATCTTCACCAGCCAGAAAGTAAAAAAGAGTAGGAGGAAGAACCTGGTAATGTCATCATTTTGGACCTCAAGTGTAAAATCTCTAGTTCTGTTTCCCTCATCAGAACATGAAGAGAAGGGCAGAACCAGACTCCTCCAGACAACACTGCATCCTACCTCTGCAAGTGGGCTGCAGTAGGTGCTTGGAAAAGGAGTGTCAGAAACAGGGCAAATGGAGAATTTTGAAACCTGAAATAACCAACCTCCTATCTTCTAGCAACCAGCATCCTCTGAGCTAGAGAGTCGTTCCTCCTGGATGTCTGAGTTTAGCGCTCCCTTTTCCAAACTCACTCAACCATATGAACTTCAAAGCCTCCTAATTTGTATTATGAACCTTTAGTTTGTTCAGTGGGTGTCTTCCAGGTCTTTGCGACATCAGATCTGAGGTCTATTGTGTTGTACATCTCAGTTTTGTTTTGTACAACTTCCAAAATATTCCTTTTGAGCTTCCTCCTTTTTGACATCTATTTGTTCCCAAAATAGGTAGTCTCCCTTTTGTGGCCTGGCAACACTTGGGTGGTTACAGACATTCTTGTGATGGCATATTCAGGGCAGAAGCTATGCTTCAGTATGTAGGTCTGGGGTATCTGTGTAAACAAAGACTCATAGTCCAGGGACATAGAAAGCACAGAAATCCTCAGCACCGTAGATTATCTGCAGTTTCTTTGAAAAAAAAAAAAAAAAAAAAAAAAAAATTTTAAATATGGCTAAAATAAGAGCAAAACTTTGACCATCACAGTGAAAGGCATGAAGCACTGTTTTCAGCCAGTGCACATGAACAGCAGCACAGGGAGCCTGCACTCTTTTAAGGAAATGTCCAAAATGAACAGAGTTCTCCATCAAGTCTTACAGAAGGCTGTTCTGTTTTAAGCAAAATCTCCTTATCAGTTCTTCAAGGCTAGACTGTATATATCTGCTGTGATGAGTTTCTTATGTCATTAAAATCATGGGGACTGCATCTCACATTTTAAGGTGAGAAAGATGTTCATAGTTCTTGGACAGAAATACAGCGCAGGATAGAGAGAAGCAAAAAAGTACTGTTCGTTAGATATTTCCCATGGAGTAAGGCATTAAATCTAGCCTCTCTCTGCATGCACTGTGGCAGGCCTATTCAGGTAAAGCTTAAAAGATCTTGTGGCACTTAATGGCAGTGGCAACCAGTGATGAGAACTGCACAAATGATACTGTGATATTGCAGCCAGCAAGTTCCTATCTTTCCACAATCATCTATCCTTTCCTTTGAGGTGATTATATCATCCAAGGGAAAACTGTCAGTCTGTAGGTCACAATACAGGGAAGATTACCGGAGATCCAAGAAAAAGGAAGGTCCTCTTTGTCCTTATTTCTGATTAAATAATTCTCATTTTACAACAGAGAACAAGGTAGGAAAATGCAGATTGTATTGCCCCATCCCCTCTTTGCTAGTCTTCTCTGTGATACTTTCCTTTCCAAAACTACCTCTTTTTCCTTTCATGACAGCTTTCCTTCTAACTTGCCCCAAACAGGCTCAACTCTTTCCTCTCACATGCTGTACATTCCCTCCACTCCGTCTTGGTGACTGAACCAACCTCAAAAGCCTTTTCCCTTTCCCACATGCCTGTGAAGCAGACACCTCCTTGCAATTCTCCGCACTTCTCCGCGCCCTAAAGAGCCCTCTTCAGGTAGGCAGCCTCCCCCCCAGACTCAAAAGATCCCACTGTCCACACCTCGCTGTCTGAGTCTGAAGCAGAGAGGAACAGCTGGGGAAGGAATTTCACACAAAGGAAGCAAACCCATAATTTAGAACTGGCCCTTTGCTATCACAGGCTCCTCTCCTCCTCCCTGTTTCAATCTGAGAAAGAAATGTGCTGACTCTACTGAATCCCAACCTGCAGCATGTTATAAATGATTATGCACAAAATGAAAATGGAGTGCTCAGCACACTATGAGAGCAGGCAGGCTTGCACAGCACCCACAATGCCATGCCCTCAAAGGCCAGTCGAGCTCTGTTTAACTCCAGCAGCAGCCACAGAGCCTGAGCCTTGGGTTTTGTGCTTTGATCACATTAACAGAGGTGCAGATGGTGACTTAAGGACACGGAAATGGGAGAATCAACCTAAAATCAGGCAGGATTAAGGATTTTTGTGCCCCTCACCTAACCCCTTTGTTATATTTTTCCATCTCATGGTCAACAGAGGGGAAAAATATCCAGCCAAGGTGGCTTCTGCTCTGTGATGCACAACCAGGGAGATGTTCTATCTGACTTCAGTAAGGATGGAGAGGGGTTTATTTACAGCAGGAGGCAGCAGAAACACTGCATCAGAAATTTTCACAGCTCCAGCTTTTCAAGAGAGATTGTGCCCTCTGTTTCCAGCTGCACTTTTAGGAAGTATTTGATTGGATGTTAGCCTTAATTAACCCTGGTGCAGTTGCATTTCTGAAATAAGAGAAGGTTGTGTTTTACACAAACATCAAATGGGGCTTCTCAGTGGCAGAAAAAACATTGATGAAAAGGAGCAGCTCTCCCGTCTGTGTACTTTAAATAGAGGATGCTGCAATTTGCGGCTCTTGGAGAATTACAGGCTCCATCTCCCTTCCTCATCCATCCTGCCTTCCCCCAAACATACAGGCAACTTGGGTTTTGCTCTGAAAAAAGCACTAAGTAGACTGTTGCTATAGCAACCAAATCCCTGAAACTCCTTTATAATTAAGATGGTGGTCTAACCACCTACAAAATACATCTTGCAAAAACCCCACGTTTACAGCTTCCTGAGTAACATCTCAATGTTTTTACAGTGACTCTACCTGATCAGGCCAAGCTTGGTTAGTTAGTCTGCAAGAGCAATTAGGTATTTGGAAGCTGTTTGCTACTGAGATAGCGAAAAGATGCTGGGAAACAACAGGGTTGCAATTTAAGGCTTTTTTTTTTTTCTTTTCTCTAGATTTCTTAAAGCTTCAATCAGTAACAAGATAGTGCTTGAATCATCTCAGCTCTCAAAAGTACTCTTCAAGTATAATCTGTAAAATTTTGGAACCCCTAATGAAACATACTTACAAATGCCCTTAGCTTTTTTTCCAGAATTCAGAAACTGTTTTACTTAAAAATCACACAATAATACTAATAAATAATTTTTCTGTTAGAGAAAGGTGTTAGATTTCCCTTCAGTGTTTATTAAAGGAGATGACAACTAGACTGTATGATTGAGTGCAATCCTTGAAAGACAAATTAGGAATGGATGAGGTTAATTTAAAAATTACATTTACTGACAATTGAGGGTTGTATGATGTGAAAGATAGAAACATGAAGGCTTTATGTTATGAGATTTTATAGAGATAAACATATGGACAGACACTTAAAAGGAAGAAATCTCTCTGTTCCTCCCTTGACCTCTGAATCTTACTTATTTTATATTATTAAAGATAGTGTACCCATCAGTGTATATAGAAATTGTAATGCCCTTGACCCACAGTGGGTCAATCAAACAGCCATTAAACTCTAGAAACATAAAATGCTGGGGCAGCTTATTGTTTCCCAACTAAGACTAGTCTCTATTGCAGCATGTTTCAAATTTACGTAATTAAAGGGCATTTAGTCTTTGAAATATTAAAAAAAATTTCAAAAATTAAGCAGGCTTTTAAAAGAAGTCCAGAGACCAGGCAACTTTCGTTTAACGGAATAAAAATTAGTTTAAATATAGATTGTTCATACTTTACTTTCATTTTCCCACTTCTTGTTTACTTTCTTGGAAAAATGTATGTTTTTCTCTTTATTTTCTCAATTGTTTTACTAGCCATGTTCTAATGTTTTATACACTAGCAGTGATCTCAGAAATCCAGACTGCTGCTCTGCAGTATACTTTTAAGCCCTCCAAAAATTCTAGATTTCATGATCAGAAAAGGAAGATTCCACCTTTCTAGTCATCTTCCAATAAAAGCTTCTTTCTAGCTTGGTTCTACGCCTTATCAGTCACCACTGCCTACTGTAACACCGTTCCCATTCTGCTGTTTCTCTCTATGCCTTAACTGTGTTTTAGCAAAGCTGTATTTTTACAAGACCAAATCCTGTAGTTCATTTTCAGCCTAAAAACCAGTAAACACCATTAGGAATTTTGATTGATTTAAACTGAGAGGATACTGCTCTTAATACCTGTGGGATTTCCTAAGAAATCGATTCCACTATTGCCCATCATGTGTATGCTCATGTGACCCATGCTGCACCGTTGTCTTCTGTCTCCCCGTATCACCAGGGTAGGATTCTTCCCTGAGCTGAAACATGACCTATGTCAGGAGGTATGCTATCTTCCTTTATTTGCTAAAGAAAAAAATGAAGACATCTATAATTGCAGAAACTATTATTGGATACTAATTATTATTGGCCTAATCCTGCATAGCTGAGTAACCTCAGCTGTATTGTGGCTTCTCTACAGATAGACGATTGAACTTCCAAGTTGCCCACACTGTCAGAGAGTGCTGCAAAAAAACCCAACCAAACAAAAAACCCCAACGTTTCTCCATTTCTTTATCTAACATTATACCTTACAGTCTACCCAAAGGAATGGAAAATGAGGCAAGTCAAATACATAAATTATATAATACATAAAGTCAAGTACATAAATCACCTGGCTGGATATACACTGCAATTATTATTTTTCATCTAGAAAACATAAACATCTTTTTGCTGAAGGTCAACAGTGAATAATAAATCATTACATTCACCCTGGTTATGTCCTTCAAACTTCAGAGATAAATTTTTGCAAGATGCCGCTGATCTCCTGTAGGAGTGGTCTCTAAAACTACGTACTCCACTACTGCCACCCAGAAAAGGGCCTGGGGGATAAGGGCAGGAGACAACTGTAACAGAACAGCTGAATTACTCTTCACCTGTACTGGGAACCAAGCAAGCCAGCAATGAGCAATCACCAAAGGGGGGACGACAATCCCCTGCGAGTCAGCACCGCTTGGCTTGGGCAGGATGAACGTTGTGTACCAGATGGCCCTTTTGGCAATTCAGGAAGCCACTGATACGATTCCAAAATGGAAGTGGTGGCCAGACCTGCACTGAGCTATAGTCACAGTAGCTGAGCTAACAGTGAGGAAGGAAGTTAAAGAAATATTGTAACCTGTATAACCTTTAAAAGGGCAATGAAAATTTTTATGAAGTACTGGTATCTTGGAGACCTACAAGTGAAACACTGGCAATAACCTAAGCAGCACAATTTATCTACCCTATAGGCACTTGTTTTGTTATACTTCCCAAGATCACATACCTACCTCTTCCCTGCATATGCCCAGGATACACAGGCAGTGTGCAAGACAGTTGGTGGTCCCAAAGTCAACACAACAGCTGTTTCTGTGTCCCTATGAGGCACAGGTTTCTTCAAGTGCTGACAGGTCTCTGTTCTTTGGGCTTTTCAGTGGGCTGGATAGTGGAAAAACCAGAGATAATATGGGCTCTTGGGAGGGTACTGCAGGGGACCAAATGTTTTTTGCATGGAAGAGCTTCCATCTGGCCTGGCCTGCTATAGCAGCTAAGAAACCCAGACCAACCTAAATTCTGGGAGAGCATAACATCAGACACAGCATGTTCCCATGCATTTACATTGTGAGGCACCTTAGCTAGCCCTGCGTGCACAGTCTGCTTAATCCACAGTCTGAGTAACAGCCCACGGATCATGGAGCATTAACGGTAATTGCAAATCCACTGGTCACCTCTGAGGCCATGTGGTGATTTGCTGAAAAATGCTGTTGCCTACAGTGCATGCACCATCCTTTCACATCCCATTTTCACAGTCTGCTTCACTGCCCAGCCATCTCATAGTTTCTTCATGCTAGCACGTCTGTGCGATAGAGTGGGCACAGACTTTGGCCCAAGAATTACAGTGCTGAAATCAGCTGAATTGTTTAGTCTTTGAGGCCGGTTCTATTAATAAATGCACTGTTAGTCACTGTGATTTCTGCTGGGATGCTACATGTGTTAAAAGAATGAATGCTTCATGTAGCTTCCAATTAGCCTGGAAACATTTTCTGGTTCTTTGCCTAGGAGGACTTAGACAACTGTAGCATTGTTAGCATGAACTGCCACCTCCTAATGTTGAGTTACAAGAATTAGTGGGTTAGTAAACTACCACTGACCTTCTTTTATTGTTTTTTTTTTTTTAATTACTCATGAAGCTTTTGAAAAATGCTATTAAAAGGATATTTTAAATTAATAGAAATTGGGACAGTATGTATTTAGAATAGATTAGTTTATTTGCAACTCTATGGTACCAAACTACTGTTGAGAAAAGAAAAAAAGACAGGATTCTTAAATATGCTTTAGACTGGCTTCCCCATTGGTCTGTTCAGAAAACCCCGTCTTTTTTAAAGAAAACTGCCTTTTGGCAATTGTCGACCCTTAGCACTCTCCATCAGGATGTAGTGCCAAATTTTCTTCTAATCATCAGACTCAACCTCTTCACAATCCTGTGCTACTGCTTTGCTTTTGCTACCTCTTTCACCTTTCTTAGCAGTGATTCCTCTCTACAGGGTGGGAAGAGATGCAGGTCTGAAAATAACATTACTAGAAGCAGCCTTAAATTTATGTTCTGCCCCCAGGAAAGAGGGTGCAGAGAGAACGGTTCCTTATCCACCTCTCTCTGTCTTTTCTTGAGTGTTGCTTGGACACAAAGCCTGAAGACTCCTGGGAAGGTCTTCCAGGAAGGGACTTCCAGGCCATCGACTCCTGCTACTGGTGCATCTGCACTCCTCTTTATTATATGTCTCTTTGCCTCAGAGCAGAGAGAGCACCTCACCCTTAACCTGACCTGCAGGGATTGTGATGTTGTCTCAGTCCTCATTTTATTTAATCAGCTCATGAAATCTATAGAAAACATTCTATTATTGAATAAGAATGTCATATGGCAATCATCCACAGAAAATAAATCAATAAACTTCCCCTAACAGCAATTTATCACTCATTGTATCACACAGCAATCCACTTAGTGTTAAAATTAACGGCATAAAAATTTAAAGTGAGCACAATACAACAATGAATAATGGCCCAATACAAAACATTTCACAATGGGAAAAAATCTTACCATAAAGAGAGCTTTCTCTAGCACCCAGAATGAAAATCCTTGTCGATTAATGGCCTGTTATCAAGTTAAGTGACATGACCATTGAAAACCTTGCTTTACTATGCTTTCAGGCAGGAGATTCCTGACTGTTTACAGGAACTATTTACTTAGTTCCTTAGACATAAGTCTACAGTAACATAAATATCCAAAGTAGCATAATTGAAAAAAATTCTACTAAGTTATTAAATGACACAGAGTATATTTCCTCATGGTTTTGGGAATACCTGAAAAATCCATCTCAGTGAGAATGAAAATATGTGCATCCATCAAAAAAAAAAAAAAATCAGAAAAGTTCAGTGCTGTAACTTCTTCACTTTTCCACCTGTGTAGTTCCCATGTTACAATATTGGGAAGATAACAGGTAAAGTCTTGTTATTAAAAGACTTTGCCAGTTTTTCAGGTATGCATTCAAAATTTTCCTTCCATTAACTGGCAAAACTAGTAATTTCCCCAATTTAAAAAGAAAATTAGAGATATCTCAAGTGGTTTATTTACTGGGCAGTGGTGTTACACGTGCTTCTTTGAGAAAACTCAGTTCCACTTTCCTGTGATCACTGCTTAAACTCTCTTCATGCAGATTTCCACATTTAAAGTTGTTACTGGTAATAGGTTAAACTCCCTTCTACTGAACAACGCTAAAGATCAATCCACTGTTCAGGAAAAGCATAAACCAACCAATGCTGGCTAATGATGGATCTTACTGTGCCTAAAGGGCTCAGGCCTTTTTTCGAACAGTCTCCTAAGATGGGAAGGGATCACCAGTGGGACTGATCTCCTGTTTTATACACCACTGTCAAACACCTTCCGAAGTGACAACTCTGAATTAATTTATAGCTTGGTGTTATTTCTTAACCTCATTGCCATTAACATAAATACCTAAGAATATAAAGCACATTGAATGATGTCCTTCACTGATGTCTGGATGTCTTGTGTGTTTTATGCCATGTGAGCTAACAGAAAACATTCACAAAATCTTTGTGTTTTTATCAAAATTCCAAATTTTGAAAACCTCTGCTCATCTCATCCATAGTATCAGCAAGATTCATTTCAAAGGATTTTACAGAATATGAGGCATTAAGGCTTAGACTCAATCTCTAAAAAAGAATTTTAACAGAAATTACAAGATTCTGGAATTTCTTCACAGTATTTCACAAGGTTGAACTTTCACCTGCCATAATTCAAGAATCTTTCTGAGGAATGCTGTTTTCATAAGTGAGAGAGGAAGAGAGACACAGACAGTTATGATACACAGAGAGTTAGACAGAAATAGACAACTTACACAACTTATACAATTATCTTAGTATCTTTCATCAGGTCATGAAAGCATAGCAGTACGTTATGTACTAGTGGAACAGAGGTGTCATATGATATCTTTCTTCTCCAACTTTTTATTGGAAGTCTTAGCCATAAAATATAGAACACTTGATCCCTCTCACGGTGTCCTTCTAACCCTCTAAGTCACTTCCTGAAGGGGATGTAAATGGAATCTTGGAAATGTGACAAATTATTCAGTTACATCTAAGTAGCCACTTTTCATTTTTAAATAAAACAGGATATCCATATACTGTGTAGGTCTGCTGTTACTATGTGGGGGCCTCTTAACTGATTCATCTGCAAGAATATAAATGCTTACTAAACACAAATTACAACTGTGTAAGACATCTGCCTTTATCAAGCAGTGTTTCCCTTCCCCAGAAGGTAAGGAGCAAGAAGAATGCCATGTTTAGCTGATTGTGCTGCAGTTGGGCAGCCTTGGACTTAATTTCCCAGATATTCCAACCCATTCTACATTCAAATCATTTAATGGATATGCAAGTTTACAGTATAGTGTGTCCTAATTTTTGGACATGTTGGGGAAGGGCAACAAAACAGCCTGACCTGTGGTTATGAGATGAGAACAGGTCAGTGATTCAACATTTTCTGACAAAGTGCTGGGTGAGCAACTTTAATAGGCAGTCAAGACGATGGTAAATCACAGGACAGATTCTTAGGTTTGATTAAGGACTGTAAATCCAGTGGACCCTCTCTGCAAAGACTACCTGTATGGAAAGGAAATACTTGGATGGCTAAGAAAAAGCATTCAACAGTGTTATCAAAAATCAGCAGCACTTCTGGGTCACACATTCGTACTGGCCAATTTCCAGTTGGCAGAGCAATTCTATAGGATCTGAAACGAGAGCATCAGAGCAACCTCATCGGTGACTGAAACAGAGGAATGGAAAGATGTCATAGAATACTGTCTTCTCCATTCAGTGCAGTGCTGGGCACAGCTCAAGTGTTACCTCAGAAAATTCAGCTGCATTTGTGCTTGAGTCTTTTCATTTACCTCTGGGCTGAGCCTGCTTTTAGAGCAGGTCCAGTAACACTAGTAGTACCTTGTGTATTTTCCACCATTATCCAAGCAGATCTGCCTGGATTCAACATCTGTGGCTCACTCTACCAGGCTCCTGGTAATACCTGTTTAACAAAAAGACCCGCCAGTCTTCACACAGAGATGGTGAGTTTAACATTTAGTGTTAGGAAAAAAGCATAGTGTCTGAAAAGAAGTATGTTAAGCCACAGAAGCGTTTGCAGAATATCTAACTTAACATGAGGTTCTCCCCTAGCAGAAAAGCCAAGGATGGCTTCACTTCTTTAGCACTCTACCGGAGTCTGCAGGAGACACTCACTTCCCTTCAACAGGAAGGGAAATGAGCTCATCTCTCAACATAAAATCTTATCCACAGTTCATAGCCCTTGTGATCTGTTGTACCCCATCACTGTAATGCGAGCTATTCAATCTGTCAGGAACCTAGAAGTTAAGAAGCCCAAAGGAAATAATTTGGTCATTTGCCCTTTGCCTACCCTGGGGTGTTTACCAAGGCATGTCCTAGACTGACTCACTCTTTTTCCTTCCTGTTTTTCTAAGAAGCTGTTATTAAGTTAAATCCATATAGCCATACAGTCAGTTCTAAATAACAGGATCATAAAACTTAAAGAACTTACTACAGTCCAGACCAATTGCTGTTTTTACATCGTGAACATTGCTAAACATAGTACAGGAAGACTTCCTTCTCCCTTCCTTCCCATCCCATGCATGCCTGACAGCTACATTTATCAGATTCCAAGCCCTCACATTTAAAAAAAGAAGTTAGTTTCCAAAATTAAAATTACCTCCTTCAGCAATTTGAACAGTCACTTATACTAGTTAAGATGTATCTCTGAATTCATCTCTCTAGTTACTTTCATGACATATACTGACCAAAATTTTGAAAATAGGTAATTTTAGGATACACTAAAAACATTAAATTCTTAGAATAAAGTCTTAGTTTTATTGGGATCATAATTTGCTTTTTTAGCTTGTCAGAGGCAATTGAGTTTCTTTAACTAAGAAAAGCGTGATGTGTTTCTGGATTTTGTCTAACAATGTAAAAACCAAAAATACAATGCTAATATTTTACAATCCTTCTGAAACCGTCTTTTAAAACACACCCTACCAAAATGGATCAGTTCTAAACTGCAAGCTCAAAGCACAAGACTTTAGCACCATCAGCACTTTTCCTTATAGACCTTATCAGAGTATGCAGACTAAAATTTGCAGTCTTGTGTGCCTAAATTTAGATTTTAAAAGCAGATCCAAAATTCTGACTCAGCCTATATATTTCAGCTATGCATATTCCATTGGGTCAGACTATCAGGCTATAAAACAGGGAAATTCTAATTACATTAGTCCAGAAATGAAGGAGTAGTTGAAATCATCCTGCCATTGAACTAACTGCAGGCAACAAAGAGGGCATTAAATAGATCAACTCATCAATAATGGAGTATGGAGACTTTTAGCACTAAGTAGGTCAGTGGTACATATTTCTGGTTTACCCTTAAATAGTTACTCAGCAGCCCACTCACAGTGAACCCAGGCTGGCTTCTTTCTCTTCTTACTGGACAGTCTTCAGCATCACAAAATTTACCAAATCCTCCCATCCCTGTTGAGAACTCATGATGTGAAAATGCGTGGGGATTGAAGCTGGATAGCTGAAGGCTGTCATCCCGCATGTGTTGAGAAGAGCGTTGATATTGCTTATTCTGTATCAGCTAGAGGTGTGTAAGGAAACAGGCCTGTGTGGGTGCTAAAAGGTACAGTTTTACCCAAATCCAGTTCTGATTTGCTGTATTAAATGGAATAGCTCTCATCAACAGACATTGCAGAGACTTGCAAATCCACAGAGATTTTTCCAGAGTGGAATCTAAATCAATACCTAACATGACTAGAACATAACATTTTGAGATACTTATATGAAGCAGTACTGATAGCTGTGTTACTTTTGGTTCTTTGGCTGGAAAAATACCAACAGATAATGGAAATGCACTGTTTTGGAAGTCCCACTTTTCCATAGAGGTGGTAATGAATTAATTTAAATCATTTCAGTTAACAGAAACTTGCTCTTTCTTCCTCTTTTTCAAATTGCTGCCAAAGGGATATAAGTAGAGAGCTGCCCAGACAGCCTACCAGATACTTGCTGAGCCTGTGCTGAAAAAATTTCAAAGATGACAGAAAAGGAGCTGTCCAGTTCAAAGTCAACGTCATGCAGCCCTGCAGGAGAGTAGCACAAGTGGAAATGCAGAAGCAACTGTTTATTCAAAATTCAGGAAAACCATGACATCTAACACCTTCAGTAAGAATGCTGTTGATCGATTAACAGAAATGTGCAACAGGATTCTTGCTGGGTACATCAATAACCATCCAGGAGATCTGATAGCCAAAGGCAGTGTAGAAAGTCAAAGAGATTATTAATCCCTAAAAGATTTAATAGGCATTATTTTTACTGCAACCAAACTAAACAGGAAAAGCAAAATCAAACCAACTTATTATCTCTCTAGGGCTACACGGTGACATCTTAGTGTGGCATACCACAAATAGGAAGATTGAGGGATTCTATAGCATATCAAAGACCAGATATTAGTCAGTCTGGTAATTTCAATTGCTAAATAACATTTTTTTTTTTTAAATTTGGGTTAGCAGATAATAACAGAACACATCAGTTATTCTCTATTCATAAATTTTACTGATAATATCATAGCTACATTCAGAGAAAACAAAATATATTCCTATCTCCTAAATTAAATATATCGTAAAGCATTCTTTATTACTTCTGTTAAATCAAAACATTTATTAAAAGATATGTCCAAAATTCATAAATACTCTAGAACATAAACATTTCAAGTCTAATATATTTGCCACCCCAGGGCACTTCTCATTTGTTCTCCTCACTCTTCTTAACTGACCAAGTAATTTACGTGAGTAATGAAAATAATCTTATTTGCAGTTTTTCATCTATTATTCAATAGCTAAAAGGAAAGTAAAAATCACCGTTTCTATCAATAATTCAGCTTCAGTGCTAATGCAGCCATTCAGCTGCCCCCCTCACCCCCTCACCCCTCATACATTTTTAATGCTTAGGCTCTTTGTTAGGATGTCACATGTGTGAATCATGGTCAGAAACACAGTGATCAGGTGTGGGGAGGTCAACTAAAGAAAATATTCCTGTTGCAAACAAAACAAATTAGACTGGAAGGACTGTAAAGAGCAACTGCATGGTAGGGTACTCAAACGCTTGACTCTTCTGGAGATTTGAAAGATGAAGTCCAACTGCTAATGCTGCCTTGACAGCTCTGGCTCGTAAAGAACCTGGAGCTCTCAGCAGCCCTAGTGAAGCGCCAAACACACTTCAGGCAGCTTTGTCTGATGGTACAATACAGTATGTGTCCTAATTCAGCCTCTCCTGCGGTTACTGTTACTGAGTCTATCTGGATCCAAATGCAGAGGCTGGGACATGTGGTCTCCCCAGAGCACTGCAGACAAAGGTCAAGGATCTGATGACAGCAGTGCTTCCCTCAGCCAATTTTTTACTGGTTTGGATGGTACCGTAATTTGGATACCTGCCACTAAACTTCAAACCTGGACTGTCTGGACCAGATCTCAGCTTCTAACGAGTCTGCCTGGTCTCTTTAGCTTTACTTCCAGAGGCATTTGTAGAGAATTGCACTGTAAA
The DNA here is from genome assembly GCF_003259725.1 of Athene cunicularia. Classification (NCBI taxonomy): domain Eukaryota; kingdom Metazoa; phylum Chordata; class Aves; order Strigiformes; family Strigidae; genus Athene; species Athene cunicularia. The sequence continues at coordinate 24,577,417 of NW_020799110.1, forward strand.
CACCACAACAGCTTTGAAAGCCCCAGGTGTATGGATGACTTCCTCAGTCTACCTGTCCTACGACCTGTGAATCAGGCACTTGCAAGAAAAACAAGAACTTTGTTAGCAAGGTTTTTTCATCTGGTAATAATCCGGTGTAATTTTCTTTGGAAAATATTAGCATGTCAAAAGATCTCTCCATGGGGGCAATACAACCTCAAACTCAGACAGGCACCATCTCCTCTTAAAGGTGGCACAGAAAACGCCTCTGAGTTGACCTGGAGAGAGCTATGAACTTTTAGATTTCTCCCGTGAAGCAGTGAATGCTGCTGTTATTTTTGCATGACTTCCCATTCTGTGGGATGAAGAGGTTCTGGCAGAGATGGGACCCTTCCCACGTGTTCCTGGAATAATACATTACTCCCCCAGTATGAGAGGCTGCCCCCGGTCAGGCTTCATTCCTCTGCTGAAGGGTGGACAAGTTGGTTAGAGTTCTGAACTGGAAATGGTTCCATTATATTTTTACCTCTTTGAAAACTCTACATGACCCAACACTTTTTATGACAGAAAAAAGTGAAGGATGTGCCTTATTTCATCATGGCTCAAAATGAAACCAGTAAAACAGTATGTAACACTTGGCAATTTCTCTCTAGCTCTATTTCTTGCTGTCTGGCCTTCTTCAATGAGAAGAAGTGAAATTATTTTGTTCCTGAGAGTGTAAGCATTTATATAAAATCTGGAATTGTTCCAGATGGAAAGTTATGCTTGTTCCTCTGTGTGTCACATCACTGCTTCGTATAGATTTCCATTCCAGTGAGGCTTAGCAAAAACTTATACAGAGCTATATAATTGTTGCTTACTACCAAAACAATATCACTATAATTGGCCTTATAAATACACTAAAGAGGTAAAAATGAGCATGACTTTGTAAGCTATAGTATCAAGTTGACCATAAAGACTATTCAGTCAAGAGTAATTTTCAATTTGAGTTTTGCAAAATCAAAGAATGAAGGTCATGTAAACATTTCTGTTGCTGCCATGTCTACATATTCCAGACCCAGATGTCTGACTTTGTTCCCCTTTACCCTCCTTCTCCCTTCATGTTAAGTGCTATAAAAAATGAAGATCAGGTTTTGGGTCTGTACTCCAAAGAGCTAGAAATGATGTCTAGAAATGACAGTGCAAAACAAATGCCGACAGATGGGTACAGACAGATGGAAGAGTACAAGGGAAATGAGAGAGTATCAGTCGACCCATCAGAAACGGAAGTGTCATCTAGGTTATCATACTTTAGGGATGGACTTCCAAACACAAGAAGCCCCATCGGACAAAACATTGTATTTCTTCTTCAGAAACGTAACAAGGAGACAATGGAGACTGGTATTGTTGACTAATCATAAACAAGAATGAATATTTAGGTAGATTAGGATACAACTCACAGGATAGAGATTGGCCTTCAGAAGTCTTGGAAGGGAGGTCAACCACCAAATGATGGATGTTATAGAGTAAGAGAAATGAGAGAAAATACACAAAGCGACAGGTATTTGGATTAGCATAACCAGACAGAAAAATATCATCTTTGTGACAACATTCTGAGTGGATATGAACAGGCAAGACTGTGCTTATCAAGGACAGAGGAAAGGAAAATTTTGATACCTTGGAAGTAATGTGAACAGAACATGAATAGTCATATGGTGAAAGGATTTTATGCACAGAAGAGATCAGATGCAGACACAGTCTGGATGTGAGAACAGAGAGAGAATTTTGAGTCAAAGAGCACTGCAGGATAGCGGGCTGTATGCAGGAAAAGAAAAGGTGTTGGCTCAGGAAAATTAATTGCAAACATACTTAGACCAGTTTGATATTTACTAATGATTGCTGACCCTAACTTTAGCAAGTCAGCAAATATACCACAGATGTACAACACAGATGATACAGGATTCACTGCAATCCAGACTGACAGTACCCTGCAGACACAGCCAGCTGTACATAGCAATCAATGAGCCAGATGCAATCCTAACACTAACTGCCTGTAAATGATATCTTTTTTAAAAAACTGAGGAATATGACTGTATTGCATTCATTACCATTTCAATTGACAGCAGCACAAAGCATCACCGACAAGATTCAAATGACTATCCAATAGAAATAATCTGAAAGGCTCATGATAGCTAGTGGAAGAGATTATTTACAGACTATTTTGTTATAGGCTTTCTATTTGGCAAAGATTTTGCACATGTGAACTTGTCCCATGCATCAGACATACGTCTGTGCAGGCAGCTCTTTCACAAAGAGAGAGAAGAAATGTGTAATGGAGTCATGGAAAATTGATTTTCTGACTGTGACCTTGAATCAGAGGTTGAACATGAGCTGTGAAGCAGACAGTGAGGATGGGAACAAGCTGCAGAGAGCAAAACTGCAAACTTTGGCATCAGACATTACAGACAAATTCTTACAGCCTGACCCTGCCCCCATAATCAAGTGCAGCAAGCATGTGAGGATATTTTAACTTGCAGGGACAGTTGGGTACTTATGAAAGCACAACAGAGCTCAGACACTTTTTCTTCATCCTTCAGAAGGATGTTATTCAAGTCACTTGTGATGAAAAAATTTTAAAAAGGAAGATAACTTTCTATACAATATATTGGTTATTTTATCACACTGTGATAATCTTTTCTTCACATGTTCACAAAGTACTTCCACTAATCCATCTTCGGGTCTGAAATCTTTTAGGATGGATCTGCAGACATGAAAAGATTCAAAGAAAGAATGTAGACATGAAGGTAGTGAAAATCACTGGTCTATGGTAAACTAAATGTGATGCAGTTAAGAAAGGCAGGAAAGTGGCTGCCTAGCATTTGAAGTTTGTCGCTGAACTATGGGGACAGAGACAAACTGATCCGAACCGTTTGTTCAGAACTGCAGAACAACCAGGGACCACATTACTACATGACTATGTTTCTCCAGCAAGAAGCTGTTCAGGAGGCTCTGTCTTTGTTTTCTTTCTGTGCCTTTTCTGTTGTGTAGCTTGGGGAAAGAAAGGGCTAGCAAGTTAAACTGGGTCCACACTCAGAGCTCTTCGTCATCACAGTATTATGTACTATAATACTATGCAGTATATTATGCTGGCACAGCATTCTAAGGCAGATGCAGCTTATAATAGCAAAAAAAGTTTTTACTGTATAACTCCTTGATTCCCTGAGAGTGACAAGTTGATTTTTTTTTATACGGGTGGCTTCTGGCAGCATTAATGTTTGTCAGGTCACACCGCATCGTGCTGATGTGTGCATAACTGTGTCATAGCAAAATCTATAGTACAGTCCTGGCTTTGAGCTACAGAGGAACCTCTGCTCTACCTAAGAAACACTGCTTTTGCTTCTTAACAGCTCTAGAGTGCCATAAAAAGGCCGGAGAAGGACAGGGGGTGTGTACTTTATTTCCTCCCTGTCTAAAGCTCATTCTGACTCAGGCTGAGAATTTGAGTTCTACAAGCAAGCAAAAATACACAGTGTTCAGAGACATAATATTACACAAAGGACTAAGTTACAGCATCAAGATCCTTTGGCCCTTGTGCTGAGTTCCTGTTAACTTGCGGGGCACCAGCACAGCTGCACTCCTTCCATGTGGGTGGTCAGTCTTCAGCAGGACTGAAATCCAACCTAGTATTGCCAGTAATATTGCAAGTTTCCTACAAAATGTGCTTCGGAATAGAAATCATAGTACTTTTTTTTTTTTGTTATAGTGCAATGGTGTGCTCGAGGGACTATTCAGAAATGATACATGCCCTGAGAAACTGAGGTGACCAGGAAATAAAAACTCTTCCTGCAAAATATTTTGTTTTAAAAAAATTGGGCCCATTCATGAGTACAGTATTTTAAAACCATATTCTTCATGGAAAGGGAGTTTCTGAAAATCTCCATGGCAGACCACTGCGATATATTATGTCTGGTTTGTGTGTGCTGCTTATGATCGAGTCTGCTCTACTATTTGGCAAATCATCTAGGCAGTAAGGCATTTTTCCTGTTCTTCTGGAAAGATTTTTTTTGTTCCAGTAAAACTGAATTTCCACAAAGAATATTTAAACTTTTAAGTGGCATATTCCCCATCTGAAAATCATTCCATCAGAAAATTCCCAGCTAACTTCTAATCTACACAGCCAGCTGGAGCAATTAGCTCTGCGCAATAATGCTAAAGCAGAGTTATTAAATAACCTTGGCATCAAAGTTACAGCAATTCAATGGCCAGGCTAGACGAGGAATGCTTCAGGGCATTCCCTCACGGTAGAAACTGCTCCTGTACAGAGCCTGCCTCAGTTTCCCTTTCCCAGTGTCTGCTTAAATCAAGGTGGGGTTTTGGGGGTTGTGTTGGTTTTTTGGTTTGTTTGTTTGTTTGTTTGTTTGGGGGGAGCATTGTAGTCTCTATTGATCTCTTAATTAATGCTGTTATTAGGCTTCCAGTCCTGACTTCCTTGAGTTAGAATCTCCTCCTCCTCTTTCCCTTCAATTGCAATCAGCAGGCTTTTCTCCTAGCTTGGGGAGTCCGTATTAGCCCAATCTTCCTATACTAATCACCCTCAGTTCTGATGCTGCTAAAACAGACATATTCTTGTCCCAGATGAGAGAAAGAGAAACTTTATAATCCCATACTATAAAATTCTTCATCCCAGGCCTTTAAGGGGCCAGTGGCCCTCCATTCTAACTTGCCCATGACATTAATAGCTCCCAAGACACTCTTCTCTCTAGCAAAGGCCACATCAAATGTTTTTAAACAGATTTCCTTAGGCACATGAGCAACTGATCTTGCAAAACATCCCTTCTGGCCTTAAAGGGCCAGCGTTCTGCTGCAGTGAACAAAAGATTACAATATGTTCCTTAGGTAACCTCTAGAAAACCGTACGGTTCGAAAAGGAGAACAATTGAAAAATGGAAAGCATGTACTGATACAGAGAAATGACCACTTTCCTTGCAAATTATTTACTTATAGCAACGTATGATGATTTCTGAACGTTGTCTAAGAATCCTGCTTCTCCAGACCTGTTTTGTGGATTCAGTGTAGCTCACCAGACAGCTTGGGGATTGGCTATGATAAGGGAGTAGCAGGTAGCCCGGGGGTAGGAATTAAAAGGACAACTCACCGATAGCAGAAGCAAAGCCCTGAATGGGCACTTAGGCAAACCTAACCTTGAACAAAAGGACTCAGATGCTATCTAGAGAGGGTGATCTTGCCGATTTAAGGAGGCATCTTGGCTTTGCTTAACAGCGCATGCCCCAGGGACAGCGGACACTTGAAGAAGAAGACCACGTACTTCTCTCCGTGAATAATTATAATAATCACACCTATTCCCAGAATTAATTGTAATAACCCGGCCCTTCCCAATGAATATGTATATTTTGTTGTAATAAATATTTGGCTACTTGCCAGAGACGGTGTGCAAGCTTTGTGCAGAAATCCCCTTGCACCCCGGCCGGAATAACCGTGCCTGCTTTAGAACTCCATCTGAGTTGTGGAGTTTGTTTCCGCCTGTCAGTACAAGGATTAGAAATTCAACTGATAGAAGTCATACCAGAAACAAGAAAAATCTTCCAACGCGCTTGTAGGCGGAAGGAACTGAAAGTCAGGATATCGTTGAGACTATCCTACGGTTTTAATTTGCAGGTTCAGATAAACTGTCGTGAAAACTGCATCATAAAAGGGGAGCTGACAGAAGGAGCTGATGAATTAAGTAATGCCGGTAAAGGCTGGGCTGATACTTGCCCATAAATTCTAGGGAATCTGCAGGTGAAATAACTGAGCTGCCTAGCAAATATTAAAAAGTCACACATTCTACCAGAGAAACGGACTTAGCAGTAAGGATGGCGACCTCCGAAATTACAGGCTGTGGAGTCCTCCTGCGCTGCCAGGCGCACTGTCAGGACCCGAAAAGCCACCTACCAGATGTGCCAGCCCGCTGCAGCCCTCTCCTCTTCAGCCGACGGGTAGTCCTGCTCTGCTGTGCCACCTTGTGCTCACCAGCTGACAACACACTGCTTCATGAAATCAGATAACTGCACAGTAAGCCCATCATTCAAGTCCTCCTGGCTTAAACTTTCTGAGACCATAATAACGTACACGCCAGGTCACACCGCTACGAACAGGACACATGAATACTAGAATGCTGTACTATCAAAATTCTTTCTGTATTCCTGTGAAGGCCAAGATGCTCACAGATGTCTTCAGATTTTTCAGTGATTACAGGCAGAGTTTTGAGTTCACAGCAATTCGGATCATCGGGTAAGATCTCATTTCTCACAACTGGACATGTCGACATTTCTCACAATTGCTACCAGAGCCACTGTGTCATCTCCTGTCCTTGTCCTCTGAGCTGTCAAAAAGCATGTCCCAGAGCCCAGAGTAGGGGACACACATTAACAACTTCCCTACCCTGTTACCAGCTCTGATGCTGAGGTGTAGTATTTTGAATAAGCAAATCACCACCCTGAGTCTTTTACTTACCTAATTGTAAAATGGATATGGCATTCATTTCACAAGAGTGACAGGGCTTTGGTGTGATTTTTCACAGCAAATGGGACTTTAGAGGTCTGCAAACTACTTTATAAGCTGAAGACAGGGGACACACTAGGAGCTCAGCAGAGTGCATTCTACAGAAGGAAGTCTCAGCAATCCAAGTAGCCCATCAGGCTTTCCACTTAGAAGCTTTTTGCATTTTTTTTTCCAGGCACATGCTAAACCTCTTTGAGTTTTCAGGGACCTCCAACATTTTGGTTAAGTGGGGATTTTCAAGTGCCAAAACTCTCATTTTTGGCAAGCATCCTGAATGACTTGGGGCATGGCAGAGAAACTGTGATTGTTACCAAAAACCTGTAGGAACAACACAGCTTGGGAGTGAGCCTGATAAATTCTTCACTGCAGTCGACCTGGTCTCATCAATCCTGACATACAAAGCCCAACCAAGGAAACATTTATTATGTAAAGTACTGCAGCAAGGACCCGGCTGCCTGAGGCTGCTGTGGCAGAGCCACAGAGATAACGCACCCGGGGACTGGGAGCCTGACATCAGTCAGTAGGTGCCCACGGTGCCCTGGCAGGCCCAGGGCTTCGCCTCCCCGGGGAGCCCTGCATTGCAGCACCGGCAGCAGGGAGTGCTCTGGCAGCTTCCAGGCTGTCCTGTACAGTGCTAGAGGGGGCAAACTGCTTCATCAGTCACTTTTAACCAGTGGAAAAACAGCCTCCAGATCAAGGAAAATAAACTGTAGTAAGCCTATGAATATCACAAATTCCTGTGCTGGCCTGCCAAATACCACTGCAGTATTTGTGTTCTGGATTCCTAATGGATTAGGCCTCCTCCCTGCTTGGGAAGTGTGCCCAGGTCAGGGAGGAGGCCACTCGGAACATGGGCACAAACTGGGGTGCCACTTCTGCTACTGCCTAGGGAAGCTGACGGCTGATTGTGTACAGGAGACCCTAGCATGGGGTTCTGAGTAAGAATAACCACTTAAATATTGAAGGAGTACAGAGGTGTCTTCCATGTCTATAAACTGAAAAGTAGATAAAGACAATATGAGGGCAGTAACTTTTTATTTAAGGACTTTAAGGTTTTTATTATTGGACTGAGAACATATTAAGAGTGAACTCCTGCTGATAGAGGTGAATTTGGTGAATGTGTCCCCTCGTGGGAATGCCCTGCCCTGTTCGTCAGGCAGGCTGCCCTCCTAGGCCTGTCCCATCACATTTCTGTTGCCTCCTCCTCACAATGGGCAGAGGTTAGCAGCTGGCATGAGGGAATCAAGAGTTCAGCAATAGCCATACTCTGAATTACATCTACAAGAACTTGTAAGTCTCAGTACACCAGAGACATCCATTCCAGCTGATCTGATATTATTTTTTAGGAGTACCTTAAGGCAGGTCCTTTGCAAGAACTGTCTGAAGGAGGAGCACGCATATTCTTTCCTCTATTGCTTCATTCAACATCTAATCCTGGACTTCTTTAAATTAGTGCCTTCCAACCCACGAAGCAAGTCACTTAGATGAGCAAAGGACTCTGCCAGGCCTGGAAGAGGGCACATGAATGACATCAGAGAGAAATAGATTTCAAATCTATTTGCTAATTTTTAGTGTCACTGCTGTCTGAGCCAGCAGCAGAGACAGAGATGTCACAGGAAGGGAACGGGAGAGTGTCAAAGAAAGGAAAGACTGAGAGGTCTGATCTAAGTAGGAGGGAGGATGGGAAAGCTGCAGCTGGTGGGAGAATACCAAAGCCAAACAGAACTGATCGCAGCTCTCCATCTTCAGTTCCTCAAGGTCAGGTTCCTCTGCAAAAAGACAGAAACCACTGAGCTGCGTCACTGGGAATAATAATGAAAAAAATATAACCACATTTTTAGGAGTGGTGAGGGCTCTGGGGAGTGCTTTATGTATGAAAATTCAGAAGGTTAATGAAAAATCTCCTGATAAAAAGACACTTGCAGGTAGATGTAGATGGCATATGGTACAAAGTTGACAAGTTACTGTAGACTTGTTTGTCCTCACCACCATGGAAAGCCCATTTTCTATTCCACGAAGAGACACCACTGGTAGCTTTGAAGGGTGTAGTGCAACTACATTGGGCTTTGTGACTTGAAAACAGGATAAAATGAGAGTGGGAGCTGGCATCTGGCTTGGGGGGTGTGGGGCTCCTTTGCTTTCTTGTGCCAAAACTCAAGGCAATGACACTTCACAGCATTTTCATCCTCTACTCTCTAAGAGTATTCGCAATGTGTGTTATGGCAGTAGATTCCTTGACACCCATTAAGTAGAAGTTTTACTGCAGTGCTAGGAAAGATGGATTTTGATGCTAAGCAATGCAGTATTTTGTGACTGAAACACTACTTACTTTAAATCATCAAAAGCAGAAATTCTTGTATCATTGCTAATCTGGCCCTGGTTGCACTCTGGTGGTAGCTATTTTCTATTTCTGGTTTTAGTTATTTTCCTTCATTCACTCTTTCAACAATATATTAATAAATACATCCTGAAATAAATATGTGAACACTTAGGATGTTTTTGCTTATATTGCAGGTGCAACGCTGAAGAATCCATTTGTAGATATGGATGCTGCCCCCCGCCATGTGTAATATAGCATGACATAGTTCCATGACGTTACATCGATATCAGAATCAGCGACGATATCTCTCTAGAGATCCTACCAGAGATGTTGCAGCAGAAAATCATGCTAGCCTATCTAACTGACTAATATAGTTAGGAGTTCCTGACAGCCACACACCCCTGAAGCCATGTTTGCAGATGGTTGGTAACTAATACTCTTTTTTTTTGCCATGACAAGGAGGCTTAAGAAAAAAAAAAGACAGCGTATTTCTGTCTCATTGTGCTACACAACAATTGAAAATACCACTTTATTTTTAAAACATAGGTATGTGAAGAGTGAGCATTCACTTGGGCAGTTGTTATGAAGATGTATATTGGTTTCAGTTGTACTTTTTTTTTTTTAATTTTACAGAAATGCTTTATATAATTTATGGCAACCGTCTAACCATCATAAAGCAACAAGGTTCTAGACTGCAGATTTTCTGCCTGGGGAAAGGTATTTTGTAAACATACAAATATCAGGAAGCATAATATAGTATGCCATATATTCTCCAAAGACATGTGTTTATCATGTAGCAGAAATGTTGAATAGGATAAAGAGGTATACTTGAAAATCACCATCAAAATGATAACTTAGTTTTCATTTTTTTTGTGGCATTCTTGGAGTCAGTTTAACAGAACAGTCATCATTTTTATACCCCATTTTGAATCTGGTCTTGGGTGTTTTATATTCTGAGAATAAATTATAAAAAACAACTATGCCTTGTAGATGGAAACAGATGATCAAATGGTCCCATCTGTCCATGGTATGTTTGAAGAGATTTTAACAACTTCCTCATCTAGTAACCTGCCTCAAATACTATTTTGAGATGCCCTGAGATTTGCTGTCTTGTGGAAAAGTGGAAAAAGGACCTACGAAGCTGAAGACTGAAGCAAGGGAAAAATAATTCCTTTCTGACTCAAGTCTTCTTCACTCCTTGGTACAGAAGAAGGTATCCTTTCTCCTAAAATTCACTGAAGTGGGGAGGAATTAATCTAATTTAGCTTTATTCATGAAGGTAACTGTCTGTGCTGTGTCTACAGTAAACAGAAGATGACAATAACTACAGGGTTGAAAAAGACTGGAAACACTCCACTCTATTAACAATATAAGGTAATAGACATTAAACTAGACCTTAGATTAGATGCAAGAATTCTGATGTCTAAAGTTGATTTCTACATTAAATAATTAAAGAATATATAACCACAATATTAAAATGATGTCTGCATTTTGCAGAATCTGGATTTTAAAAAAACATAATGCATCAAGACTATGATTCTGTAAGAGAAAATCATGTCCACCAGCTATGGTATGCACTTTCTCAGTGTTACTCTGTGATTACCAAGAGAGAGGTTCTCTCTCCACCACTCCAAGACTGCCATTATAAGTCGACTTTCAGAATGCAGTCAATTTACTATAAGTATCTCCTGAAAATATAGATTATAGGTGCCCAAGACCCTCTTCCATGGCACAAAACTATGTCTCTGAAGGCTGCTAAGAATTTGCCATTTAACCTATGACAGCCTGGAATGCCAAGCAGTTCATCATACAGGCATTCTTTTGTGAAACACTAAATGACACACTAGATTTGGGGTAATCAAATAATAATAAACACAGGGCTTAACATTCCAGCAACAGACAGTCTGTACAAGAACTAGCTGTTCCTAACACAAGTGATCCCTTTCCTTTTGTAATTACTACACTAGCCTCCTTCACTATCTTCACTCACCAATACTCTCTCGTTAACAGAGTGCACAGAGCCTCAAGGGAGCAGAGGCAGAATTTCTGAGCCCTGTAGCATACTGCACATCTCTTCCCTGAATTTCAGGTTGAGTAACCAACATCATGGAGGAAAAGAAAGGCAACAGAAGGAGAAAAGACATTTTGCTGTTACATAGCAAAGGATACAGTATTTCAAAAGACACTATTATTTCTCTTGTGTTACAGGCACAGAGCAACAAATGATGTGTCTAACATTATTTATCTCCCAAACTGGTGTTTTCTTTCTCCTGCTGCTGCTCCTCTCCCTGTAAGCCCTACTCATCTGTCAGAGCTACCCAGTCCCTGCTGCTGCTTACATTAAAAGTATCCGTATCCCCTCCCTTGTGGTCTCTGCTCTTCATGCAGAGAGATGCAAACAGCTTCCCTCTGTAGAACTTCTGCACCCTCACTGACTTTAAAGCGTGGTGCTGTGGTACTGTTGGTGCCCAGACAGTGGTTCCCTGAGATACAAACCACAGGGAACGAGTGTAGTGAGGAAGATGGGGTTTTAGGCCTCTTAGGCAGGTCCAGCATTGACACACATAGTTTCACATGCACACCCTTTTGTTGGGGGCGGCAGGGAGGCATGTAGATTGATGAGCCACCTGCAGTTGTTAAGATTATGGACATATCTAGTTCTAGCAAATAAGTGTATTGCACTCTGAGATTCAAAGGTCCTGGGTTCAATCCATGCTGCCAAAAGAACAACTGTGAATCTGCATTACACGGTAGTGCAATGTTGGGGGAAGCTCAAAAATCTTCAGGGCTTAATCATTCTCCAGTTAAAGAACTAACAGAAAATCTACCTCCTCAAGATCATAATGAATAAGGTGTTTACCAAGATTTGCTGTAAATTAGTTTGGAGGAAAATCTTTAAATTAAACTTGTTATATTACACAAACAATATTTCCTTAAGAAATGAAGACATGCTGGTGAAATGAATCCATATATTTGAATATACAATTTCTCATGCAGTGTGTAGCTGCGAGAACAAGTTCCTTCAGCCTGTTTTCAGCCTAACATACTGTCATTCCCCTTTGAAGTTAGATGGCTTTTTAATTTTTAAATGGATAATACAGAAAATTAAGATGAATTATGAAAAACCTTGCACAGACTTTTGTGCTTACAAAATTTCAGATCAGCTTCTAGGAAACTGCTCAACTATTTCCTGTCCTGTTTTTACAAGAATGGAAGCACTGACCAGTTGTGTCCACACATAAGAATAATAATTAAAAGAAGAACAATATCATCGTGTTGAAACAAACTGTGAAGAGGAAAAAAGATCTTTTTTCCCATTTCATGGTTCACTAAGATGTAGAAAAACATTCTGGAAAATTTATTTTTTAAAAAGCTATATTTTGTTAAAGATGTCAATCCTTGATACTCCTTTTAGCTCACTGAAGCTTCAGAAGTGTTTTGGGAACTCCCAGCACACAGACCAGCTACCTGAGTACCCTTAATAAAACCCCACTTACTGCTTTGAGTGGAAAGAGCACTCACCCCTTTCCAGAACTGGAGTGTAAATAATCTCATACTAGTAAAAATGTCTGGAAAAAAATATAGGAAGAAATATCAGACCCACATGAACTGACAGGTAAATGTTCCTTCCAAAAGCAAAGCATTAAAATGATGTTCAGGTATTCCAGTCAAGTGTAAGTGATGTGAGCTTAGAAACGAGTCCTAGAGTAGTGTTTTGCTTCACTTACAATATTTCGTTGTTCTAAGTAAGTTGGAGCATTTGGTGGCAAGATATTGTAAATGCTTATGCTTTGCAGCAAATGCACAGGATGCACCATAAAGTTGCAAGTAAACTGAGGGATTTTTAAGAGAGAACACTGTTACATATTCCAGATTCTATTTAATGAAAAGGATAAAGGCCAGTGGCACTCTTGGATGGACAATGCACATGCGTGGTACATACATGTATACATGCAGAATGAGTGTGTATACACATTTAAAAAGGAGGTTTGTGCAAGCTTGTTAAATTCAAGAATAGGGAAGAAATCTGAAGCAGGTACTGTCTAAAAATCTAAGTAGCACATTAATAAAATTTTCAGTACGTATATGATTTACTATGTAACTAAGATACATGCATTTATATGCTGTTTAACATATTTTGTTAACTATTTTTCATATATGTCATATCTGATGTACATATGTTTTATGTATTATATTTTAGTTACCATATTCTACATTACATATTAAAGTCACTTGGATTCTATGTTGTTTGATCTCTAATCAACATTGCTTTACTGTTTTATATGACATTAATGAATCACTATTTTCAGCACTGCAAATTCGTTATTCAGCAAAAAGCCCTACTGCTTGTGAAGAATTTATTAATTTTTTTTAAATCCCCAGTCTGTATCAGAGGCTTATAGAGGCAAAATTCACTATTTCTCTAATTCTTCTACTCTGTGTAGGAGAACCTGGCTTATCCATCAGTGAGCACTGGGAGAATCAGAATACTGAGATCAAAATACGACCTACTGTAATCATATCATGAAGAAGTTAGGAGATTATCAAGTGTATGTCATTTGGAAAGTGGATTAGTTTCTAAATATAGACACATTGCATTGAGAAGTGGCATGTTTAAGAAGGAGAGAAGTGCTCACCTCTCTGAGGAATTAGTCCTGATCTAGCTATTTAACAGAAGTTCATCCCTACCCTTTGCAACATGCTTTATAAATTAGCTGGTATCCTCTTTGAAAAAAGTACTAATTTCCAGACGCATCTTAAAGTGTCCCATCTTTATAGATCTTAACTGTCTGAAGAAATAAAGAAAATAAATTAAGAGTTAAATCTGACATAAGAGAACACAGACTACAGTTTGAAACAACGCTAGGTAGATATACACGTTATATTTGCCTTGTCTTTCTAACCGTGGGAAACCATTTAAATAAAAGGATATTTACAAATACTTCAAAACATCAGCAGGATAAAAATGCATCATTTTTTAAGTTGAAAAACCACAATTCTCAATTTATTTTTCTGCTGTCGTGTTTTAAATACAATTTAAATACAACTATCAGCTTTATAAATACTTTAATACAATGCAATAAGAGCTAGCAGAAAAGTTTCTTCAATTGTTACCACAAAGAGACTATTTAAAAGCAAATTGTTCACTACTATTAAACTATTGTTAACCCATAGTCTATCATAGTTTCAGATTCATTTACATCCAGACATACAGTGCAAGTGCCATCTGAACTTCCGCAAGCATTATAGTTTGTTTTCTAATGTGGGAACTCCAAACTGACTCTCTGTGATGCCGATCACCACAACATTTCCTCTTGAAAGTCAATGAGTCCTCAGAATGCTAAGCAGGTCCCTGAATAGTAACTTTACTATTGGGTATTTAAATGGATTCAGTCATAAGCATCTATCACTCAATTACAAGGACTTTTGTTAATATAATTGTATCCACACGTTAATGTTCTTAAGAAGAAAATTGCAGAAAGGGAAGGAAGAAGGCCAATCTTTCCATCATGGAACATCAATACACTGAAAGCTGGTAGAACCTGAAATTCAATAGTAACCATGTTGTTTGAAAAGTGGATTAGTTCCCTGATGTGCAGTAGGTCAATAATCACTCAGGAGAGACATTGCTTATTTATCTTAGGGTTGCACAAGCCTAGGTGCTCCGTGGTTTCCACAAATCAAGCACACTAACGGGACTTTTTGTGCTATTTTTATGCACAAAACCTGCAGAGGCAGTAATTTTTCAAGTCCATCCTCTCTACAATGATTGGTTAATAATTTGCATACAATTATAATACTGCTGACACCGTACTTCTACTACTATTCATGCTCAGGGGAAGGGTCTTCACCTGGGTAACGGTCTTCTTGACTTATAGGCATGATTTTTAGTATTATAATGAAGGTAGTTCAGCTAAGGAGTTTGCATGCCAAATCCTTGCTCAAAGGCAGAGATCCACTTGTTCTTCTGATTAGGGATGCCTTTGGCTTTAACATATAGGAAGAACATCTTTCCTCACCTAAGCATAGTATTGTTACATTGTTCTAAAAGTTTTAACCTTCAACAATCACTCAAGTGCAAGAAAGTACTAAACCACACATTCCTATCAGTGGGCCTTTAGCAGGAGCTGAGAATCCTCATCATCTTGAAAAATGAGGAAGGTAATGACAGGCACGATAACAAAATTGAGTGCCACGATTCAGTTGACAATACATTAAGAAGGCGCACCTTTCTTTAAACCGTGTGGAACAAAGAACAGCACATTGCTGTGATTACAGAAATAAGCAGAACACCAGGAAATGTGCATCTGGGGATGCAGCAGGGGTGTGCTGGATATCAGATAACGGTGGTCTGATGTCCTCCCTGGGTGACTCCGGGCATTAGCTGAGCAGGGCTCTAGCAGACTGGGCCAGGGCCCACGCAGGAGCGGGGTGGCAGCCCATGGAGCACTCGCCTCTTGTAGCCTTGTAGCCGGTGCCAATGTTTCTCGTCAAGCACAAGGACCACGAATCACCAGCTCAGCTGCATAAATGGGGTGCTCTGTGGCTCTGCTGTGTAAGCCTGATGGGATCCAGGCCTTGCTAATGACTTCTTTATCACCACTCTTCAGTGTGAAGTGATAGGAGGTGAGCAGCTAGGCCAGAAGCTGCATGATTGCCCAAGAAGCATAAAGTCAGCAAAAATCTGTGGAAACTGGCAGAGAAGTAAAGACAGCAGTGGGATATTGTGACTACTGACTCAATTGAAGACTGAAAAATCATGCCCCCCCCCCCAGGTAAGAAGCATACATGCTAATTTACACAGCAAGCTGGGCTAATTTAAATAAAACTAACCAATAGCAAGTGGAATGGTAATTATAGACCAATGAGTGTAAACTTAAATGAGTTTTTACTAATCATGTATAGGGTAAATAGGCTGTAGTTCCTTTGTGTAGCATGCTAGCTTTGTGGAATTACCACCTAGCACCCATCTTTGTGCAACTCTGGAATAAACTGGTGTCTTGGCTCTGTGTGTGGCATTGGCTTTTGCACACCAGGTAACAAGCCTTGTTTGAGGGACAACACTCTTACACACAGGCACACAAAGGGTTTCAATCCCTGTCACACATTCTTTCCTACAAACAGCCAGCCTCAACTATTTTCGGCTGAGCAGCTTGTGCCTCTGATTTCGACTTTTCATCATGGCACCCTCAGTGGAGCCAGAGCAGCATGGATCCAGGCTCCTGCCCGCCGTGGGGTTGCTCTGAGAGGGGAGCTGGCGAGCCTCACCACAGCGTGGTGGCCTGGGTGACGCGGGGACGGCGTCCTCTTGGCTGGTGGGGGCTGTGAAAGGGTCTGAGGGCACTGACCTGTTTTCCCACCCGGCCCTCGGGAGAGGATGCAGCCCAAGATGGTGGCGGTTGCAGCAGCTACAGCCGGGCGTTCCAGCCCCCCATCCCACTGAGGAGAGACAGGCGCTGGCTAGCACAGCCGGGTGGAGGTGGTGTTGGAGGGAGAGAACTGGGCTCTCCCCCAGGCATCAGCGGGGAGTGCTGTTCACCCCACAGACCCCTCTGGAAGGCTGTGCGCGGACCCTTCAGGAAGGTGGACGGGGATTGTTGTGGAAGGCCCTGTGAGGGGCACAGCGCTGGACTGTGGTAAGGCTCTCGGGGTGCAGGCAGCATCTGTGGGGACACGGGTTTTTCAGAGATCCCTGGGGATCTGCCAGCAAACTTGAGGGCCTGCGCTGGCATGCCCAGGGCTGGGGCACGAGGGCTGTCATGTAAATCGGGGTGGAGCTGGCTGGGAGACCCTGAGGTAAAGTGGGGTGAGGCTCTTGGGCAGAGCCTCAACAACACGTGTGAAAGCCTGCTTGCTTTTCTCCTCTCTCCTGGCCTATATAGCAAAGATTTCAAGGCTATCTAGAACAGAGAACAAAACATGTATTTACTGCCACTCCTCGCCAAATCCCAGGGCACTTCTGGTAAGCTAGGAGCAAGGATGAATGCTCAGGCAGGTGGCCAGAGGTCTTCCAAAGAAGAGTAATGCTCACGCAGGGTGTTTACACCCTGCTATGAACTAGAATAGTTTCTTTCATGCCAAACCACAAGCTGCTGGTTGAAACCTGAGCTGAACTTCCTTGATGATCCGAGGAGCCTGGTTAACTTTCAGCACAGCCAGTTTTCATTTTCACACCTCTCCAAACTTCTTGGGACAAGAACCAGATGTATGAGAATACAGCGAACTCCTATTCTTGGGACATTGCTGACCCAATCTCAAGCACCACGTCTCAGTGAGTATGCCAAAAAAAGATTGCTTTCGCTCAAAAGATTTCCTGGTTTGAGTTTTTTTGAGGCTCGTGTGGTCTGTGTGGTTCACATAAATGCTACATTTTTGGCCATCTACATTTAACTAAACTAAAATTTGGAATCCTTTCACATATAGGCCTTCACATGAAAAAGCCTTGTATTTTTCATATGATCCAGTTTCTTCCTTTAGTATAAGGCGAAATGCTGCTTTAGTACACACAAAGGCTGCATATTCCCCAGAACATAGTGTGTAGAGATCAGCCAGTAGTCCTGGCTTTACTCTCACCGGTATCAGGTGACGTATCTGCAGGCACGCTGGCTACCAGATTAGTTTCAAAGCTCCTCAGTGTTGTTTGTACAGCCTAAGCTGAAGTCCATAGCTTTACTGCTATTGGCACACAAACTAGTTAACTTTCAGTAGCTTGGGTGCATTTACATGTGTGCTGTAGTCACACCTTCAGTTCCAGTGGAGACATCTGTCTGCTGTTCATATCCTAGGGGAGGTTTTAATGGATGACTGTCCAGCAATGACTAACTCATGCAAGAAATGGCTCTAAATACTGCAGAGCTTTTGTGAATAAGTATGAAGTGCTACAAAACTCAGAGCAGTATGCTGTGAAATATTCCAGCCAGATGGAAATAGTCCATTAAACACCACAAGAAACCCAGTTGCTTACAGTGCATCCCCTGATCACTGCGCAGATCAGGGAGGCTTTTCTGTCTTCTTAGATGCTGAAGAAATCTCTAAGCACTAATGCAGGATTGCCAGCATGTTCAAAACAATCAAAAGTATCACATGTCCTGGTCTATTTTGAGGGATTGCTCAAACAGTTGAAGAATTCTCCTCAGGGCCCTGTAACTCCTTTTAGGATTTCTGGTTATGCCAAGATGCTATTTATAGGGCTAGAAGCATGAAAGTTTTGAGACAAAGACAAATGCAACAAAACAAAACTGAGATCTTTTTAGAAAAAGCCAGTGAGAAGGGCAAGGAAGACAGCATCTTTCCAGTAGATTAGCTCTATCCTGTTTCCTTAAGGCATGTTAAGTTTCTTTAATGAAATTTAAGGGCAAGACTGGTTGATGACAGGTCCTAGAACCTCAAATGAGTCATGAGATAGTACTCCTGAGCTGTGGAAATACCAGAAGGAGTACAGAGGACCAGTGCTTCTCAATCACGATAAAACTTGTATCTCCAAACACTTTATCTTCCTTAATACCTCCCTATTCTGGTGGTTTAGGCCCTGCCGGGACTGGACACCACGTTGCCGTTGTCCCGCCCCACCCTCAGCCGGTCAGGCTGGAAGTGAGGCACAAACCCCGGGTTAAAATAAGAGGAAATTTAATACAACAGTGTGATAAACAATCTCAACAACAACAGTAACAATGATAGCAACAATAAACAGTAATAACAGTGAACAAGACAAAAGATATACAGAGAAACACCACAATGGTTACAGATAGCCCTGTGCTCCCCTCCACCAAAGCCACAAAGGAAAAAGTTCCTGCGCTGCTGCACTGGACCTGATGTCAGCTTGGTATGAAAAACCGGCTGGAGATCCCTTCCCTCTCTCTGCTGGGGAATCTTAACCCTATCCTAGCTGAACCAGGACACTATCCATAGCCAAGTAACATAAGAGGAGCCAGGGCTCTCATTTTAAACAGACTTCTAACCATCACAGTCCTGGAGAAAATCTGAGGAGTAAACATAAAATGCTCTGAAATACGGATTCAAGAAACTCCCTTCTGGTGGTGGGAGGGGAAGAATTACTCTCACAATTCTGAGGCTTGACTTGTCACTGGTACTTGGGGCTGGTCACTGACTATGAACAGGAAAGGGCAGTACTCTGGTGGTTAGTAAAGAAGTGAAATCTCCATCAGGAAACGGCAGGTTCTCGTTCTATTTCAGGTCCTGAGCTGTCTCACCCTGGAAGAATTTATTCCAGTCTTTCCCCTGTATCATAATAATGAAAGCTAAAGGTTCTTCCAGTTAAACAAAAAATTGCAAACAAGTAGAAAAATCCGCATTGTGCTAATGATAGAATAACTTGCAGTGAGAGGTGACATGATTTAAATAGAGGGTTTTTTGCAAACATTCTAGGTGCCATTAATATTAGTGCCAGATTAAAAGTCTTGAATTGTTACAGTTGTTGCTGGAGCTAAACCTGATAAAAGGAGTAATCAGCCATGGTAGGACTAAAATGGGCTATACTCCATTTGAATATTTTCTTAATATAGATTCTAAAAAGTTTATACAAGTCTGAAATGTTCCATTTCAGTTGACCTTACAACTGAGCATTAGTACAGCCTGTGACTGTCAGTTACCCATCTAAAACCTGCTTATATCAGCTACGTACATACGGTAAGTAGTGTATATATACAGAGAGTATATACATATAAACTCAAATTGTAGTCTATGTGCAACTAGATATTTACTAAAAACCATTCTGGGCTGGAGCTTTAACACAACCGCAACGTATGTGTTTAAGCTGTATGGGCCCTCTGGTGGAACATCAGGGTTTAGCAGCCTTCCAGGTAAAGTCAAGATTAACTGCATTCTCAGGGCTCTAAAATCTGAAGCCTTTGAAGGTGGGAGGTGTAATGTCAGTGCTGAGTGTTTTCTTCTCCACTGCAAAAATGTATCATTGTAGAATCTGGCAAGCAAAGCTTAATATAGAAACAGCTCAATTCACTCATTGTGTGACATCACTTTATCTCATCACCTAACTTAAGAAGCCATCTCAGTACTGTTACCGGTTTGTCCTTCATAACTGGAACAGCTTCTCAACTGCATTACATCATGTTACTTCATGTCTATAAGTTCTTTGTTCGTTACCTCACATTTCAATTCATTAGCTCTTAACAGCTTGCCCTTCAAAAATCCCATTTTTCTGAAATTTCTCAGCTTTCCCTATACAGTGTCCGGTCACTTGTTAATATGGAATTGTGACAATTTCAATGTTGAGCATGTTTGATCTCTTAAATATATCAGAGTGTTGCTGCTGAATGCTATAGTAATACTGTATGTATTAACAGGTCAGAGATATATTCCCCAAGGATGTCAGCAAAAACACCAGCTTGAAGATTAAGAAAGCTACTTTCTGAGCCCAGTTTGCAGAAAGCCTTCTTATAATATGCTTAGAAACACACAGGAAAATGAAGTGGAAGTGACGAGAACAGAAATTAAAAACTGTGGGGTGGTTTGGATTGGTTTGTGGGTGGTTTTTTTTTTTTCCTTTTGGGAGGGGGTGTTGATTGTTTTAAAATCTTATGATGGGGAAGTATAGTCCTAGCTAGAGCTCTTGTAAGAAGCTGTTCTTCAGGTTGGGCAGAACTGAGTAGAGAACTGGGTATGTCCTGCCAGGAGCTTACATGCACTCCTCTGGAGTTTACAATGCTTCTGATATGAATGATTTTTAATTTAAAATAGCAAAACAAAAAACCTGGACCCATTCTTCTACACTACACTTCATGCTGAAGAAGCTGGGGGCACTGCACAGTAATCATATCCGGTAAGAAAAGCTGTTTCCAAATATGAATCAATAGTCCAACATGAAACAAAAATTGGACTTGTGACTACAGGCTGTGGAGGGAAAATTCCCTATCACAGTGGGGCACTAAAATTAATTCTTCATAATTGCATTGATTTCTCATCAAGCTATAACAAAAAGTTATTATTTGAGAAGTTTGGTTTATCTTGAGACTTTGAAGCCATTTCAGATCCTGGACTTATGAATACAAACAAACTGAGTATCTGGGCACTGCACGCAGACTGCTTTTTAATTTACTTTCTACAATTCATTCTGATTTTGTTTCATGTTGAAATTTCCTGAAAAGGTGGTGTACATAAAAGAGTTGGTCTGCTCAGGGATAGAAAATAGGATTAGAGAAGTGATATTATCACCATTTGCGGCAACAGGAAATTATTATGAGGAGTAACGGGATTTTATACTTTTAAAAAGATGATGGAAATCTTGAGGGAATTCAGGATTACAAGTATTTAAAGGCTTTAGGTAGTTTTCAGTCTGTAGTGTGTATATTCAAGAGAAACCTAATGCTCTAAGGCTGATTTTGAATTCCAAAATAGGCACTCCTGCAGCTTAGTTATAAAAGCTCTCTCCTTGGAAAAGTGAGGGAAGACATCTAATCAGATACGAGGGAACCCAGAAATACATCTTTACATGCATGAAGGTTTTAAAGATTAAGATCGTGTACATTACAATAGTGCAGGGCTAGATTCTTTTAATGCAAATCCCAATGCATCCTCTTAGCACTTATCTGGAAGAGCTAAAAATGACCACATTAACTACAGCAAAGTGTAAGAACTCCAGATCAAGGAGCTTTAAGACTTGATACAAGCGCACATGACTTAATTTCCTAAAATTGCTAGACCTGCTATCATGGCTTCTGCTCAGTATAGCAATGCCGGGAATGGTGACCATCTGAAGGGTGTAAGTGGATCTTAACTATCATTTAATTTGCACTTACCAAGGCTAGAAAATAGCTTAGGTAGCCTTGTCTTTGTTGGTTTACATGTCATTATTCACATCATAAACGGCAGAGATTAGAGAAGAAATATTAGGGTTAAAAGTATCTCATGTAGAAATAACTTAGTGGTCAGAGTCAAAGATCTGGGAGGCAAAAGAAAGATGAAAATAATGTGACTTTACCATTATGTATCAAAGTCATGTGCTTCTGGAAACAGACTAAGAGAAGGTACCTTAGTAATATATCTGCAGTTTTCACCTGCATCCACTCTTAATTTTCTCAGCTAATAGTGTTCTACAAGTTTATAAGCTGGCTCAATCTTTGCTTATTGGCTTTTTGCTGGTTTGACTTCTCTTTCCCTGTCATTTTCTATGCCAAGTGCTCTTTAACTGTGTTTAAAACTGGCAGCAATGGTTATGTGGGCTTCTGGCATAGCTACAATTGCTTTCAAACAAAGATAGTAGGCTAGTCACCTCTAGGGAGAAAAGAGCAGGCAAGAGTCGTGAAACTTTCCTCCCTGTGAGTTAGTTTGCGTTCCTGCTCAGGAGCAAGGAGTGCTAGCTGGCCCCTGTGCAGAGGAGACTGCCACACAAAGGCTACAGTGGCTGCCTGCTGACATTTGAAGCTCTGTAACCAGTGCCCTAATCATCTGCAGGTGGGAAAAGGTAGGGGCTGCTGCTGAGGATTGCTCAAAATTTGTTATATCAGAGTAAACGTCATGTGGGAATTGCAGGCACGTGTTGTTGGCAGGAGAGGGATATGGCTAGGAGGAGTGAACGCTGGGATGCTATCCAGCTCCTTTGCAGTTGCTGGACCCAGCTAGCCTTCAACATCTGTACTCAGGATTGTCTGCAGGAATAGAAATGATGTTCTGCATTATTACAGCAAGCTATCGCAGGAGGGTTTGGCTCTGTAATTCATTGTGTTTTCTCTTTTTCAAATTTGCGTGAACGTGAGAAGAGAGGGAAATAGTGGCAGCTGTACACATCAGAGGAACCAGGTGAGCAAGACACCTTGCAAAATATATAGACAAAAGAAATGTGTTAGGTTTTCTGCATTTCATTGGCTGTTTCTTATGGATGACTGTATATGGGTGTGTGGCAGCTTTGGTTTTACCTTTTGTATTCTAAAACACCCATTCAAACAACACACTATATAACCCACAGGTAGTGCTATGAAAATCATTGAGATTAGGTCAAGGTGGGTTTTAATATGATTAAAGATCATAAAATTGGATGTTAAGCATATAATGAATAACTGCCATGTCTGATGTTTAACAGTGGCCCAGCATGATGGAATCTTTGGGTCTTAGATCCTCCATATGTTAAACAAAGCAATGTTGCAAGATACTGGATCTCTTGATTAGTTTTTCAGTAAATCAGTCATCTTCTCCTTTACTTGAACATCCCCACTATGGCAGAGGAAATAGTTTGAAGAAAGCATAACTTCCTGCATGAAATTACCAGTAAATGTAATCCTATTGATTAAAATTATATATTTTGGTTGTTGATGCTGTTGAATTCTCATAATTGATACAAACCTAAGCCTTCAGGTCTTTTCTAACTGTCACTAAGAGTAGGCTAAAGGTCTTTAAAACTGTTCTTAATGTACAAATTTGAGCTATCACAAGGCACAGATGACCTTCTTAATGTTTAGAACAAAATTACTTAGTTAATCTCTTGCATATTTTCTTCATATTTTGGCCTATGGAAGGGCTATTTGTTATTTAAAAATGTCTTGGCTCTAGTCCATCTGCAAGACCTCATTTATTCTTTTGAAATTTGTAGCCTTCACGAGCTTGGCATCTGCAATATCACAGACAATGAATTACTGTGGCCAGAAGTCTCTGGAATTGAAAAAAACCCTCCTCCGTAAGAACATAATTTTTTTTTACAGAATTGGGATTTGTTCTGAGGAAGCGCAGTTGGCAAAAAAAAGAAGTTTCAAAGCTAACAGATTTTCCATCTTTTTTTTTTTCCCCCTTTCGAATGAACAAGGGAGTACTGATGCTGAGAACTTGCTCTTTAAATAAATGGAATCTTTATCTTCTCTCTTGGCAACGGGAGGAGTATTCTTGTGCTGTATGACAAGGCTAGCTGGTGCTATATTTATCTTGTAGCTGTACACACATTTGCAAGAGGTTGTTCAATAAGAGAAAGGCAAAGAGCCAATGCAGTTTAAAGAAAGTTTGTTCTATTGTAGGCTTAACTTTTTGGGTTGGCTTAAAGACAAGGCTACATACTTCTGGAAGATCAGGGAATATTATTACTGATACGAAATAAAAACTTTCCTGAGTTGTCTCTGGAAAGATCAGGGCTTTGTGGAGAAGGGGGTAAAAACATATTTTAAATGGAGTTCAATAGATGTTTGGGTTCATCAGCAGAAGAGGAAAAAGGAAGACAAGAGGGTGGGGAAGATGATGTTGATAATGCTGGCAGTAGTGTTGTTCTTGGAGAGCTGGATTTGGTGCAGATGTACCTTACCTGTTTGCCTGAAAGATATATGAAAGCAAAATTCACTGTGACAGCTTACCTGACATGTTGGCTGTTGCTGAAACTCTGCAAGGTAAGACATTTTAGTACAAATATGTGAGATTTTGACTTAACTTCCTATGTGCTTAAAAGACGAATTGATCAAAGTCTCTGCTGAAGCATTTGATAATTTGTTGCTATGTATCATACCTTTACCTTTATGGTTGATTCCTAAAAGGAGCATTGTAAATATTGACACTGAACCCAGAAACAGGTGATCCAACAAGGGAAAACCTGTAGGGACTACTAATGGAGTACTATACAAAGTGACACTAGTAATTGCTAGCTAGTTTATCACTATATTCTGTTACATAGTTGCAAGGGATTTGAGAATATTTTAGATTAATTTCTAGGTGAAATTTCTTGTCTACTCTTTGTTGGTTTACATTCATCTCTTGTGCTGGATGAGCAAGAGAATGTATTTTAGTGCAGAAAATGTGAACATTATGAAAGTAAAGAATAGGGGGTTGGAACATTTCTGTCAAATATAATGGGGAATCAGTTTTGAGACTGTGGTGGGACTTATTTTAAATGTGATTCGGGCACATCTAATTAAAATACTTGTGTCTAATGTGTTACTGGATAAGGAAGAAACAAGGCATTGGACCAGGTATAAATGCTATAGTTCATCCCATTTCACCTTGCAGAAAGCTCCTTTAATATTCATAAGGAAACATTCAGTCCTACAAAAGTGATAGCTTTAAGGTTTTAGAGTTAAGCAGAGAAGCACCGAGACATTTGAGCTTAAAATGATGATTTTTTTTTGTTGTTGTTTTTTTTTGTTCATAACAATGCTATATTAGTGAATTTAGACTATGCAATATGTCTTCCTTTGTCTTTGTATTATTGCATTCAAGTCTTCTCTTCTAGAGATTTAGTTCATGGTCAGATTATCGGATAGATCAAAGCAAATGTCAAAGCAACATTTGCTGGCTGTTTTTTCTTCTGAGGTACGTGACAGACAGGAAATACATGATGATGATGATGGGCTGGAGACCACAGGTGCCTCAACAGCAACAAGCCCTCTCCTAGAGGCACCTCTACACGCAGGACAGTTTTGTGGCAGTAGCTACACTGTTGTGGTTTTGGTATGCAAAACTGTAACACAAAAATGTAAACTGAACAGTGCTGACAGTTTTATCTGTTAGATTACT
Organism: Athene cunicularia; assembly: GCF_003259725.1. Classification (NCBI taxonomy): domain Eukaryota; kingdom Metazoa; phylum Chordata; class Aves; order Strigiformes; family Strigidae; genus Athene; species Athene cunicularia. The sequence continues at coordinate 24,602,714 of NW_020799110.1, forward strand.
AGATAGCTTTGTTTCCATATACGTTCCATATGTGTAGTGCCTTTGCTTTTGTCTATGGATGGGGTTTATCATGTGATGCCAGTTCCTTGCATTAGGGGGCAGATACAGACTCTCTCATGTGCCTTTTCCTTGTAATTTTTCTGCTTGCTTACTGCAGGGATCTTTTGTGAGGTTGACTGAAAGAGGTAGGAATTCCCATACAGCTTTGTGGGGGGAGTAAAGAGGCTGATGTCAGAGCCATCCTGTGAGGCAGAGTGCTGGGGGCAACACACACTTCCTGATGGTTTTGCGGAGTGCTGATCCAGGGTGGGGAAGGTTGCACCTTGTCTACTTTCTAATTGGTTTGGTTGGTTCTGTTGTGGTTTGACCTATTTGCAGCCACTGAATTTGTCCGTTTGAAGAGCCATGCCTGTGTTACAGAATGAGGCAGAGCTAGTGGGTGTTCATCTAGTAGACAGTCTGGTTGTGTGCAACAACTTCAATACCTTGTACTCACTGCTGATGCATAGATTTTTCATGTGTTAATCGGGATGTGTGCAGGAAACATTGAGTGGCCTGCACACAATGGTATTGTGCGCAGGTTATCCTTTGTGATAAATGGTTGTTTTAAATCCTGACAAGTAGCAAACAAAGTGTTCCCATGCAGGGAAGTGGGAACTGACAGTGTGTAACAGAGGAGACCTAATGCTTGCTCAGCTCCTTCTCCAAGTAAGCCCATACCTTTGCGGGCTCCATGTAGACTAAACTGAATTTCACAGTATCATGCAGTACTTTGTTTAGACGCTTATGTCTGGAGTATACTATGGTTGCTCTATTTCTATGTGGATATTATTTCTTAAACGACAGGAAGAGTTATTAAAATGCATAAGCTGGAGAGGTGCTTCTGTCTGTGATTGTATGTAGCATTATATTTGCACAGTGCATATAAATCCTTCAAGTTGGGAAGGAACAATTCATACTGCATGAAAGTAGAGTGAAGTGACATAGTTTCTGTTAAAATCACAAATTTATTCAGAAAGCTTTCTGAGAACCTTACAATGGCCCAGCTAAGCTGAGGGGATAACTAAACCTCTAATTTATTAATGTTTCTTTCTTGCTGAGCTTTTTTAAAGACTGTTCAGATTTGAGACACCATTTTCTTATTTTCTGACACTCTTCCATGACTTAAGTCTCTTCCAAGTCTTAACCCATTTAAAAAGTGCTAATTTTTTTCTCTTTCCCCCACACAAGAACAAAAGCAGCACAGTGTCGCTTTTCCTCAGGTTCTGCAGCTTGGCAGAACATAGCAAGCCTGCCCTAGTGGGAGGGGAGGGAAGGCCAGCAGCATTGAAATGGTGCTGCTCTGTTACAGAGGCATCCGTTGTAACAGTCTGTGTACATCCCCTATATATTGAAATTATTCCGGTTCTTGGCTACAGATAGTGCTCCAGGTACTTATGACTTGGAAAGTATCAGGGATTCCCTAGAACTCCTGGTTAATGCTCCCCAGAAAGGGAAATAGTTATGTGTCCTTTCTGTAAGTGGTGTGGAAAGAGCCACATAGCCCAGCCAGTCTTTGTCCGCTACCACTGGGGAAACTTCTCACTCACGTGTCCCCAAGGTAGGCTTCAGTTTTTAGGGGTCACCACAACTTGTGGGGATGAGAGAAAAGACTGAATCTTTCTAAAAGTTCCAAGTGTCACAAAGGTTATCCTTTCAGCCAGTTCTCCTTTTCAAGCCCCATTTATGAGCATCGGACAGCTGCAAAGGAAGGATGGTTAGGCACTCATTTATAGACACCTGTGAACAAGTTAGGCTTCTCCTTCTGTACAAAAATCCATTTGGCTAAACATTACAGCTTGTCTGTAGATGGAGATTTTCTATTTTCCACATATTATTAAAATTTGTTATTCTCAAGCTGTCTTATGAAATGGTGAGTTTCTCTTCTCGGGCTGACATGTTTTGTACCCAGTAGCCCATATTTCTAATGAAACCCCTTGGATAGGTAAGGTTGATTCATAAACCTTGCCAGGGCAGGTCTGCTGCCAGATCTCAGATTTGGGCAATGCTTCTCTGACATTTTTATTACACGTGTTGCTGTTAACACAGAGAGGGACTTCAATTATTTTGTAACTAAACTTCATGTCCAACTGCAGGAGAGTACACACAGATTGGTGTCTGTATTCTCACCTGCTAAACACAGTCTTTCCTCATTCTGGTAGTGTTAGTCCTTCTCATCATAACCCACCTTTTCATTTGTCAATTTGTGACTGTCCATAGATACTTGCTCACAAAGAAACAATCAGCTTTATAAACTGTAGAGAAGTTCTAGAAACAAATGATTATATTAGTGCAGTCTCCCATGGGCAATTCATAATTTAAATCAATATAAATAATTCTTATACATAAAAAACGACCTGATTCTTTTCTACCTTAAATAAAATAGTTAAAGAGCACTTTGAAACAGAAAGTACCCACAAAGGGAGATGGACATCATGTTTCATACTGATTTCAGGTCACACTAACTTTTCAAACCAGACAATAGTTAATATGTTAAGCTTGTGAGAAAGAGAATTAACACCCCACCCCCCCCCAAAAAAAACCCAAACTCAAAATAAAAGCAGGCTTTAATTCAGTTTTAACATAAATTTAGTTGAACTGATTCTCTGTTTCAGTATTTACAATACTTCAGTAATATCCAGTAGCTCTGAATATCAAAACGAGTTGGTTAATGCATGTGATTTCCCGGTTACTTCTTGTATATTAAGCATTTTCTGTCAGCTCACCTGGTATTCTTTTAAGAGTCTAAAATCTATACAAAAGGCAAAATAAGGGTGAGGCAGATCTGTAGTCTAGTTTCTCATCTGTGTGCATACTTTTGAGTACTAGGTTCGACAGAGTTTCCAACTGCTGTTGCTGCATAATGACTTGAACACTGTGAACATGTACATGTTACATAAACCTACCAGAAGGAATCCCAAATGAAAAATAAAAGTATTTAAATCACTGTCCTATGATATAGGGCATAGGGGTTAGTTCTCAGATATGAAATGGATTCATTAATCTGTATTCATAATCTTACTGTCCTTGGCTCAGATCATTGCCTGTAAAGGGGATAACAAACTTGTCTGATTTTTTTTTTTAATTTTGATTTTTGCTTCCAATTATAAACATTGTAGGGCTGGATTATCTTTTTGTATGAATGTGGCAGTGGTAAGGGCAGCCTATTCAACAGTATGCAATGAATCCCTTTCAAGGGCCAAGAGGAGCCTGTTTTTCCTACATTGTGAATAATTTTTCTAGCCATTAGACTATGATCACAAGGAAGTGTAGAGGCACTACCTGCCTTCTTTTGCCATCCTTTTGAGGAAAAAAAGGATGCAGAGGGGCAATTTTTATTATTTTCTTATTTGTTGACTTCTAAAAGATCTTCAGTGAAAGTGCTGTCCCGTTTGGAGATGTCAGTTATATATTCCATACTTTATTTCTCATCCCAGGATCTATAGACAACAGGAAAGCTCTAAGACGTAGGTGAAATCTTCAGGAGAGGGATCTTTCTTTGGATTCCAAATGACAATCCCTAAGAGAACTCTCTAGTGAAGGGAGAAGGAGGTTTCAGATACATCTTCTTGTCACTATTTTATAGCAGTTAGATATGATTGTTGCCAGCCAAGCATACTGTTACTCTTTATAACACTCTCCATGTACTGTACTGAGAACGCTTAACTATTGTAAGTTTCAAGCACCAGAAAGCTGATGTGGAAACCCCAATCTGAGGTTCCTGTCTCTTTTTCGTTTGTTCACAACATAACTTACTATGGTCACGGAAGGATTTTGGCAGAGGAGGGAGCTAAACCTTGATATACAGTGTGATACAGGAGTTTAACCAGAGAACAATCCCTCCCATCCCATCCTGGTAGGTGACAGTTGGATCAAACCGTGAAAATACTGCAAGGGGAACTGGTTGACTACCTTCAGAATTATTTTCCAGCTACCTTAACATAAGTGTATGTTGGAAATTACAAGTTGGGTTGGTTTTTTTTTTTTAGTCATTTGATATACTTACATGGTCTTGCTGTGTCTACAATTCCTTTGGAATACTTTTGCACAATTTGGCCAATCTCAGCAAAATTTGAATGAGGTAGAAGTTACAGAGTTCGCATCAGGGAGACAGAAGTAGGTAGTCAGGCAGTGGAAACAGAGACTTGGGTAATGTCCCTCCTGAGGGAATGGCTCCTGTACAGATTTGTCCCTTATTAAACATCAGAAACATTGTGAAATGTTTCCATTTCCACACTGAAGAACTTCACATCTGTAGGAAACAGGAATATGTTGGTTCAGCTGCTTGCAGAAATACACGTTTTCTCAGTGAAGTGTTTTTTATTTGGCTGTTAACGGAACTCCACTGAAGCTTACTATTAGCCTCCAGTCCTCAGAGTAAAAGCCAAGATTTTTAAGAAGTGCAACTTGAGACAACTAGAGGGATGTTTTTCAGGAAGCCCTAAACATTCCCTCCCCCCTCCCCTTGGAACACTGACTTTTTAAGCTGTCTCAGATGTGTCAGCCAGAATACTCAAATCTCCTTTCACTTATTTGGTCAAAACCACCAATATTTTATTTAAGGTCAAGCTGCTAGGGTGAGCAGTCTGATTAGATACACTCCTAACTCCTAAAACATTATAAGGTGTACTATGGGGCTTATTTTATTCAGGGGAAATATTTCTGATTCAGTTTTCCTTTATGCCCAAATTTTCTGGATTCATTTGGGCCAGAAATATTTAAAGAAGCCTGGTTTATATTGGGATATTTACAGTGCTGGCTAGGACCAAGTGCTGTAGAGACAAAGCAATAGAAATGGAAAACAGTGGAGGGAAAATTGGAATGTATTGAATCTGACAGCAAGCTTGGTTCATATTGGTTTTGCATTCTGGGCAGATCATTCAGCATGTGCTGGGGAATTTGACTTCCTCTTTTTCCCCACTACAAAAACCCGAGAATTGAAATTTTTCCAGTATCTTTAGTATTCATCAAACCATCTCCTGGATCTAGCTCTGAGCTACAACCAGCATGTTCAGAGTGCAGGCTGTGAAAGACTAATATGCAGAACAAGTCTGAAACATCCTTTAAAAAACCTGGGGAATGAACGCTGGAAAAGCCAGCCGCATCCTCTTTTACAGCCTCATTCTCTTAAAATTACCACACCTTCATTTGTGCAGGGGAATGTATGTTTGTGTTCAGTACTTTTTTTGGAAACTTTCTCAGCTATCACAGTTCTCAAGAAATGCTATCAATCTAAGCTGTATTATTTTCTTTACATTGTTAATTTAAACCCAGTTCCTGCAATGAACCTGCAGAATTTTGCAGCACTGGAGCTCATGAATCAGGGCAGAACTTTCCTGATGAATTGTGACTTTATGATTATGTTAAAAAAAAAAAAATTGGCTGAAATCCTGCATGACTAGTATAGTACACAGGGTAGATTAAAAACCTGTAAATAGATGACTAAGAACAAATTAATTCTTGTGCATTCTGGAATATTTGATGCTCTTCCTAGAAAGTTTCTCAATATTACAGACATCTAAGAAGGTGCTGTATTATTTTAGTTCTGTTTTTCTGTTGGAAGAAAAGTAGAGCTGTTGTTGGACAGAAATAAAACCTCTCACTTGATGCTTCAAGTATGGCTCTCCAAGTGTGATTATTTACAAAACTGAATGGAAATTGTCAAATATTGAAGAATTTGTGGTGTTACAGCTGCATAATAAAAGCAAGCCTTGAATAAGATGTTGCCAGATAGCACAATGTATAAATAATTACAAAAGGTGCTTGGGGAAGTTTTAAGTTAGTTAGATCACTCTGCCATTCAGGAATAAGAAGTGAAATAAAATTTGAACTTTCAAATACCAACAAATGTATTTTTTTCACACGCTCTCATTTATCTGGAAACTTGCATTTGCACTGAGGAAGTGTGTGTCTCAGTGTGAAAAAAATATTCTTTGTAGGGCCATCAACCTTCAATCAAACTGCCCCAATTCCTGTAAAAGTGATGTAGAATAATATAGATAATTAACAACAAAAAAAGGAAAGCAAGTTATTCTTTTGTTTTGAGTTTTTGAGATAAATTGTGGTTTTCCGTAGTCAAAAGCAGGTTTAGTTCTTCAACTCTCAGCTTTCTTTTGGATGGAATCAGTGGATTTATTTGTAGATTAGAGAAAATCATATAATTTTGAATATGGTAATTATAAATGAACTGTCATTTTGATTCTAGAAAAAGGAAATGGTAGGATAAACCCTGGTAGCTGACCTTTTGTGTCCTTATGCAATAGATGAGATTGTAGTGTTGGGGTTTAGAACTTCCAGGTAATAGAGGAATCAAGTAGAATTGTTTACCATGGTTCAGGTAACAGACATAGACACAAGTTCACAAGCAGATTTGCAAGAAATGTCTGTCCAGGTTTACCACTCCATATTCTGCTATCTACACTCTGCCAGTGGATACTGCTTGTGCCACAGAGGCAGTAAATAGGACGTGAATCTGTCACCCTGAACCACTGTTGTTAATGTCCAGATGTATTAACATAAACTGAAGTCAGCATTACTGTTTTCTTTAGCCATTCCAACTGACTTTCTGTGTTAATGTGAGACCCACTAAGTCAGCCAAGATCAGTATTAAATCCACTTACATTGTACAAGTGATATGAATCTATCCCTTGGACATAATCTGGAAAACTGGGTAGTAAGTTGTATTGCACAGTTAGTTACTAAAATCTTATATACTGACTAGTAACACACTATGGTGGCATTGTATGAGACACAAAATTAACAGCATAAAAGGTACAGCTTGATTTATAGCTTCTTCTGTATTTTCTTCACCTTTTCCTGGATTATTTTTGATGTTGTTCTCCAGAAAGGAATATAAATGCCCTGTATTAATTACATGAGACAGAATGTCAATCTTTATTATGCTTTTTGTCTGTGTGTTCCTGCAGAGCTAAACTGAAAAGAATGGGGGGAAAAAAAATCCTAGTATCTGGAAACATTTTTTAAATGCTTCTCTGCTGCCAAAGCAGACAGATAGCTTTTGTGCTCAGACAGAAAGTTATGGGGTGGGGCAGGCAGAAGGGATTAATGCTGTTTCCGTATGAGTAAGTGGGTTTTTTTTGGTATTATTTGCTATAATCCTATTAACAAAAGGGATAACCTTAGTAAAATTTGGTAGCCAGAGTCTCCCTGCTGAAAAAGAGACTGGGCCCTTTAAGTGTGGTGGGAAGCACCTGGGTGATAAACAGGAAGGTGAAAGAAATATTAGTGTCAATACCCAGGAGAAAATAGCTTTCATAATGTTGGCAGTTAAAGTTTTGAAATCGGAGATTTTTCCCTTTAAGGCAAGTGGGTCTGATTAAAAAAAAAAAATAAAAATATTTCAGGTGCTCTGAAACTGCAGAGGAAAACTGAAAGATCAGTTTGCAATGGAAATATCTCAAACACTAAATCTTTCATTCTTGGAATCGTCAATCATCTTGCAAATGTTTAGAGCTTGGATCCACTTGTAAAAGATGCAGATTATAATAGCTGCTGGATTGACTTTTGTTCTTTGCTTAGTCCAAATAAAAATTCTAAATGGCATGAGTATAGCAGTGTTCATCTGGAAAGTGCAGGCTTTCATTTCACATCCCACATAAATAACCAGCCAGGATGTCCAGCAGAGAGAGCATGCACAGTGCCTGACATCAGTACAACGCGTTGGAAGCAGGGGAAAGCCTCCTAGAAAAAAAAAAAAAAAAAAAGTTGCATTTAAGCTGCTGAAAGCAGGCAAAGGCTCCCAGATCAAATCTGCATACAAGACGTCCTGGGAACTTCAGTGGCCATAAACGATGGAATGCTGCCCATTGTCCAGAAAACCTGCATTTGCCACTCTCCTGAGAAGAAAATTACCTGTTGCATTGCCACTATTTCTTGCAGCACATCAGTGCACTTCAGGAAGCGTCTCGGCTTGAGTACCTCTTACTTAGAGACGTGAGGATGAGGACACATGGTAACAATAATTAAAAAAAAAATATTTCAGTGTGATCTCATGGCATTTCCACAGTCCTACTGAAACTAGGGCTCTGCATACATCTTTGTTTTCATGGACGAATTTCTTTTTCATCCTGTTTACTTCCAAATATCTATCAGCCCTAAGAGAACAACACCTCTGACTTCATTGTCTTATGTTCAGAAGTCCTCGGTGGGAGTGATGTTTGTTTGTGTTGGGGGACACTAACATGAATCCCCAGGGGAACAGCAGCCTGGCTGCAGCAAATGTTTGTGCAAACCTCGATCTCCAGAAACCTGTGCTGTGGGTAGATGTACATCCCAACAATACTGTCTTACTACTGTATGTGCTCAAACCAGCTTTACACTTCCAGTAGAGTTCGTCCTTTCAGACTGAGAAGTATGTACAACCCTGTGTGAAGCCACCAAAGAACTGTGTTCACTCTCAGTTCCTGTGTTTCAGTCCAAGTGTTTTACTCCAAGCTCCCAACAACTGCTTCCTCTCTTCATCAGTTCTTCATTTTAAGGGAATACTTGTTTATTCCCACCAGAAAGCACACAGGTCTTTGGAAGACAGTATGTGCCCATGTGCCTTTGTATAGCAAGTCTCCAATTTGGGAAGCAGCCTGTAGCTATCACTGCATTATAGACAAATGAAGAGGAGAAGACCTACTTGTTAGCAGGGGAGAACAACTGAAATTTGAATGACAGCTGCAGTTTTTAAGTTAAAAAGTATCTAAAATTAATGGGATATTTGAGTTTTGGGATTTATTTTAGAGCTGTGTAATAAAAAATGGTAGGACATTGCTGAGAAGCTTTCACAACTGGTTTTGGCTTTTAAGTGCTTTTTTTGGTGGTACTCATGCCTTGAGCAGTTCCAACCCCTAATTACTTGTTTATTAATACATTTCTCCCCTCCATCCCCACTCTTAGTGGGATGTACAGTGAAGCAAGTCAAGGAGTAGACATGTCTGAAAACCTAATCTCCCTGCTGCTTTTCCCAGGTAATTTTCACTTCCATGGAAGTACCATGTTTCAGAGCACAGTCCCACAAGCAGCGCAGAAACAGGCATGGATGTGTGTCTGCAGGAATTTCCTTACACTGTCATTGTCACAAGAGCATGGGACTGTACTCTAGCACATTCTCATTAGCTGTCTTTCCAAGAAAACCAAACCTACCTAGACAAGTTCAGGACCTGTGTTGTAAAATATACACCAAATATTCAAAGAGTCATGGAAGATTCTGTTAAATTATCAGTGAGAAATAATTGTTTCAGTAGATCAAAGGAGGAAGCTCGGTGACTCATGGTTATCTGCATGCTATGCTTTTTATCCTGCTATCACTTTGCTCTCCCCTTGAGCAAGAGAAGGAATGGATTATCATCAGGTGAAAAAGAAAAGGTTAGAAACAGGAATTATTTTTACTTGCCAGTTCTTCAGGTTAAGTGCAAAACTCAAGGTACAATGCAATCGCTTATAGAAATAGAAGTGCGCAAAATCAAAAATGTATTTTTCAGGAATCTGGTAACTTAATTTGTTTTCAAATATGCAATCCTTGATGATGTGAATGGTTTAGAAGAAGTTAGTAGTGTTTTGTTTGTTTGTTTTATTTTCAGAATATCAGAGCAAGGTTTGTGTAAGGTAATTTTTGAAATGGTTTAATACTGCCACTACAAAAAATGGTAATTATTTGTAAAAAATAGGGAGTTACTTAAAAAAAAAAAAAAAAAAAAAAAAAACAGGTTAAAAATAAACATGGAGAAAAGTGGATAGTGTTGAAGGTTATTCCAGAACAAGCTTCAGGGATAAACTGATTTTGCTTTAAATTAAATCATTTATTTAAACAGTTAGAGCTTCAAGGATTCCATGTAGTAACAGATGGTTCACTCTCCCTTCTTATCTTTACAAACTGATTTGCAGTTTTTCTTAAAGCTCCCTGGGCCTGCAGTGCTTGTTCTAAGACAGAGGTTTAAGTGGGTGTGTTAAAAATGGATGCTAAAACTGAGGGGAAGTACCTTATTGAGAAGAACATGCACTCATCCAGAGAAACAGTGAGGCCCTTGCTGCTGGGAAGATTCAAAGCTGCCATAACTTATGCTGAATAGCAAAGGGCTATATATATAGCAGAGTAATAAATAAAGGCACACAATGGAATCTGTGAATCTAAACTTGGAATTACTACCACTGACGGTAACATGACTGGTTTTCAAAGTTCTATATTATTTTATGACTTTCCTTAACAATAGAAAACAACTTTTCATTTGGCCTTGGAAAACGTTTAAGAATGTGTTGTTATCATTACTTCAGTAAGCTTTTCATAATGGAGAGATTTTAGTTCTGTGAGTGAAAGAATTATGCATAGCATACAGTGTTTCTGTAGCTGAGAACCTTCTTTGTCATCTTAAAGATCATAGTTTGTGTGAAGCTGATGAGGTGGGAGAAGTCCTTAGACGTATAGAAAAGGAAATCTGGTAAAGTTTCTGAAGAATGGGGTTTGTGATCACTGTGTTGAATAGAACACCAATTATTGTTTTATAAAGCATCAGTATCAGAGATGGGCAAAATTAAGGCAGAACCTTCACTTGAAAGTTTTGTTTTACTTTCTCATTTCCAATGCAAAGTTCAGGACAAGTTCACTAAAGTTTGTGAATCTTTCATCAACAATTGACAAAGTTTCAAGCAAGCCTGAAATGGTATATGGTTTGCATGCAAATCGAGATGGGTTTGATCCTAAGCCACTTTAAATACAACATTTCTGGCTGCATGCAACTTTGTATTTCAGCCTTCATTGCAGCCCAGACCCAGACTCACCCAGACTGAAGCATTTGCTTAAATCCCTGTGAATGAAGCCTGCTGTACTTTCCACTAATTTAGTACTTGCAGAGTACATCTAGCTGTGGCATCTTTAGTAGCGCACAGAAATGCCGATCACTGTATACTTGTCTTGAGTGACTTTATGTTCCAGTTCAGCTAGATGGTCATTGCATCCATATCTCTAAAATTCAAAGTTAATGGGGGCAACGTGTGGGTCTCATCCAGTTTTACACAGGTAGTTTTGCTCAGAACAGACATACTCCTTGGGCCACACTAAGGCGCTGGAGAAAGCCAAAATAATTCTCAAGGGTGCCCATTGGCACTTTTCCTAAACATCACTTTTGGTTTAATTAGTCCAAAGGAATTAAAAAAAAAAAAAAAAAAATTCTTAAAGACTTCTTGACCTGTAGAAGTAGATTCCTTCACATAAGTCTAAAAGGTTTCTTAGTTCTGTTTGGTGTGGTGCAAAATCTGGGGAAAATTTCTTGCAGTAGCCACTTGTTGGTTCCTGCAACTCTCATGGATTTCTTTGTGCCAGTCGTCACAATATGACTCCCTGCCATGATGGCAGAGTCAAGCCTTAGATAATGCAGAATGAGAAAATGATGGTCTTTTCTTTGTTAAAGACTTTGACATCTGTGGATTTCAACAACTAGGTAAGATGTTATTAATAATTATTAATATAATAGTTTATTGTTAGAAGTGCTTGGAGGACTTTTATAAAAGCTGTTATGGAGTGACCACATTTTGCTGCAATGTAGCAGTATATATTATGTTATTACATTGGGTATCTTTCCTCTTTGTTACACTGAATTGTACAACTTTGAAGCTCTAACTGAGCAAATCTCCAAATTTTCTGAATTTGCATGGAATGGCTATGCCTTGCCTGGAAGTTTTCTGACATGGTAATGTCTGCTCATATCCTTTGCTGACTTGCTTTCCTCTCTTTGAGGGGCAAGCTCATGAATAAGATGGGTGGGAAATAAATGCAAGCACCTTCTAAATAATAACATTAGGAGTAAGTCTACAGCTCTTGTGGCAGGGTTTTAAAGGGTTACCATGTAATCACTTCCTTTAGAGCCAGCTCCAGTTAGAGAACTCCTAGGATATGCTCTGTATGTAAGATGTTAAACCCTGGGGCCCAGGTGAGGCAGAGTTTTTGGCTCTGGTTTTCTAGTGAGAAATAGGTAGGTTACTTTACCTGTCACTTTGACATAGTTGTCACTGGCTGCTCCCCAATACCTTGTGTCTGTTGTCACCTGAGCAGTGACTAAGGCAATGTGTATATCTGGTGCTTTCTAGAGGAAGGAGCTACTGTTTAGCTGTAATTATTCATCTGTAAAGACTTTTCAAGAAAAACAAGACTGACAGTTTCCACCTTTATATAACAAGTGTTCAAAAAAGAACACTTAACTGCCCACTGTAGGAGAAGATCAGATTCAAGACTAAGGAACCTAAAGGCGCACAAGTTCATGGGACCTGATGAGATGCATCCAGGGGTCCTGAGGGAACTGGTAGATGAAGTGGCTAAACCTCTATCCATTGTATTTGAGAAGTCACAGCAGTCTGATGAAGCTGTCACTGAATGGAAAAGGGGAAACATAACCCCCATTTTTAAAAAGGGAAAAAAGGAAGACCTGGGGAACTACAAGCCAGTCAGTCACACCTTCGTGCCTACCATGATCATGGAGCAGATCCTCCAGAAAACTATGCCAGGGCACATGGAAAATAAGGAGGTGATTGGTGACAGCCAACATGGCTTCATTAAGAGCAAATCATGCGTGACAAATCTGGTGGCCATCCATGACAGGGTTACAGTATTGGTGAATAAGGGAAGAGCAACTGACATCATCTACCTGGACTTGTGCAAAGCATTTGATGCTGTCCTGCACAACACCCTTGTCTCTAAATTGGAGAGACATGTATTTGAAGGATGGATCACTTAGTTGATAAGGAATTGGCTAGATGGTCACACTCAGAGAGTTGTGGTCAATGGCTCAATGTCCCAGTGGAGAGCAGTGATGAGTGGCGTTCCTCAGGGTCGGTGTTGGGGCCAGTGATGTTTAACATCTCTGCTGGTGACATGGGCAGTGGGATTGAGTGCACCCTCAGCAAATTCGCCAATGACACCGAACTGTGTGGTGCTGTTGACAACCTGGAGGGAAGGGATGGGCCATCCAGAGGGACCTGGACAGGCTGGAGGCGTGTGACATGCAAACCTCATGGAGTTCAACAAGGGCAAGTGCAAGGTCCTGCATGTGGGTTGGGGTAATCCCCAGCACAAACACAGGCTGAGTGATGAATGACTTGAGAGCAGCCTGAGGAGAAGGACTTGCAGTTATTAGTGGATGGAAAACTGACTGTGAGCCAGAAATGTGTGCTCACAGCCCAGAAAGCCAACCGTGTCCTGGGCTGCATCCAGAGAATAGTGGCCAGCAGGGTGAGGGAGGGGATCATCCCCCTCTGCTCCCCTTTTGTGAGAGTCTCCTGCAGTGCTGTGTCGAGCTCTAGGGCCACCAACATGAGAAAGACATGGGCCTTCTTGAGCTGGTCCAGAGGAGGATCATGAAGATATTCAGGGGCTGGAGCAGCTCCCCGGTGAGGATAGGCTGAGAGAGTTGGGGAGGTTCAGCCTGGAGAAGACTCCAGGGAGACCTTAGAGCGGCCTTCCAGGACTGAAAGGGGCTACAGGAAAGGTGGGGAGGGACTCTTTTTCAGGGGGTGTAGGGATAGGATGTGGGGTAACAGTTTTAAACTGAAAGAGGGCAGATTCAGATTAGATGCAAGGCAGAATTTCTTCCCTGTGAGGGTGGTGGTGCCCCGGCACAGGTTGCCCAGAGAAGCTGTGGCTGCCCCCTCCCTGGCAGTGTTCAAGGCCAGGTTGGACGGGGCTTTGGGCAACCTGGGCTAGGGGAAGGTGTCCCTGTGATTCTAAGGTTCTAACTGTATGAACTTTTCCTTTTATGGTCTCTAGCAGAGGAGTAATTGATGATAGGGGAAAACTTGCAATAAGTAGTAATATTTTCTGAAAATTTGGATTGCACAGTTTAGAAATCTTCCAGTTTGCTGTTGAAGTATGCAAATGATGCCTTGATGTATGCACTTTGAAACTGTTTTGTTCCATAGCCCACAGTGAAATCCTTCCAAATAATTCCTTCTATTAAAAGCCAAACAAACCTAAGTGTGTGATTTTGCAGCAGATTATATGTCTATACAAATAATACAAGGTAGAATTTGCCACAAAACTCTGTCTGTCCACCAACCCCTGTGTTCATCCCTGCTTGCTTCTGCTCTCTAACGCTGTCTGTGCTCCTCCTCCCAGACAAGTCTCAGCTTTCGGTACTCGAATGCCTGTCTCCCCTGCCCGCCCATCTGTGTGTTGATTATCTAAGGATTTTTTTTCAACTTCTTTTCAAACACAAATACTTCTAAACAGGGTGTGGATTATACATGTTCTGGTGGCAGATTCTGGACCTCTGAAAGCAAAGCTCTGAGCAGAAGTGTCATGTTCCTGCTGGACCTTTATTATATCCAAGACAGTGTTAGTGGGAGCAGTTGATGCTTGCAAGATAAACAAAATTTCTTTTTCAGAAATAAAATGACTTGCAGCATATACTGCCAATTACTTTAAGGTAATCTGCTAAGCAATAAAGAATTTAGGACTCACTTATGATCTGACACTAGAATTTTCTAATGTAAGTGAGTTACACCTGACATATCACACTGGAGTCAGAGCATGGCTGGGCCATCTATATAAATTTAGCCTCAGAGAGCTTCCAAACTGAACTTTCTACTTTACAAAAAATTTTTCTCAGTCCCTGTTCACACTGAGATTTTCGTGTGGTAGCACTGTATAAACATGATTAGTGTTTTAGAGAACTTTTAATCTTAAAGAGAAAGGGTAAGTGAAAGTATTAAAGCACACAAACTTACTGGGATACTACTAGGCAGGAATTTTATGAATGTCTTTTTTTTGCAGTGTGTGTATATAAAGCCTCCTCTCCTCCCTCTTATGCTGGACTCCTCTCTAAGTAACTGTTAGATTTTCCTTTTCTGTTTTAACTCTCAGCTTTTCCCTCTCTTCATTTAACCCCCCCTCTCAGAAAGAGTCCTGAATACATAAAAAGCTTTTGCAATGTGCCCTGAAGCATGTATACTGATGAAGCACATACAATGTATAATTACGGATAGCACAATGCAACATCATGAAGTGCCTTTGTTTACAGCTTCTCTATCATGAGAGTATAATGAACGGATTCACTGAGGAAATGCAAAAGCAGATGCCTTTGGCTGGCTCCTGTTGTTCTCTTTTTGGCAAAGACAGAGGGACGAATCTACCCTGGGACAGCCCCACTGAAGTCAGATGAGTTACACCAGGCGGGAACTGGAACTTTTTTTTTTCTTCTTCTTCTTCTTCTTTTTTTTTTTTTTAAAGAACACAGTTTCCAGATCTCTTTTTCCTGACTGTCACAATTTCTTTTTTCCACAGAAAGCCTATGAGAAAAGACTCTCTGCTTCTAAAAAGGTAGGACAACCTTTTATTCACTAATATCTAATTTCCTTAGCAGTATAATTTCTGTGTGTATCTACCAATGCCTGTAAGCATAAAATTAATATCTAATTTTAGAAAAAATAAATATATTAAACCCCTAAAATAATATTTACTGAATGGGACAATAAGAACAGAGAGTAGTGTGAGAGGGATGAAGTACTAACACACAGCTGCGCTGCTTCAAGTGCATGACATAAGCTTAGAGCTGGCCTCGGCATCAGCATATGGTATCACCTTGAAATGTATACATATACCCTGCATGTACTGACGTGTAATGTTGGACAAAGCTTCTGAGAGCAGATGTCTGTGAAAGAACTCCATTTCATACGTTGGTGAAATCTTTAGGGAAGAGGAACCTGTGGCAACTCATAGTATCATGCATGTTTGCAAATGATAATCTTTAAAAGTTTAATAGGGCAAACCTGGGATTGCACTTCATAGTATAGTGTAATAGCTAAGGTTAGCAGGACTGCTGATACTTTGCTTGCTAGTGCTGTGGACATACCTCTTGGGTTTTTTTCCTCTGCTGAGGGCCTGAATGGTGCCTCTCATATAAAACCTGCCATTTACAATTTGCCTTTTGCTGAGGCCTCCTTTGTGTTCACACAAGGCAGCTGGCAGGAGTGCTGACCTTGCCGAGCAGAGCCTTGCCAGTGCTACCTAATCAATATTCAGCAGAGTCGGCTGCTCATTACGAAGCCATTGATTATCTCTGGAAGGTTACTCCCCTTGTGTGTGTCATTTTCCAGTCTCTTCCCTTTACCACCCCTCCAACCCCCCATCCCAGGCTCTCAAGAGGACAGAGTACTGGGATGGAAATGAGGTTCCCTTTCAGGATCTGAATAGTTTGTTGTCAGATGTCAAAACAGACTTTGGAAAGAAGGTGATCTCCCTACCGCCAGATTTTTGTTTATACCAGGTTTGTACTTTTAATTTCTGGGATATTTCTAATGACTGCAAACTGTGGCACTTGAAGTGTTTGTTGTACTTGACTTAGGCAGGTTGCACTAGTTACACTGAGCTGTGGTCTCCTGTGACTGAAGAAAATAACCCACATCTTTTACCCAGCTGTAGCTGAACTGTCTGACCTCTTGCACAGAAGGGGAGAGCCCTGGTTTCATATTCCATGCTATTCACAACCAAATGAACAGGGAGGCTTATGGAGAAGTAAAAACATGGTGCTAGCCCTCTTCTGCTGGTGTGCTCTGCTCAGAGTACACCCACGTACAGTACACAGACAATTCCTGTTCTCTAGCAGAAAAGTGGAGGCCAGTGAGGTTTGTGTAGGACAACGCCTGCTCATTACCCTGAAGTCAGTTTGGCAAAAATCATAACTAAGTCTCTCCTTTTAAATGTGAATTGTCTAAGGGTGTATTTAGTCATCCACACAACAGTGGAGAACTGTGAGATAAATATGCAAATCTAAACACTCAAATTTATTAGTAATGATAGTGTAGATGCCAGATATATAGACTGACACAAAAAAACTTACTAAAGCAATTTTTTTTTTAGTTAGTTTCATTTGGTTACTTTGATTGTAAATATAGCATTAACAATCACAGCAGAGATTACAGGTTAGAAAGGTGAGGTCTGAGGTCTCAAAGGAGGGGAAGCAGGTAGCTGGAGCTAAGAGACAGATGGGTGAAAGAAAGGTGACTGGCAGAGAATACAATACTTGTCTCATTACACTACTCAGTTCAAGTTAGTGCCCTCTCCAAAGAGCAGAAACTGCACTGTGCTGTGACCATCTACCTTACAGTGTGACTCCATTAGCAGAAGAATTGAACTTGTAGTTGATGGGTTCAGTGTCTAACTTTCTGTTTGTAATAAGGGGATTGAAAGTCAGTAGCTCTCAAGCTTTATCCTGCTCGTCTCTTCTCGGCTTGGATTTAAGGCATCACTAAATAAATTCAAGCTAGATGCCTCTGTCTGAATGGGAGTAGAGTCAACAACGCAAGTCAAAGCACAGTGAAATTAGCAATGGTGAGCATCTTTTCTTCTCCTGCCCTTAGCGCTGAAGGAGGAGCTGTTGCTGCATGGAGATCAGACCTGCTGTCTGCTTCTGACTTTATCAAAGTGCTATATTACTAGGGAACAGTAATCCAGAGAATGTATTAATGCCATGGGACTCCTGTAGTGGATGGCAGTATTTGCTGTTGAGGGAACAAAACAGGCCATACCCAGTTAGCACCTTGCTTTGGTGTGTCTTGGTTCAGCTCACAGAGTGGTCTCTGGTTTGTCAGGTGCTGATGATTTAGCCCATGTCTCCAAGGGCTAGTTCAGAAACCAGCTCTGTGTCCGTCACCAGCAATTTGACCTTGTCCAGTCATTAGTACATACCAGGGATGACAGGGATGTGAAAAATGGCAAGCTGGTAATAACTGGGGCTTGTTTACCCAAGGGAGTTTCCTATCAGCAACCTGTCTTCCTGACCAAAGCATGTGACACAATGGATCTGTCTGATTGACAGATCTGTCTGATTGACAGATCACAATGGATCTGTCTGATTGACAGAGAAAGTCTGGTGAAGGTTTTAAAGTAAAAGTGGACAGTGGAGAGAAAGTTCCTCAGCTGACAGAGAGGAGCTGTCCCTGGCATGGGAGGTGACTCCACAGGCCATCCTGTTTGTCAGGAAGTGACTCCTTTCTGGTGTCAGTTGCCAGCCTCTGGCATTAATTAGTGTTTGGGGTATTTTCTGCAAAAAGGCTGTGTTGCTACTCAAGGAAGAGGATCCCTGAAATATGGTTTTGCAATAAGCTCAGAACAGACATCTTTTACTTCTAGTTTGGCTTTCAGCTGTCTTTAGCACACCTGCGATGTACTTAAAGGATGAGATAAAGGACTGATGTTATGCTTTGGTCAGAGAATATTGTCAATGTATTATAAAGGAAATCTTAACAGAGCATACTGTTCCCATTCCTCTATTAGGCAGAACTTTCCCTGTCCCATTTATACTGACATTACCCTGTAGTATTCATTGCAGTTCTAGAGAGAAATACTGAGTTGAATGTGACTTGGCTATTGCAGCAGATGGAATAAAGTAAGTTAGCATGTTGGGCCCAAACAGCTCACACCAATCGCCAGCAAATCTGTGTGATGCAGTACAAACATCTGTCTTCTGTATCTCCTTTTCTTATTGTTCATACCACTTGTGCTTTGAGATGTAGTAAGTTCTTAGGGAAGCAGAGTCCTCTTAGGGGTGCAGTGACAGCCAGTGGGTTAAAGAGCAGTGATCTCTTTGTGAAAAACTTCCAGAGACATGAAATGCCTCTGAAGCCATCTTACGTGTTTTGCAAGGGAAATTCAACCACGCGGTATGTTCACATTTTCCCTTTTGGATTTTCATTATGCAGATTATAACTTCTAGCTGCACAATGACATTTAAAGTAGTAGAAAAGAAAGATCTCATATAAATACTGATGTCCTGAGTAAGTATTATGTTGAATATGAGAACCCTGCATTTGTGTCAAGCATGTTTTCTAGTGGAGAAAGAGTGTGTGTTTCTAACTTGGCAACAAACATGGAAGGAGATACATAGAGATTAACTGTGTAAAGACTTTTTGTAAAATCTCATGTCAGTGTGATCATGCAGTCAAAATAACTGTAGGACTGATCTCCACAAGTGGTGGGTGCAGAGCACGAGTTCTCATATTTGCAGTGTAGCAAATGAAATAACCTTTGGAATTCATGAGTGTAGAATAAAATTTTGAAAGATCAAGCACACTTTCTGTGACAATCTTATTCTTGTGTTTTTGAAAATCCCTCCCTTAAGGAGCACAGATGTGAAGTAATGGCTGATAGTTTGGGCTATGCAGATTCTCAGAGCAACTGTATGTCATGTGGCTAACAGTCTACAGACTTTTCAGACTACTTTGGTGTGGGTATGAACCAGTAAGTCTGTTCATATTGGAGATAGTTATAGTGACTGAACCCATATGGACCTCATTTTATTAGAGAACTCCATAAAAAAATGTAATATACTACCGTCTGGAAGTAATAAAATTTCAGCATCCAGAATTGTATGGGAAGCCATGAAGACTTTAGTAGCAGGTACACCAGTTCAGACACTGCTTTAAAATGATTGACCAGAAAGTATTTTCAGTAATCCTTGTCCCCGGGCAGCAGACTATGTAAACTGTTTGTGAAAAAGTCAGCATTTCACATTACAAACAAAATATATTTCTATGAGATAGAGGTGAGCTCTTTACCTGCATCATCAAATACTGTCTTCCAGGGTTTTTTGTCTTTGATTAAATACCAGTAAAAAGGCCTGCTAAGTAATCTGTCTTGTGTGTTTGTTACCTGAATTATGATTACAAAGGTGTTACAGATCTCTGTTGCCTTCCATGTTGGAGCTGTGCCACGTATTTTCTCCTGAGTTGGTGAAGCGTCATGTTGTTTATTCTCTGTTTTATGTCAGTGCAATTTCTGTAAGCAAAGAGAATCTGGATTCATTTGTCTGCAGTTAGAACTTGCTTTCATGCTGGTACTTCAAAGACTGTCATAGACAGAGTACACTGTATGTATGTGTTTTAGTACATGACAGGTGAAACTGTTGCATGCAACGATAATAGTTCTCAGCTACTAGCTCTGCAGTCAAGAAAATGAGTTTGTCACTGGCCAAACCACATAAACATGTCATCGGTATGTAATAAATTCACTGTTAGCTTTCTGATAACATGTTAACTTTTAATGTAAAGAAGCACTTAGAAGATGACTGTGCTTTCTGATAACATGTTAACTTTTAATGTAAAGAAGCACTTAGAAGATGACTGTGTCCTTTGAAAAGAAGGAAAAAAAAATGATAAAAAAAGAATTTTTACTTTGCAAAGGCTAAAGATTTTTACAGGAAAGAACAAAAAGCCAAAAAGGCTTGGGGAAGAAGGTCTTTCAGGAGAGGACATAGTTTATAGGGAGTCAGGACAGTATTGTCTTTTTCTTTAAATATGCATGTACTTTTTTTGTATAGGTCTTTTTTTTTTTAATTGAACTTATCACCATGGTGTCCAAGTACTTTCGCCATGAATTCAGTCTTCCAGTATCTTTTGTGATGTAACAAAAGGAGATGGGGTGGATACTGTGAATTATTTGCTCGAGCTCATTCAGAAAGTCTGAGACAGAGCAAGGAACAGAATGCAGATAACCTAACACTCATACAGTGTCCATCCTTCTTTATTTTAGGAATGAACGAATGAATCCCAAAGACTGAAATCAACCCACAATATTATTTCCTATAAATATTTTCAGTTTAGATTGACACTAAACCAGGCTTTTTCTTGGCATCCATTGAAAATAGTAAATATAAGGCAGGTGTATTCAACAGTAGGCCCCTGTTTACAGCATGACATTTGAGCTTGCATCACTGTAGCCTCTTGTTTGGTTATAACTGTTTCTGTGCAGTGTCATCTTTTGTCTGTCTGGTGCAGAGCATCACTTCCTATAGAAACTGGCTTGTAAAGCCCTGGCCTTATGGTCAGTGAGGACAAGGAATTAGTCTAAGGGGAGCATAGAGCTACTTGCTTTACATGTTGCTGCTCTGGCATTCTTCAGTTATTTGTGAAATGTTCCCCCTTGTTGCAGGTTATGCAAACATTAAGTCCTGTTGAGGGTCAACTGGCCTAACTCCTCCTAGCTGAGCATGGGATTAAAGTACGTTTCAGTGTCTCCATTTTACATTAATGTTGACATCTCCATTTGTGGCTGTGCTAGGTACTATAAAAAGAGCACTAGGATGCTCGTAAAGATAGTTCCTTCATGGTAGATGCCTGCCTGCTTCTGGTGGTGCTTTTCTCACTCTCTAGTTTGTAGCAAGACTCACTTGTTCAACAGTATGGACGCCCAACTTGTTTATCTTTTCATCTCACTGTCCCTCGGTGAGGGCAAAGTACATGACTTAAAGTCATCCCTCATCCCCTCAATACTGTGCTAACTTGGGAGTCTTTTATTTCTTGTTGCCTGAACTCAGTTCCTGTCTTCTATCAGGTGACAAAGTGAACAGGTCCCCGGGGAAGTTGTGCTCCTTTCAGGTGCTTTACCTGATCCAATATGATTTCAAATCAGAATTTGTCTACTAGCTTTGGATTTAGGTGGCAGGGTCCACTGCAAATCGTGCTGCTGAGGAGTACGACTGCACTGTACGTGGATCCTGTAATTTCTACCTGTTGCCCCACTCAAGATTATCAGCTTCAGTCTCCCTTTAAAATAAAACTGAAATCTGTCTATGGTTTGCATTCAGGGAAGCAGAAACTGCGAGGAATGGAATATTGGAAACTTCTTGATTAGGTGAAATAGATGAATAATTTCATACCCACTCTTAGTTCCCACTGGGGACTCTTAGTGCAGGTTGAGGATCGTAATTAAGATGCATATTCTGCAGGATATATTACTTTTTAAGTTAAATACAGGTAGCTATTCAACTCTTATTTTCACCAAGTTTTCCTAGAGAAATATTTTCTGAGCCTTTGCACTGTACACAACATGTATATGAAAGTATGTGACGTATTTCAAATTATAATAAGGAAAAACTGAGCTCAAACCTTGGAAGATGAATTGCTAAAGCATATATTTCACACAGTATTTGCTTGTCTGTAGAAGTATGCTGCAGCTACCGCCTGCGCAATTATTCACACTGTGTTGTAAATAGAACAGGGAATCTGCTTTCCACAGATTTCCAGTCCAGTAAACACTTCTGGTGTAGTGTACAGCATGAGATACACCAGGAAACCGGGCTTAATCATCACCATCCAGATGAAAACATTTTGAAGTATAGAAAGTGATTCAGAAGTCCTAGATCTATTTAGTTGTTGAGACATTTCATCAGGACAATTGATTACAACACTTTGCGATATTGACCAGGAAGATTCTGCTGCAATAAGCCTGTATCCGGTGAGAATACTCACACTTTTATACTGTGTTTATGTTTATTCATTACATGCTGATGTCTGCAGCATATCTGCATAACAGATAAATTCAGACTGTGGTATTGCAACAGACACTGCACCAAATTTGACAAAGAGAATCCCTGAGAATCCAGTGCTCTCTCCCTCCAACACCTAGTTTAAGGTGTTACGTACTTGAAGTAGCCACAGCCCAGCCTTTCTAACTCACATACTAAGCACAACACACACACACTTTATAGATCACTATACACCACCTTCTGCTCTTCAAAACTTCATGGTCATTTCTTGACACTCAATGAAAGTGTCTGAGTGTTCAGAGTTTAGTAGGATTTTTTTCCATGTGGGGTTGACATACTTTTTATCAAAATCTGCATCCCTGAAGACTATGGATGTATTTCTGTCCTTACATGTATACTGATCCATGGAAACTTAACCTCTGCTAGCATCACATCTGTGAAATGAGTGGGTTATTGGGAGTCCTAACTATCCCAAAACGGGCAATGAGGGAATGCAATTGCAGCTAATAACAGAGTGAACACTCCTAACTTCTGAAGTGGCAAAGGACCATCTTTTACAGTCCTGAAGAACTCAAAGAATCACTTTTTAGTAAGTTTTTAGCTTAAATCCTAAGGGAATGAGGTGATTGGGAGATATATGCATGTCTGTCTCCCTGCATGTAACTTTTAAAACTGCTGACAGTTTTAAACCAAATTTAATAGAGAGGTAGAAGTATTAAAGAAGTATCATGTGGTTTCATGAGCACTGGCAGTTGAATAAATCAGTGCTCTTACCGAGAGAACTCTTCTAATGTGCATTTTTATTGACAAGCCCCACCTGGCCAGTCAGCATTTATGTATTGACAGGGCAATGTCTAAGGTGTATGGGTGGGAGCAGAGTTAATGTGGTGAGGAGAGGGTATGTTAGAGGACAAAAATGTGTAGGAAGCCAGGCTTTATCAGTCCTGTCTCTTGGGGAACAAGCTGCTGTTTAACAGAGCACAGAGATGCTGCATAGATGCAAAACCTCAGTTACAGTTCAGCTTTTGTCTTTTAGTAACAGAGTATAATGCGTAAAGACTGTTTCAACATTTGGACAGTGGAGCTGAACAAAAAAGAAACCATTATATGCTGTATCTGTCAAGACTGGAGAATGGTCTGTACTAGCCTGCCAAATGCAAATGAGGAATATCCATTCATTTAATCCCAAAGAGAAAATGATATCATTTCTTTGGTTCAGTTAGTTTACTGTGACAAATAAACAAGAAGGAGAGGACTCCAATATGGCAAACGTTCAACTTCACATAGCTTTAAAGGCTATAGAAATCATAGTGCTCTGATGGTAAGTCTTCTTTTACATTCTTTGCCCAGACATAGTCCCTAGATCTTCAAAGTGATTTATATGCTTTTTATTTATGCCCCCTCCTCCAAGTGGAGAATCTTGTAGAAGAATTGAGACCCAAGTCTCACTTATTTGCCTTGGACTTTTAAGGCATGGATACACTCATCTTGGTTGGACTGTGGGTTGTTCTCAACCAGTCTGAGACACCTGATTTACTCTCTTTTGTATTTAGTCAAAGCAGTAATGCAATTTTGTACATCTTTGTCATGAAGTAGAGACATTCAAGATATTTGTTTGTAAACTGCTGGTCTGCACCCACAGGTGGGAGTGAAGGGGCATGGGGGATGTGGAGCTGAAAAGTGCTGACCGGTTTCCAACATACAAGTCCCAAGCATTTTGCAGAAAGAAGTCACAAGGAAAGAATTCAGCTGCTCCTCTACACTTCAGCTGCATTGGTGGGACTCACCTGAGGAGTCAGTAAGGCTCTGGGAAGAAGATGGGCAGGCTAGAGGGGAAACAGGCATGCCCTTTGTGGTTGGTGATAAGGTCAACCCAAACTGTCAGTGACGGACATGATATGAAACAGTTGGAGAGCTCTGGCTGAGCACCTCCAAAGCTGCAGGCTGGATGCCATTGTGGAGCACTCTCCTGGCCATTCTCCATTGACAAGAGGTAGCAGTGGCGGGATAGAGCAGCTAGCTGAAAGTCTGTGCCTGTACACACACAGATATGCTAGGAAATATTCAGCAAGATGATGGGTCAGGTTCAGCCCAGGGGTCAACAGACTACTACAAAAGTAGACTGTCACATGAGTGACCTTCCCCCGTGAGCTGGAGCTCTCTTGGAAAAGTAGCTGTTATTCCTGGCTAAGCCGCATACCACCACCAGCACCATGTTGTGGTTGGTCGCCCAGCACGAAAATCTCTTGTGCATCATATAGAGATCACAGACCTTCGGTACCTATAGCTTCTCGTTGCTACCCTTTCACTGCAAGTCTTTATTACTTAGTTTAGAAAAATAGACAACAAGAAGGTTTGCAACCTTTGTCTCCCAAGAATGTTTTTTAGAAAGGTAACAGACTGTGTGGGTTGAAATGATTTGGAGGGATCCTTGATATTGGGTTCATCTTTCTCTCCCCACCCCAGGCAACACTGGTGGGTCTCTACCTTTCCCCCAGCTCATTCCAAAAATGTATTTGCTCAGCTGAATTTGAAGAAAATGGGAAGCGTGAAGCTGAGGTCTCGCCGGGGCTGGCGCGGGGGCAGCTTGCCCTCTGGTGGCCGCTGGCACCGAGGTGGCCCGTGGCCTTTCAGCGGCATGGCCAGGGACTTCCTGAGCTGAATTCATGATCTGGTAATTCTGCTTGGAATATAAACTCATTAGATCCAAACGGGTGTGGACATAAAAACTCCTCATTTAAACAGACTGCCATAGGAAGTGGAGCTATCTACAAACAAGCATGAGCATAATCGTCCTCAGGCTTGAACTTGAGTCTTCAGGTGTAAGCCTAGTTCTGTCTGAAGGGTTTTCAGTGCTGGGTTATAGGGATTACCTTCCCCCCGACAAGCTCCCTTTCTCTGCCCCACCATACACGTGAGACTGAGGAACACATGCTCCCAGTGAAGTCCACAGTACCTTCGTATTCCCTTGGAGAGGAAAAATAAAGGGACAGATGGTAAGTGTAGTAATGGCCTGAACTGCTTTGTGTGTGCTGAAGTGTGTTCCTCTCTTTCACGAGAAGGTACGCTACACACATACTGTGCTCCCGTCCTGCTCCCCTCACCAGTTGCAGGAGAGGTGACTGGCAGTGGCACAGTTCCCCCCAGAGCCCCACCAGGCACCGAGGGTTATATATACTTTGTGCTTCCATCCGTACTCAAACCTGTTCACCCTACAGCTTCTCTGTCCTTGTGAATTGTTTCTTCAGCCACCCTGAGTTTGTTTTGTCATGTCCTTCTGTCAAAAAGAAAAGCTGTTTCCATAACCCTTATATTCATGTTTTGATGTTAATCTGGACATTCTTTACCCAAATCCAAATAATGTGCATTGCCTTTACAGTTCTAAAGGAAAAATACTTATCTTGGATCTTAAATGCTTAATTGCATCTGACTAAACAAAGCCTTCTTAAAAAAGATCCCAAAAGGAAAAGATCCAATTGTTGGCTTGTTAAATACCAACATAAAATAAAACCCTGAGGAAATGAAGTGGTAGCAATCAATGGTGTTACAGTTGCTTAGGGACTGATAGTAAGAAAAGTGGCATATGTCCAGAAGAGGCCCACAGCAAAGAAAGGAAACCTCTGTCTCACATGGAGAGTGGGATAAGGCAGTGCAGAGACTGATTTACATTTGCAAGTGACATTTAAGAGACGTGTGTATACATTTTATAGTTTGAAGACTATTTGTGAAATAATACGAAAGAAAGTGAAGAAGGTAACTATGATGGCAAGAAACAACTCAAAACACTACAGTATTTTTTCTTTAGCTCCCTGAAGACTGCAGGTCTTTGTGTTTCAATGTATGAGCTACTGTTTGGCACTTTTCCTGAACCACTTTGTCTATTCACTTTTTGTTAATGTGAAAGTGCCCAGACTCCCTGGAAAGACGGCTTTGTTGGAAACCTTTCATTATCAAGGATTAGCTGTTTGGTAAACCTGTGTCCCCTTTAACAGTGTGACGGGAAGTGCCAGCTAATGAAGGGCTCATTGTGGTGGTGCTGTGAGTGTGGGACTTGAGTCCATTTTATTGCTCAGATTGCAAGCCAGGCTTCTTTGTGCTCCCAAGGACTGAAGGGAAACTGAGTCATGCCCTTTGGTTCTGCCGAAAATGTGTGGTGAAAAATATGCTTTCCTTTCTCAGTATTCTTGCCATGTTTGTGGTCTAAAGGCTTTATGTAGCAGGGAATATTGTCGATATGTTACAGAATTATATGTGTAGATTTAAAATGTGTTGTGCCAATGCCTGGGGATAGCTTACTTGAAACATTTCCATATAATAACATGAAAAACTGAAATAATACAAACCATTAAGTGCCTTTATAACTTCAAAATGTGGTTGTAAAGCTCTTGAAAGAACCAAATCTGAACATCCTCATCCCACCTCTAGTCGGGTAGTGGCAGACAAGTATAGTATTTACTTCTTCACTGTTAAATTTCCATATGTGTTTTAAATGTCAAGAGAGATTTACTGAAATCCTTTGTGAAAGTAATGAACTAGAAATCCTTTCTCTGTGAAATGTGTTCCAGTAGTTTCATGAAGAAATCATGAAAAAATACTGCTGGAAATCATTGTCAGAATCAGTAATGTCAAACAGGATTTTTTTATTTCTACAATAAATCTCTCACTGAAACTCCCAAGCCACTCACAACCCCAGGGATGCCCAGTACTTCCCAATGCAGGGGAGCAAAGCAATGCAGCCTTGTAAAACTATTGGGAAAGGAAACAAAATCCTACCCACACCCCCAACCAGGCTTCATGTGTTTAGGGAGGGGAGTGTGGAAGGACCCAGGGAACTATTAAAGATTCAGAGACTGTTAAGCACTAATGCTTTTGGATGGAGGCGCCAGCAGGTCACTGTGAAACCGCTTGTATTTAATTCAGAGGAGGGCTCCAGCACGTGGTTTGGATTTTGCTTTCCCCATCCATTACAGCTAATTAGGCCAAGTGCAGAGTTTCCCTGCTGATCCCAAACACGTGTGACACAAGCGGTTCCTTCCAAGGGGAATCAGCTCTGGGAGAGTGTTATAAGCTCTGTCTGGGCAGGAAGGACAATCAGGTAGCCCAGGGCTCTGTGTGTGTGTGGCTGGGAGAGTCATGGAAGAGATTATGTTTTAATGAAGAGTTTTGAACTCATTATCTGCCCTGCATTCAAAGACTGCAAGAACACTAATCATGCACATAAATGCGTGTGGTGGGAAGTGACTGGACTGTGGCCAAGAATACAGAGATTACTGCAATCCACATTTTGTACTCCCTCTCCCACTCCCCAAGCGCTGCCTGACCTCTCAGCTTCATGTGGTTCTGCCTGTCCAGGCGTATGGGACTGTGGGAACACATGGGGACTGTGCTACTTTTTTACTTGTGATCGTACAATAATTTTTCACTATAGTCTAGATGCCAAAGAGGCTCAAAACAATTCATAAAGGAAGGAGATGCAGTGCTACTTTTATATGGTTTTGGTGTAGGTACATAAGTGGGTGTAGGACACCAGTTCCCAGAACAGTTCAGGGCTTTGTGGTGGTGCAGGGGGACATGGCACCACCAGGACACGGGACAGGAGTTGTGGCAGCACTGCTGATGACTGGTGACACCAGTGCAAACTGGGCCCTCCATCTCCCACTTTACTCACCTGTTTCTTTATTAAATTAAACACTCACATTCTTCTTTATTCTGGCAGTCCTTCTGTTCTCTATTAAACATGCACAACATGACTCCCCGTTTCTAAGATGCACCTGAGGTAGAAGACATACTGTATTCCTCCAACTCCTGCTTGGCTAAGCAGGAGGAAGGCTGGATGTGGGATCATTTTGATAGACACAAATCCCATTGCCTGGACAAAACTCTGGCCCAAGCCTCTTCCCCTGCTGCTGCAAAGCCAAGTGTGGCCCATGGGGCCACAGGCACCAAAACCTGGTGCAGACTCAACCCCAGCAGTTTTTCCAGGAGCACAGAACCTCTGGACACAGAGGTGACAGCACCCCACTGAGCACCCTGAGACTATTCCCGCACCCAGAGGGTTACAGTGCTCTCCCATCTACAGCAGCTAAAGAACCAAGACTGGAACCATATGCTGAGACAGGCCAACAGAAAGTGACACTTTTTTTTTCCCTCTGCTTTGCAGCAGCAAAACCAGGGCACCTAATTCTACAGCCTCTTGGGTGTTTCCCTGGAGGGGGGCTCATGCAGGGTGTGGGCCTCCCGGGAGGTGGAGGAGCAGGGCTGACCCTGCTAAAGGGCTGTTCTGGCTGGATGCACTGGGAGGGTGCTGGTTCCAGCAGGATGTGATGCTGAGCAGCCTGCTCCACCCAGCCATTCTTGGAGCAGGAGACTGGTGTCAAGGATTCCTTCCCACCGCAGTGAATCTGTGATTCCTCCTCCATGTGACTCCTGCCATGTCAAGTGCCATTTGATCTGTCCCCTGGCTGTAGGGTTTTCTCCTCTCTCTTGCTTGGCCTCGGCTCTTTTTTGTTTTCCTTTTCTCTTTTCTCTCTTGTTTTAACAGAGCAAAAACTTGTAGAACCACAAAATGCAGAGATGGAAAATGACCTATTGCCCCATCCAGCCCAACCCCTCTGCCAGTGCCAAGCCGTTCCCTTCAAACATCCCAAGTGACTTGTCTGGACCAAACACGAACCACTCCAGTGATTCCACCACTTCCCAGAGAAGGTTATTCCATGGTCTAATTGACCTTATAGCTGGGAAATTTTTCCTGATGTCTCACCTCAAATGTTTCTGTGCTAAGTTTGAGCCTATTCCTTGGTTACCCATCCTCAGTCTGTCCTGAACACCCATTACTTCGCCTTACATGGCTGTTCCTCTTGCCTGAAGACCTGGCATGCCCCTGGGCAGGGTTCCCATCCTGGTTTTTGTCACTTCCTCTGCTCTGGATCAAGCTTCTGCAGTCTTCCTGAGACATGACCCCACAACCATTCCCTGTGCAGAGAGGATGGGGATGGGCTGGTGAGTGACTCAAGCTTGCAGCACCAAGCATGGAGCTGCCCAATTAAAGATTTCATTCGTCTCTCTGAAGATGAAATAACACCATCATGTAGTCAAACTCAGAGAGAAGGCAGTAAGAATAATTCAATTTAATTATTATAATAATCATTATACTATTAATAATTGGAGCTAGAGAGCCCGTCTCTAATTAACATGGAGACCTTTTTAAAGCTTTGCAAACAGGATTCTAGTTAGTTTTAGAAGTCTTGGAGATAAAGACAGCAAGTGCTGTCTACCCACTTGTCAGAAGCAAGGTGACCACATAAGGAGAAGTGTTACACTAAAGGGATGTTGACCACTCAGCCTAGCAGAGCTCTCCTCTCTTGGTCAGGGGGCATCTGCTCACGGTTTGTCCCTCCTAGTTTGGTCCCCCCTGGCTTAACTCACAGATGGCCCATCCATAACCACTTTCCAGTGAAATGAAGCAGAAATGTGGAAGTCACCTGTGGTCCTCACCTGGCCTGTGCACAGGACCAGGGTTTTCCTGCCTGGGGCTGTTCTGCAGAACCTTCTTCCACCAGAGGGCAGCTGGTAAAAGGAATATGATGGCCTTGCCTGGCTCAAGATGAGACAGCAGCTAATTTGATGCTAATTATTATGGTTGTAATTTCCACCCTAAACAGATGCAATCCCCTTCAGCCATCTCCAATGGCATTACGCTTAGGGAATTCTTCCCACAATAAAAGCAAAGGCAGTGTTCTTTCCCAATTGCCCGCAAGATCCATCCTCAGATGTAATCTGAGCTAGACATGGTACAATTAGTTATTTGTGTTCCTGAATTAGCAATAGACTAAGCTTTAAAACTCCAGTAATGTGTCAGAAAGATGTGTTTGGATTCAGTTTATCCCTGAGCTCCATTCATTGCAGATCTGGCATGCTTTCTGCAGTCTAAGGTGGGAAAAGCAGAGGAAGTTGGCACCTATTTGCAGAGAGCTCAGCACTGCATCTCCTCCCTTTATGAATGGTATGGAGCCACTCTGGTGTCTAGACATAAAAAGTCTATGGCGAAAAACTACTGTAGGATCACAAGTAAAACCAAGTGACAGCTGCTTCCTGGTGTAGTTGTACGTGAAGAATATAGGGAATGAAGAAAAACTACTTGTGCTCTGTACTTATTTTGCCTTTCCTTGTGATAAGAGTGTGGTAGAAAATTAGCTACCAGACTTGGGACCCATCTGTGCTATCATCTCCCACACTCCCTGTGGTTGTGATGTGTGCTTTTACTGTTACAAGTTTCAGATTATCACTGAAGTCTGAGACAAGAGATCCAGTGTTTTTCATATAGAGACAAGTAGCAGCTCTGACCACACCATAATGACTAAGCCCAGTCTAATTGTGTTTCTTGCTTTTCATCTTCTCTATTTCACAGTTTCTTTCACTTACTTTCCCTTTTATATAAGCTGTTACTTTCTCTGAGAAGAGAGATTTGCTCCTCTATCTCATATTGAGGCTGAATTCAGTTGAAGTCAGTGAGGTCTCTACTGCACTAACAGCAATACTTCCTTTGGGAATAAATGGGACTTCAGAGAAATTGGAGCTTGGTGATGCTTGCAATTGAAATATTATTTTAAGGTTTTCGTGTTTTAGTTGTAAACAATCATATTGCATAAACAAACCAAGTGAAACATCTCCACAGTGCAAGCCTGGACGATGGAAACACTAATGCATGACCTTCACCCTCATCAGATGCTCACAGAAGTAATTTTACATGATAGACCAGACTCGGAGACTTTCCTCTTTGGCCAGATGATAAAGAAACTCCACCCACTGTATTCATCTTCCACAAAGATAGCAAAACCTTACTTATGACTAGTTCCTCTCCCATTAGAGATGTCATTCATGTTAAACCTGAATGTTTGTCATTATTTCCAAAGTTTTAATTAAGACTTTGCACTGAACTGAGAGGGGGTATGTACTCTCAGAGCTGAAGGCATTCTGCCACTTGTTGCCTTCTTTTCAGGTTTTGACTGGGAACTTCACATTTACATAGCACTGATCCCTCTTGGTTTATGTGGCTGATGTCTGATGCTCAGGATAAACATGGAAGCCAGTGGACAGCAACAGAGAACTCCAGGTTGAGGACAGATGGGATGTGGGAAGAGTGGAGGGATAAGAAGATAAGAGAAGAACCAGTTAACCTCCAAGGCATGCAGAAGAGTGCCTGCACTAGTGAGGAAGTGAGTTTCTGTGAGTTGCCAGAGCTATAAACAGCAGAAACTTCTCTCCTCCTGGAAATCCATGGAGGTAGCCAAATGTAGCCACAGCTTATGCAGTGGTTGGCTGCTGGCAAGAGAGCCCAGGCTGTGCTCTTCTTCCTCACCAGCATGCCCTCGGGTCTCTGTGGCACACAAGGCTATCGAGATATTTTGGTGCCTAACATGGTTGCTTCTTCCCCCTTCTTTGTACCCTGAACAATGATGATAAAGCCAAGTATTACGTGAGTATTGTCCATTCCTGTGTTGAGTGAAGCACGGAACTTGTGAAAAACCCTTTATGTTACATAATTGAAGGCTGTACTTGAATACATAAGGGAACTGCTTTAGTGTCACAGAGGTAATCTTAATTCTGTTGATTCTCAATGTTTGAGAGCTTGATTCTGCAACCAGACTGATGTGCCTTTATCCTATTTTATATGCATAGTTTTCATTTAACTCCAGAAAGCTTTTTTTTTTTAATTATTTCCCATGGGCAGACAAACTGCAACTAATAGTACTGATGACTCCTTGTTCCATAAAGGTCAAATTGATTTTTTGTTTTCCTTCCTTTCTATATTTCTGCACAGGGGTGCCAAGGAAGTGCTGTAAGAAGGAGTGCTGGAGAAACGGAAGAGAGTGATTCCGAAAAGAGGCAGCTCCACATCCAGGTGCAGAATCACTTCTCTTTGAGTTGGGAACATGCTTTCATTCATGGTATAGTCAGAAGGGTTCTTTGTATCTGCAGGGACTGGAACTAATAATCTGTATTCTACCAGTTTAAAACAAATTCTGGCTTCTTTAGGTGGGAATATATGAGCATCACAAGAAAATGTGCAGAAGAAATCTATTTCAACATGGGCCATAACAGGTGTCAGCTTGTAGTCTTTACAGTTGTCTTTAAAGATATTTCAGAAACATCCTTTAATGGAAAGCTAATTTTATAGCATAAACATTCTACCAGGGTCTGCCAATACCAAATATACAACTGTAAGTTCACTCATTCCTCTTATGTATTATGATATTGAATTGTGATAGATTTTTAATTATATGACAGTATACTAAGTATCATATATGGTATAACAGAACGTATTTTAATGATTCATCTGAAGACAATACAACCTAATGTTGTTCGTCCCTTCTTAGGATTGTGTCCCACATATGTACAATAATAACAGCTCAAAAGCTCAAACAAGTGTAAATTTTTTTTCACAGTTATGAGCTATTGTTTGATACTGTCAAACTATGAGTTTCCAGAA
The DNA here is from genome assembly GCF_003259725.1 of Athene cunicularia. Lineage (NCBI taxonomy): Eukaryota > Metazoa > Chordata > Aves > Strigiformes > Strigidae > Athene > Athene cunicularia. The sequence continues at coordinate 24,635,495 of NW_020799110.1, forward strand.
TGGAATCCTTTTTTTCATATTGAACAAAGTTGATCTTGGATAAGTCAATGACTCAGACTGTTTGATGCTAGTTTACTACTTCATTTCATTAGTTTTCCTGGTATTATGTAGACCTGTTTTATGAAGGTTAATAATGCTCACATAGCCCTCACACCTTTCTATACAATTTGTGTGCCTCCATTGCCATAGGATGTGAGTGCCTTGCTTTCTTTGCATTTGCCATTCAGGGAGGCACAATTATCCTTGGAGAAAAGTTGAGGAATCGGGAGTGTAGAAGACAAACACTATATCCAAAGAAGTCTTAGGTATAAATACCCGAGTACAAGATATAAATCCTCAGAACTTCTGCTCAATTACTGTGTAGCTGGGGTTGCTCAGTAAATTCCCCAGTTCTTCAGTATAAAGTGGAATTTGTAAACTAGTCATTCTTCTATTCATCTTAACTAAGGTGCTTTATCTGGTCAATATTTTTATGGGTTTGGGCTTTGCATACAGTGAAAGACCCATCAAGCGATGGTGGTTTCACTTTCTGTACAATAGTTCAGTAGTTAGAACACTCAGTCAGAACTCCATGCAAGGGTTAAAACCCACGTTTCTCACTCTTTGGAAGAGTATTCTTGCCCTTCATAGCTTAAACATGTGTTGAACTGTTTTGCAGTAAGAATGTTCTTGTGCCTTCCCATTGAAACGGTTCTGCTGTATATGGTATAATAAAGGACCAGTTGAAATAAGAAAGATCAAAGAACACAACTCTTAAGTTATTAGGACTGTGTAGGTGGAGGTGGAAAGGAGGTGCAACAGCTATGATATGGCTTGTCTCTGCTCTGTCTTTTCACATAATTGCTCTACTTAAAAGCTTAGTCTAGTGTCTCCCATTTTGCTGCTTCTCTGCTTCTTATTCATTACATCTCCATTCTTCCCAAAGTTATAAAGTACCTCAGTTTCCATACGTGTATCTTTTCTGCTTCCTCTAATCTGGCTTTTGTCTATACGCTGCCAAAAGTGTGGCATATAAACTGGAGCGAAGCTTCCTAGCTATGAAAGAGACTTACAAGAATATCTCATGTATTGTTCTTCTAATTTGTAATAAATTAACTTTCCAGCAAACAAAATGGCAATGAACGTTGCAATGCAAGTGGGACCATAAAAGCACGTGGCCAGTGAAGCTCCTTTCTGCCAGGTTCCTTTCCTTCTCAAGTTTGCCCATGGAGCAGTTCCCACATCACTTGTTGCAAATGATTCCTCTATAGCTAGAACTGACTCATCATATAAAGCAAATTGCTCTGTTCTGGGAGAAGCAAGTCAAAGGACTGTATCTGTACTTGTGTGTGGTTCTGTGTGGGAGTCTTGGGGTGAAGTTGAGAAGAAGCCAAATTTCTAACAACTAAAACCGAAAAATAAACCTATTCACTGCATTCCAGGTAAGGTTAAGAGGAAAGCTTCCTAGCCAATACTATCAGTGGCCTGTTTGCCACTGCTTATGTCCTTTTCTAGCAAGCACCAATTTAAAGCAATTAATATGTAGTCTCTTCATTTGATTGAAATTTAAACAGCATGCAATTTTCTCTGTCAGTTTAATACATGTGAAATATTCTGCCAAACTCTGGAATTTCATGCTGCAGATGCATAAATGTATCCCCTTCCCTGTGTTCTTCTAACAAAAACAAGAACATCAGACAACACCCTGTACATACTTACCTTTGAAAAGACAGAATGGTAAAACTGGTTTCATAGAGTTGCTGTCTGAGAGAATAGCATTCTTCAAACACCCTCGATATTAAATCTTTCTGCTTGGTCCCTGGGAAATTAACTAGTAAAACAAGCTTGTGTGTATCTGAAACCAGTTACGGGAGGCTTCTAGCTGAAAATGAGTTGCCTATTTATAAACAGTCATAAAATGTGGGTTTTTTCCCATAATGAAGTAATTTTTGTTTGCCTATAACATGAGAGCTAGTTATCCTTTCCTGTTGGAAATAGCAAGTGTTTGGGAAGATGAGGACCTCAGGGTTTCAGAAGCTGAACAGCTTCAGTTCACTTCCTTTACTTGATCTGGAGGGTGCTGACTTTTAAGCAAGTTCAGATCTTGCAAACAGCATTGAGAATCCCTTGAGCTCAGAAGACTATTTGATATTTCTGACATCTCAAGAGCAGAGTAGGAGACTGTTCTGGTGAGAGCTGCACATCATATTTAAAACCCTAAACATTTTATGAGTCCTGACCCCTGTTTGAAAATAGGGGTCCTAAAAGCAAACTGTGAAATGGCAGTCGAAATGATAAGCTGCTTAGTATGGATTTAAGAGCCTGTCTTTAGTACTCCTGTGTGAAAATTTTGGCTGATCCTTACAGTCACTACAGATTCCTCTCCTCCCAAAAATAAATTAGGTATTAATTCAAACCCACCATGGATATTTATAGTTTACTAAAGTTAGGATTCATATGGAAACCATGCTTTCATTTATATTTAGGGCTCCCTAAGCAAGCAGGTTTTCCTGGGGTAATGCTGATTATCAGTGTATGGAACCTTATATGAAAACTTTTGCTTGCTGAAACCATATCTGATATCCTCATATCCCTTTTATTGATTTGCAGGAAATGGAAGGCATGGGCTTCAGCTCAAAGATGAGATCTGCCACATATGTTTATGTGAGATAGAAAAGGTTGTGGAGGAAATGATATTGTTTTTCAATCCTCATTTTCTTAGCCATTGTTCATGTGGATATTACCTACAAAACCTGGGATCCCTGAAAATAGAAGCACAAGATCTATTACTTAAGATAAGGCTTGCATGGAGTTAAAATGGAAGCAAATCAGTCTCGTGTGTGGTTTGAACTACTGGTAGGAGAATAAAAAGCCTTATAAGAAGCTGTACTGTGGTTGCCGATTAGGGCATAGAAATCTGTGATACAGATAGCTTTACTTCTCCTCTAATGTTGCCTTCATTAGAAAATAGGTATACTGAGTTGGAGATATTCACCTAAGTGAAGATGTAGTTGCTTCAAGATTTCAAACAAAATAGCAGATTTATAGCAAGGGAAGAGTTGTCCACAACTGAAATGGATTTGTTTACTTGAGGAAGGTGTCCTGGCATTAGATGATTGGAAGGTATTTAATTTAATGAGATGGTTAGAGGACACAGATCTTTTTCTGCATGGATGTATGACCTTGGTCAATTTGCAAATTAGAATCAGTTTTTCCAGTTTGAAATGGAAGTATCTAGAATTCACTTCAACTTGAATAACTTAGGTCAGATATATGAAAGGTTTCATTTTCTTCCACACAGTAGTTCAGCACAATGGTTGGTAGAAGAGTTTTAAGTATTACTGTTTTAATAGCTGGCATAGTGTTGTCAAGACATGAAGCAGCATGCTACGTTCCTGATGTACCAACACTGTTCTGGGAAGTGTAAACTAAAGCAGACATCTATTTGTAGAAAAGATTGTTGGGGTGAGATTTTCCTAGAAACTAGCACATATCTAAGGTGAGAAAAAAGCAATAACACCTTAACATTAACTTGCACTGAAGGAAATACGGCAAATGGAGAATATGGCAAAAAGGAAGTTGGCTTCTTTCCATGACACTCTACTGCTTTCACTGTCCTGGAGCTGTGCAACTGGTTTTGTGTGCATGAAGTAGATGTGATATGACAGGCTTAATCTTGTTTTTCTTGATGTTGGTGACTCACCTGAGCTTTAGTACATGTGATTTGAAGCTCACTGATTAAGCAGCAAGGACCGAAAGGGCTTAAGGAATGGCATACCCTATAAATCAGTATAGAGTGCTGTTTCCAGCATGGTTTGGTATACAGCCGACAGCCTGAGAAAACCAGCTCTTCTGATTTGGTATCTTCTGCAAGCACATGAATGTTTTCTTGGAACCTCTTTTAGTATGTATCATACTTCTTAGGAAAGAACTGGTTTTGTGGCAAGCAAGCCGAAGGTAGCATCTGGCAGGCTATTAAACTAGTAGCCAACCCTTAATGACTCAGAAGAAAGCTTTGTGTCCTGCCTTGATTTACTGCAAAATCATAGACAATCAAGATGACTTTCAGTCCAATTACTAATGCTAGACATACACAAACAACATAAAGATTGGGATGCAGTGACATCTTCCCAGTTTGAAATATTTCCATTTCTTGCCTGAACTGCACCTTTTGGGTAGCATTCTCCCTTATTTCCATCTTCCCTGCTTTTACTGCTGATTGGAAAGAGATTTTTTCAGGTTACTTCTGCAAGATAGGCCTGGTGCAGTGGATAGGAGCAGAAGTAATGATCAAAGCAGGTTTAGTACTTACAGATGCAAGCTTGAACTTGCAAGTACACAGCTTTTGTTAGTGCACAGGCAAAGGCAAGTCAAAATATTCACATTGTCTTATGCATACACTGTGTAAAATTTGACCCATTACTGTAAAAATATTTTAAAACTATTTGTCATGCAATAATGTGGTTGAATTTCTTTTCCTTATGCCTTGAACTCTCGAAGGGATCTAAAACATTCAATAGCCATGTTTGGCAAAAATAAAATGCAATGAATCTTCTACACTTGGCCCATTTTAGAACATAGATTTGCCAGATCTTCAGCTGTTTTTCTAACAAAATGCTGCTGTTCATGGTGTTTAGCCAGAGAGTCTCATCACCCATTTTTTACTGGCATTGATGTCTGGGTTCTTTGGGCTGTGCAGACAAAACAGCTTGGAGAATGTGAGTTCATTCAAGTGTATAATGATCTACATCTCTGACGTTCTGCATTGCTTAGATCATCCAGATCCAGTTTTTCTCTCTGGAGCTATCATAACTATTTTACTTTTATCTCACTGTCAGTTTTTCTCAGATATTCCATTTATTGTCATGGAAAGTTGCTATAAGGTCTCAAAAGTACAATGTAATTATTGCAGCTCTTTTGGGAAGCCAAAAAAATGAAAGTGTTTGTAAGCTGGAAAATTAAACTAGCTTTTTAGTTTTTATTGCTCCAAGCCTTTTCCCTGAGTTACACCTGAGCTTTTCAAACACAAGGAATCTGTTCTTGGAAAAGCTGGACTTCTATGGTATGTGCATCTCAGTGAGAATAATCAGTTGGCAAACTTAGCAAGTTCCTGTGTTGTTTTTCTGTGTTGTTTTTTCTTCCCTGCTATGCTGAAATCCACCATTATTGTAGAACTGCTTACCTCAAAGAGCAGAAGCAGTAGTTACCTGGTTGTGGTATCCCTTTTCAATCCTCTGTCATTGTTTGTTGGAACATCCTGCCATTTGCGCTCTTCTGAACAGGTTGTTCAATGTGTTGATAGCAGAACATAACAGCAAACATAAATTGTATCTTACTCTGCCTTGCCATTAAAGAATGAGCAAATAGCTGGAGTCCCGTAGTATCTGGGAGAAAGAATTAATGTTTCTGGCCCTCTAGGTGTAATAATTGCCTCCATTCAAGGTGGTGATGAAAGCTTTAGAAGCTTTCAAGTTCTGGGGGGGAGGTTAAAATTTTAAGCAGCCAAGTTTGTAGCTGTATACATCCATCAGTAAACACGCTGTTTTCTGGCAATTGCAGCTGCCTTGGGCAAGATTTTATCCTTCTCTTAAAGTCAGCGTGACAAGCCTGGGTATTTGGCTGGTGACTGGGATGTCACTTTGCCCACGGTGTATGTGAAAAATTCCTTTCTGAAATATCTCAAGATGCATGAATCTAAAAAGATCTTACTGTGAAGAGACATAGTACATGGGTACTTATGATTACCCAAATTGTTCCTGTTTACCCAAACTCACAATATTTTACCAAACTGAAAATAATCTACATAGAACTCAACAACGCAAATAACTGGAAAGGCAGTGAATGCCAGCTGCAGGTCAGGAATGTCATTTTGTCTATTGCTTTGTGCTTGGCATTCAACGAGTGCAAATATCTGTTGGGCTTCATCAGGCAGAATTAAGAATACAATGACAAGGCCTTATGATCTGAGTAAAATGCAAGTGACAATAAAAGAAGACAAAACTAACAAAATTCCTACACTTCAAAAGCTGAGTGTATAGAGACATTCTATGACAGATATTCTGGGGCAACTGCATACTCTGTGCAGTTTAGCAGTTTAGGACTGTGTAATAGTTTTTGCACTGTGATGAACGTGCTGATCTGAAATCTGAGCGGGAATGGATATATCTGTTTCAGGTGACTCTGCTTGTCCAAGTGCTACCCGTAAACACTCAGAGATGCTTCCATTAGCCTGTAGTTCATAATGCACCTGGAAGCATCACATGGTCAGTGCAGACCTCGCCATATTAATTCTTGGGTCTGGCCGCAGGCAGAAAGCAGGCCTTAGCTGATCTCACTGGGCGTCCTTAATAAAGCCTTGCCTGTCATCAGAGAGCACGACCTGCATGAAGAGGGAGTGGCTACCCGTCACTCTGGAAAGCAGCACATGCTGAACTTTCTGAGGTACAGAGAACTGTGAAGTTATCACAAGACTTTTCGCGACCTACTTACATTAGTTCTTAAAGTCCTAGCCATTTGAACTGGGATTATGTGAAGAACTTTGATTTACTTTGGAAAATATTTCTGTTCCTTACAGTTTTCCACAGTGGAGAAAGGACAAAAGCTAAAATTAGAAAGGTAACTAGATAAAAACTGTATTTTGCGTCTCATGTTATAGTACAGGGTTCTGGCTAAGGGTTTTTGCACCTGAGCAGAAGTTGACAACTATATGTGTCTCTGTTCCTTCCATAGGGCTAGCTGTCATACAGTAATAACTCTCAGCTTGTTTTGACTTGTACATGCTCTGGCTTTTCTTAGCCACCTTGAAAACTAGAGCTGTGTAGAATCAGATCAATATCCCCAAGCTGTGCCTTTTGCAGAGATCATTCAAAGGGCCTTTATGCATTTCAACTGCAACATTGGCTATATCTGGTAGCTTTATTCTACCTGGAATAAATAATAGCCATGAAAGTACAGCTGCCTGCCGTCATCCCGATTTTCCCAGTGGACTTGTACAGGTTGTGCTGAAGCGCGTGTAGTCTTATCTTTATTATTATTGCAGCATCAGTATAGCCTCGTAAATAGTGCAACTCTACTGGCATATAAAGCAGGCCAGGCTGAGTAGAGGCCTGAGTATTTGATTTGGTATCTTTTTAATAGATCTGCTCAGTTTTCTAAGATTCATCTAATGCAAACATGTCCCAGAGAGGAAACAGAGGAAGAGTAAAATTCCTGATGGGCTGAAGGATTAGCAGCACTTATATGTTTGTGGTTAATCTCTTTCTGTTCCACACATTCATTACTTGTTAATACTCAGAGTGCAACATGGACTTCTGCAGACCCCAACCATATCACGCATGGATGCACAAATGCTTTAGGGCACAGCAATCTGAAAATCAGCAGCTGAGATGCACCTCCAATACCAGTTCTGTCCTCCATTAAGAAATACATGGCAAGTCGTGGTACTGATCAGTAGCTCAGGTTTAATTCTTAGGTAAAACTTTAATAGATAACAGCTGCAGAGTAAATACACACACAGTTAATGCTTGGAACACAAATATATGACAGTGACTTGGAACAGTTCAAAGAGTAATAACATGAGGTTTTGGTGCCTGAGCCAGAGATCCCAACAGGTGGTCTAGTGTAGTATCAGTCCTGCAGCTGTAACTGCTGTTCAGCTTAAGCTACTAACAGAGATTTATTCTTGTTTCACAAATTCATTAATCCGATCTTGAATACAGAACTGAGGAAAAGATAGTTCCAGGACCAAGCTAGGCAGGTAGTCTATGAACTCCATCCTCCCTTCTTGCTGCACATTGCAGTTCAAGCCTGCAGCAGCTTCTGTTCTGGTTGTAATCTGCCTTGCTCCCGTCTCCGACATTTGCACTGAACAGGGTGCATTGGGTTGTTTGAGACTGTTCTCCTGCCTAAAGAGTTCAGGATTCTAAAATACTCAAATTAATGTGATTTGGGGGGTTTTGACACCTGCCCACAGAGGTGTTGCTACTTGCCATCTGTAGTATGACTCAAATACCAGGCCATGGCTTGCATAACAACTGATGGTAAGTTGCCAGAAGGAATTAACTCTAGTAACTGTGTGTCTTTAACTATTGCCAAGTGCCGTGCCATGCTAGGAAAGAGGTGCATACTTTCTTATTTTACTTTCTCACCTTTATTGGACTGTTTGTGTCGGGAGAGTTTCCAGACTAAGAGCTATTGGTAGAGGCTGAGCAACACCTGGGTTTTCCAGTGGTGTGTAAGTACCAGTGCCAGTTAACAAGTATGCAGCTAAGAGGTGGGGTGTGCCCAGTTCTTAGACATCCAACTAGTTCTATAGAAGTGGGGAACTTGAACATGGATTCTCTGTCAATAGAACAAACTCTCTCTTGTAGAACAAACTGATAGCAAGATCAGGTTTTAAAGATATTTGTGAAAAAATGACCTACTCAAAAGAGCTAAATCTAACATGAAGTGAAAACCAGAAACCCAAGAAATCATACAGATAATACGGTATTGCAGTAAAGACACATGCAAGAGGGCAGACATAGCAAATGGATTTTGAAGATAGTATAGGAAATGTAAGCTGTGATTTCCTGGAAGAAGGAGTGTTGCCAGGTCAGCAAGGCAGGAAGCAGGGAAACAGGCTGGACATCATTCAGTATGAAAGGCATACAAAGGAATATTGTTTGTTATCCCTGCATACACAGCACTTTGGACTGTGTGCTTACAGGTTCAAAGACTTGATCTGCATTTGATATTTCCCACTGTAAAGTGTGGCAGTATATGACAATAATGGCACACTTTGTTGATGGCTATAGAATCCGTTGTATATTGTTTAGCTATGTATGTGTGAACCAATTACTTTTGCTACAAGTGAAAGCATACTATTGCTAACAAAACCTTGATTAGAAACATGTTGGTTAACAAGAACAGCATTTATATGTTAATCAAAGGAATAATTGTATCAAGAGTACAAGTACTTTGTTTTTTTTCCCATTTTTTAAGTAGTTCTTGTCTGAAGAACTGGCCCCATCTTAAATAACTAACCTCGTGATGCCACCTGCTTGGGAAGAGAGCTCTAGACTTTCTTGCTCCCCAGTGATCAGCTGTGGGATCTCATCAGAGAAGGAGACAGCAGTTTGTGGGAATTTCTCTGTTGTGTATGCGCTGTATTTCTGAAATGATTTCCAAAGAGCTTTTCCTACAGACAAACCTCTCCATAAAGTACTCTGCCTCTGCCACACACATTAAACTTTCTGCATTAGAAATCTGAATGTCACAAGCCCTTGAAATAGTATTTTTGTTTTAACCAGAGTCTCTCACTTAATTAAAGAGTATTATCTTATTCCCTGTCTATCAGACCTCCCCAGAGGCCTGCTTTGATTGGTTCCATTAGAGTTAGGCTCTCAAAGTGGAGCAAGGACTCTGACCTGAAAGCAATCTTTGAACAGCCTTGATATTGGCTGGTTTAATTTTCAGTTTTCCATCAGATTGATAATACCTAGTGCTGGTTTATGTCTCTTTCTGTCCATTCACCTAACGGCTTGACATTGTAGCATTAGCACTTCTGGTATCGCTGCATTTCACCTTACTGTTGGTGCCAGCACTATCTGCGTATGTGGGGCTATTGCAAAGACACGAAAATGGATTTTATGTCCAGTGTAGGGTACACTGAGAGTGATGGTTTGTATTCTTATTTGCACCATATTAATATTTCCAGTGAGGTGGAAGAGATTTTAATGGCACACTTGAATCTGAGATAATGATTATAACTTTGAGACAGTTGTGAGTTTCTGAATAACTTTAAGAATAAAAATAGCAGAACTCCATTATGCCCTGTCATTTTCATGACAATGTGATAGCATCCCTCTGCCATCCACCTGGCCCAGAGATTGTGGAGAACAGTAGGCTGAGAAGTCAGTCCTGCTGCTTATAACTAGCTTACTACCAGCAGGACTTCTCTCCAGGCACTGGAAAAAATCACAGAATCTTGCTTCTTCACTGCATTTAAATTTCCATTTGTTAGAGTTGTATGGAGCATATTGAGGGGCAGAATTGTAGTTTGGGACCTTAGTACCCCAACTCTGGACTTTCTCTGGACCAGTAAATTATTTCTAGAAACTCTGTTTGGAATTCATTGCACTGGCTTTATTAGGGTCAGAGGCAGCTATTACCCAGTTGTTTTTTAGCTCCTTACTGCAGTGGATTTTTAAATTAACATGAACAAGATATTTTCTAAACCCATTGTAAGAGTTCCCTATTGAACTAGGCTACCAGGCACCTAATTCTGTGTTACCTATGCCCCTAGTTTAGAAGAGAACTTTGGAGCTCTAACCAGCTCTGAATTAACCTTGCAAGATTCATAGCAAGGCTGCTGTGTCTCACACCCTGGGCTCAGTCTTGAATGGAGGTGTCAAACAGGAGTAAAAATATCTTCATCTGCCTCTGAGTAGGGTACTGAGCATGTGGTGACAGCAGTGACATTTCTTCTCCATGTGGCAGCACCAGCAACTCCACGTATGTGCTTTGACAGAAATCAATGGTGGTGCCATTACTGACCAAATTCCTCTCAGGGTTTGATCCATGGCTTTTCCTGCTCAGATTTTCTTTATTATTTTTCTTTAGAAGCTGGTAATTAAAACCAGATCTTAAACTGCCCTGTCATGTAAAGCATAGCCTGAGAAGTTCTAACTTTGCTGTTTGCTGATGTCTGGAAGTAATGGGATTTTGTTGGGCAATGGTGGCCAGTGTTGGTGCATGGAGAGTTCTGGCTTAGAAGCACAAATGTTTACCCAGCTGAGAGCTGAAGCTGTGGTGTAGCACAAAAATAATTATCTCAGCTCCCAAAGGTGCAGTTTCCCATTATAAGCCCAGAACCTCTTGCCTTCTATAAAGACAAAACTTAAATGATTTGATTACAGGAAGAAAATTCAAGATTTGAAGAGTACTTGAACCAACATGTTAGGCTGCATCAAGAAGTATATTTTTATGATAATGGTAATCAAATGAACTGCCTAAGGGCAAATAAGCAATTACATCAGAGATGAAAGTGTCTGACAGGATCATTCAGAAATTAGAGTACCTGTTTGGTCACTGAAGTCATCTTGCTCAGGCAGTTAGTGATGGCTGCCAGCAGCATGTCCCTTACTGCACAGGTCAGGGTGACAGCTTAGTCTTCATTGTTGTAACTTTTTGTTTCAAAATATGAGAGTCTGGGAATATAAATTAAGGTTCCACTGAGCCATATGCAATGCCTTTTTTAATAGGAGATGGTTATGTTTTTACTGACATGAAAACAATGAAATCTCTAGGCTTTGTACTCTAAGGAGAAGATAACATAGGGCAAAATTGCTGTTCCTTGGAGGAATCTCCCAGAGGAATCTCCCAGAAGAGGCAAGAAGGCAGGTCCAGTCCCCATCCTCACTTTAAGATATGCACTATGCACACAAGACTTCTTATATTTGATCTCTGCAGCCATAAAGCTGGAATGACATAGACATATTTTCTAACATTCAGTTGGTTTGGAAGCCAGCAGGATACAATCTACATAATACCCAACTATGTTATAGTAACCCAAGTGAATTGTACATGAAATAGACAAATTGTTGAAATCATGGGAAGAAAAGCCTTCCACAAGGACAGTAGTGGAGTTTCAGTGCCACTTGTCTGCCTTTAGAGAACCCTAGTCTCAGTGCTTTACAAGGTTTTGGTACCTAAATTTAGACAGATGATTTTGGTTCAGGCACCCCATAGCGCCTGATCTGCTGCAGGCAGCGTCAGTTTAAACAGTAGATTTTGACTTTGGTGGCAAAAGGCAAAATGGATATTTTGTTCTACGAGTCAGCGACAGTTTTCAGCTGCTGTTCTTTAAAAAGCATAAAAGGCATGTAGATTTAGAGGGTGTATCATTAAGAAAAATGTCAACAGTGGCTGGCCTTGGACACTTGAGGATTAACAGCTCTATGCCTGTACTGAAGAGAATAAATCCTCATTAACCAAATGAAACTTAGAATCATATACTGAAAAAAATTATCACCACAGTTTTGCAAGCAAAGTTTATGTTAAGTGATAAACTCCTCACTCTGAAAATGAACTTGGTAGTAGTGAACTCCTGGGAACCCATTGTTTGCTTTTAAAGGGAGGGGGGAAAACTGTAAAAGGTTAGCTATGAAAAAACCCTGTCTATTGGCAGTAGGATGATGTTCTAGAAAATGCAAAATTTTGGGCATCAGAAAGCTTTTTCTTGAGTTACAAATCAAAGTTACTGTCAGGGACTTCTTCATTAGACATAGGATAAAGGGGAGAGATATTTCAGATGTCTGCACATATCATAACACCAATTAATTCAGGTTGCAGATTCTCTTTAATGCTCTGTTAGCTCTGTTTGTAGTCCTAGTGCACCTCTCTGGTGGGTTGACGTTTGGCCGGCTGCCAGATGCTCACCCAGCTGCTCTCCCACTCCCCTTCTCAACAGAACAGGGAAAAATTAAGAAGAAAAAGCCCATGGGTTGAGATAAAGGCACTTACCCGTTACCATCATAGGCAGAACAGACTCAACTTTAGGAAAATTAGTCTATTGCCAATTAAAAGGTTGGATCGTGAAAACCAAAGACAACGGCTGAAATGCCTTCCCCCCAGGGCTGAAGTTCACTCCATTCCCGACTCCTCCACGTCCCTCTCCCCTGACTGGTGAGACTGGGAATGGGGGATTGCAGTCAGCTTGTAACCGTCCCTCTCTGCTGATTCTTCCTGCTCACCCTCCTCCTCCCTGCTCCCATCTGGGTCCATCCCATGGGCTGCAGTTCCTTCAGGATAAACCTGCCCCAGTGTGGGCTCCCAGAGGCTGTGGGGAGCCTCTGCCCAGGCGCTGCCAGCACCTCCTGCTTGACCCCGGTGCGGCAGGGCTGGTTCTCACACCTTGTCCCTCACTCCTCACACCTTTGGCCCAGCCATGACCTGCCTTGGGGCCACCGAAACCGGCTAGAACCCGTTGTGTCCAGCATGGGGCAGCCTCGGCCTCACCTGGCAGAGACCCCACAGCCCTGCTGCCAGCGCCTGCGCACCGGCACCTCGGACGACCTGGTTTTTCAGGAGTGTAAAAGGACTTACATAGTTCTATAATGATATGTTAAGATGCATACTCACAAATGCCTGATTTCTAGAGAGTTTCTTGCAATTCTTCTGAAGTTTTGACTAGCAGAGTTCCCATAATAGTAGTGCTGTCTTTAAGGAGTTGCAGGGTTAAGGGAATACTGTGCAATTTGCACATCCCATGTGGTGAAGCAAACCGGTGCAAGAAATGTACCAGTCTGAGGGAAAGATCTCAGCTGATGTACAGAAAAGGAACGTCCTTATTTCCAGCCCACAAACAAGTAAAGCATGGAAGAATAGGGTGAGTGATGGGCAGTTGAGCTTTAATTTCAGGAAAGATAAGCAACTGAAAGGGGAGTCAGGTTCTCGGGGCAACCCCCCTGGCCAGTTCCAATGACCTGCTTCTGGCATGTTGTTTGCAACACAGGCAGTTCCTTAGAAATTAAAAATACCTGTTGAGAAAAATCGGGCAGTAAAAATTTGGCTTTTCACATGCATAGGTTGATTCTTATTAAAACCCCCTTAATTCATATGTGAATAAAGCTTTCTTTTCCTTTTCATTTGTGAAAAATACGAGCCAAGTCACCACAGAGCTGGACTTATTTTAGCGGGCATTTCCTTTTGCTTGAAGAGGCTGATGTCAAGGCTCGAGCACAGAACGCTTCAGCTGAACCTTGTGAGCGTAGTACACTGAGTCAGTACCGGGAGAGGCATGCAGAAAATTTAAATCTGCCTGCAATTTCTTGAATACGCAGGGTTTAAAAAGAATGACAGTGATTTCAGAATAAATCATGAAAAGTAATCCTTCACAATAATTTAAACAAGAATTAACAGATAAAAGCATTGAAAACTCCTGAGACAGGCCCATTTCCCCGCAATGAGTTATTTTTAAAAACAAACGTTGCGTTTTTAATTGTTTTGAGAGTTTTAAGATTTTTTTATCTGCAGTTTTCCTCCCATATTGTGGGGCAAAAGTTTACTTAAAAAGATTGCTGCATATATATAATATTGACATATGTATGTCTTTTAGAACTAAGATTTAATGGAAACAACTCTTTTTATCTATGAAATAGGAGGAGATGGCAGGATCAAACTTTATTGAAGCAGTATTGTCATTTGGCAAATCAAACCACAGACTATATTGCATTTGCACCTTATGTTGCAATTTAAAAATTACTGCTGTGGTTTCTAACAAGTTAGGTGTGCCCTTCCTTATACTCTGTGTACTTATGCAGTTCCCACGATGGCAGAAGAATTGTGTACATGGTAAAATGGGGCTTCCTGCTCTGAAGTATTTGATTTATCTATAAAGTCTTATTTACATGTACTACCAAAACAGTAATATTTCTATTTGAAATAGACTAACAAGAAGAAGGGCAGCTGGAAGCTATAGAGGGGTTTGCAGTACTGCAGTATGGCAAATGCAAGGCAAGTGGCGGATGTGCTTACTGGGGGGTGATGGCACAGATTCCCCCTGTTGCACAAAGTGAGTCAGAGAATACACTTCATGTGAGAGCTGGTGTTAGTCTCGGGCGAGTGCTGGGGAACCAGCTACAGAGGGGGATTGTGTCCCTCCTCCCACCTTGCTGCACTGGCCGTGCTGCACAGCTGTCTGTTTTTCTCTCCTGTGGCCAGCAACACCGAGCACCAGAAGCTACTCTGGAGCACCTCCCTAAAACACCTTTTCCTGGTGTAAAGATTTTAATAGCGGGTGGTTTGAATAGTTCAAATATAAGTCATAGTTATATAAAAAATTAATGAAAGCATGCAGTATCAGGCTGTACCTGACAGTTGCTGTAATGCAGCGTGTCGCTCTCTGAGAACCTCCTTGCGCTCCGTAGTTGTCTTTAAGCGCACTGTTGAGCAGGCTACTTGTTAACTCTCAGTCCTGGCCACTACATGTTGATAGATTTTTTACTACGGGGCGTAAGTTGCATCTCTGTGTTGGTGAATGTTACCGAAGCACAGATAATCTTTAAGGGACTTTAATGTTAAGTGAGAAAAAAAAGAAGAAACGAAAATTGCATTTACTCTTTTGCACTTCAAAAGACTTGTTCTGCAATTTCTCCTCACCTTTAAAGATAGTAACTAGAAAGCTCATAGTGTGGGAGCCTTTGCTTTTAAACGCTGCAGCAAGCGTAATACTCACTGGTTGAACTTGCAGTTGGCAAAAGCAAAAGCTGGGGGGGATGCAAGGGAACATGGGCTGTCCTTTGTAGTTTCAGTTCTTTTAGAAGCACTCACAAATAGCTTTAGTTTCTTTAGCAAATACAATGGCATCATTCTGGGCATGCCTAGTAGAAGTGTTCTGGGGCTAGTAAACTGTGAACAAACCTGTTTGCATTGCTGTACTGTACAGCGAAGCACAGATAAGCCCTAATTGTTATGCAACTCCTTAGCATAAGCTCCTGGCATGGCTCATATGCTTCCCTTGTACTAAGACCGTCCAAAATAGCAACAAGAAAGCATGTAACTAAAGACACAGCAGGAGTGTAGGAATTCACCCAGGCCTTGGATGTTCTAAAGATTGAACAATTCCTCATTTTAAACCTTCCAAAATGCTAAGCATAATGTATTTTCTTCGGAGCTTCTTCAAGGTAAGCAATTTCAAACTTTTTCTGAGTGTGGGAGTTTGTTTGGTTTAGTTTTGTTTTGACATGAGAGAAGCTTAGATTTGAAGTGTTTGTACAGGAATGTAGAAAGTAGTTTTCTTGAGAACTGATGCCCAGTAAGTGCATGCACTCACCAGGTTAGCAATTTGCTTTGCTGTGTTAACTTTTGATTAGTAGAAAGTGGTTATCTTCTGCTGGAATTAAAAGGAAACACTTGTTGTGGATTTACGTTAAGAGATCCTTGTGTGCTGAAAACCCTAAAATTTATGGTGTAAGCCACATCCATCAACAGGGAGTTGTTAGCAGTGAAAGGTGCATTTTATGAGACAAAACCAAATTATAATTAATTTTTATTATGTTTTCCTGAAGTGTTTGTTGTAGTTTAAGTATGCCAAACTGAGCACTTGAACACTACTGTAATTGAAAACGTTTTGGATGATACAAAATAATTAGAAAACTTTGCCAATAAGTTTATGCTTCATATTGTTAAAATGACCAGACCAAAATTGTAGTCTTCAGTGATGGGTATGTAACTCTCTGGGGATAGTTTCATTTTCTGTGACTCTAATAAATTCTACAGGTTTATGACTGAGCTCCTGCTACTGTCTGCTGCTGGACTGAAACAGCTGTTTAAGATCTGAGTCCCAGCTGTGGCTTTGACCCTGCTCAGAATTACGGCACAGCAGTGTTGCCACGGGAGCGTGTGCTGCAGGTTTCATTAGAAGCGTGCACTGTGAAATATGTAGATGGTGTGGGTCAAAGGAAATGAAAGTTTAATCGTATTAGCGAATATTGGATTATTCTGTGATCTAAAATGTCAGAATTTGAAGCGCAATAGAGAATTATGCTAATTTAGAAGAAAAATACTTAAGGAATATAATAACTGTAATAAGCTGAATTTCAGCTTCCCATTATGTCCCTTAGACATTTGCATGCCAAACTACTTCTTGGTAAGGTATGCTGCAGGATTGCAGCTGTAGTGTAAAGACAGCAGTAAATCTCAACCCAGACTTGCTCTGTGGAGACCAACTGCTGTTTGAAATAAATGTGAGAAGAGGTTTAATTTTGGTCCTAAAACAATTAGCACCTGGAACAACCCCATGGTTCATAGAAAACCAGTAGCACTTCTAAGTAGTAAGTGGGCCTCATATTTGGCAGCCTTCATTAGGGAGATTGTATGGAGCTGGTTTTAAAAATTGCTTACATTTGGGTTGAAAACATCTGCTTGGCTTTTTCTGAATTATTTTGTTACTCTAAACACTGCATTCTTTGGAAGGTAAAAGCAAGGGACAGGACAAATACAACAGGAAGGGTTTTTTCCGTTACTGGGATACAGCTATTGAATCATCATACTTGCATTGCTGTTTTATCACATGACAAGCCTTGACTTTGAAAAATTTTAGCTTAAAACATATTGCTAAAGTGTTTGCAAATATCTTACATTAAGGTAGGCGAGTACATACTTCTCAGTCTTAAAAGAGGGTTTTTTTTACATAAGGATCAGCCATCATAGCATTAAGACATTAATATTTAAGAAAAACAGGACTGAGTACAGCTGGTAGCTGTCAGTTTTATTATGGTGATTACTGGATTCATTCTGCAGATGATAATTTTAGTTTGTAACAGCTTTGTGCCATTTCTTTGGGTTTCAGTTTGAGAGATTTGCAAGGATCAGCTTATGTCTACGAGTTTCATTTTGCATTCATTGACTTAGATTTAAGTCAGCTAAGTCAGTCAAACTTTGTCCAAAATGGAGGTAAAATTAAAGACCATTTTAATTACAGTTTCTTCATTGTTTTCTGTGAAGTTTTCTTGAACTAGAAAGCTCTTAATTGAAAGCTGGCCAAAACACAATATATCTAGAGTTGTGTTTTACAGGTCCTGCACACCGTGCTGCACTCTGATAATCTTGTGATTTGGGCCATGCTTGATGAATGTTTGAAACGCAGTCTGAGATCTTAGATGTGTTCCTCAATAGGATCTTAGCTCCTAGGATCCCCATATCCATGACTGGGAACTTATAAAATTATCCCCCTCACCTAACTGGAAAGAAAAAGCAGCCTGGGCCAAACAGCGAGTAAACTTGCCCTCAGCTTTGGGATAAATGCTGCTGATGCTGTGGGAGAGGTACTGTGGTGCCTCTTGTCCTCCCCTGGAAGTTGCGTTAGTGCCATTGCTGGTGGGAGGAGCAGGAGGATGTGGGAATAGCATAAACCTGTCCCTGCATCTCCAGGAGGGAGCTAGACCTGGGTGCAGGACAGCGAGGCGGGGTTGGTAAGGAAGAGCCCAGGACCTGCTGCCTGCCCTCGCAGTTACGCGTTGTAAACTCAGTTCTGTGTGATGGTACCATGGTTCCTTTCACCGTGTTATAGCAGACCCAAAATTGCATGCACATCCGATCTTGTGAAGAGGTGTCAGCTCAGACATCCTGTTGTATCTTGGCCAATCAAGATTTTTATCTCCCATAAGAATCCATTTAAAGGCTTAATATGTTTATCCTTGGTTCTGCCAAGACAAATGGAAAGAGATACTGAGGTTGTAACAGGTGCACAACTGCATTGGCTTTAACTGCTGTTTTTTCTCGCAAATTTAAATAATTCTCTAATTAAAATTTTCTACGTGTCTGTTCACTTGGTGTGAAAACACTTGCTTCTCACAGAAAATGTGCAGAAAACAAAGTGTAACTTTATTAAATGAAAAAATTATATAAATGGCTCAGATAAGCCATAATTAGTTTTTGAGAAGTGCAACAGTGAAGTTTATGGAAGTATACTATTATTTTATTTAATTTCAAAACCAGAAAACGCTGATTAATACTGCTGTCTTTTAGAATGATGGCCACAATAAGAATCATGTTTTAATTTTCGGCATGGAACATTTAAAAACAAACAGCCTGTTGCAGTCATTTTCAATTCCTGTCTAATGCCACGGGTCCAGCAGTAAACAAGGCACAATGCAGATTTGCCACTAATACCTTTAATGCCTCTAAAATAGTACACCTATTGTTCTCTCTGAACCAAAGCTCCAGGCCACTAATACCGGCTAAACAATTCCTGGGCACTTTAAAAGGCCAGTGTAGCCTGAGCAGGGATCGCTGCACTTGCCAGTTGCAGGCAGAGCTTTTGGGAGCCCTGCTGCTGCCATCACAGGAAACAACACTGCACAGCTGTTAAACATCAAAAATTCCTATCAGACTCAGTGTTCAAAGCATCGTGAATTTCTCTCTCATTGGACACAAGTTCTGTTTAATTCTGCTCAGAAATCTGTGTCACCGGCTTGGTTAGTTTTTGCAGCCCATCCAGTTTAGACTTTGGATCTGAACCTAACTTTGCTGGTTTTCTCTGAAGGATATGCCAAGCTTGCATTTACATGAATCAGACTGAAGAATTTGTTCGGAATATATGTGTCTCTCTAAAGGATTTTTGGTCTGATTTAAGAAATCAAACATCACCTTTATAGTAGTTTTAGGTCTTGCATCTTTTTCACTAGATATTTACCTATCCTGAAAGGTTAGGTTCCCCCCTAAACTTTGTGGCTTAGTTCTTTTTTTATGACTTTTTAACGTCTTTTAGCTGGGCTATTCATTGTTAGTCTCAGTCTTGGCACCTCTAAGATACCTGTGAAATGAGCACTAAAATAATGTCTGGTTATTCTGCTCTGAGGGCCAGCTCCTTTTTCCTTTCTAGTGAAACTGTAGCAATTTCTAAACAAAGTTCTAATTTCAGGTGGACCTGTGCCAGACATTTAAGTAGAGGCAGGGACCCTGCTGAGTGGACATTCCCTTGGAAAGTCAAATGTGGTCTCACTGAAAACGCACCTTGTTATCTGCAGCAGCGCTGGTTCTGTTAGGTGCAGCTGTAATGCTGCTGTTGCATGGGCCCCTATCTCTAGTGCACCACATTTAGCTGAATAATGACCGCGGATATTGGGGGTGTTGCCTAAAACTAGGGAATGACTGTAACATCCAGCTGGTTTTAAAATGTGCTTATCAGTTGTTCATCATCTAATCTTGAGGATGCGGTGTACTAATATGATCTTTAAGCATGCTCAAGTGTCAGTCAAGCAGATACAATTGACCTTTGGCACCGTGTGAGTGTGTGGAAATCTCAGGTTTAGCTTCTATTTATCAAGGTCATCCTGTGCAGTGGAATTTCTGTGCACGGATGCTGCAGCTTTCTAAACAGCAACAAAAAATACAAAGAACAGTCAAACAGAACGTTTCAGTGTGGGAACTGCTTTCTTGCAAAACTGGCTCAAGGAGACTGACAGTGTTTAGCTAATGAACTTCTTGTAGCATAAATTAAACTAAGCCAATATTGGGCTGGAGCTTAAATGACAATCCTATAAATCAGCTTAGACTTTGTAGTAACATCTATAGCAACTCATACTACCTGAGTAACAACTCTGCAAGTAATACCAGAATGCACACCTCTTCATAAAAAAAATTAAAGAGGGCTGCTAATGTCTCATTTAATATGCAAAATAACAAATTTGTATGATTGCACATATGGTTTAAGAACCCCTGGCTTATATATACATGTAGAATGAGTATTGTAGTCAATGCTGTGAATATTTGTCCTTGCAAAAGTATAAAAAAAAATTTTACTCGAGTTTTCAAATGGCTTTAAAACCGCAGCTATCTTAGGAACACAAATTCATATATAAAAAGCCTCTGTGAAGGTCTTGCTTTCAGGGGAACTGAAGTAGCTGCAGACAAATACTTTTCAACTGAGGTAACCACAAACCCTTAATGTTGTCCACAGAAAGTAAAATACTGTGACTGAAGTGCATTTTCTACTGAAACAGGGAGTACGATGGCCAGAGATACATTTTCTAATAATAGCTTTGATACTAAAGGAAGAATGAAAATTAATATATTTTATTCCTGCAATGACTTCCATCTAAAAAACGTTGTTTCCTGATACTGAATTAAGCTGCAGAGTGTATGGCAAATTATCAGGATCGGGAATTTCTTATTCCAGACAGTTATTTTGTACCTTCTTATATCAAAAATGAAGCAATAGGCAGTCTTCACGGAGAAAAAAATGCTGCAATGTGGGACAGAGCATGATACCCAATGAGAGTACAGGAGCCATTTCTGCATCAAAACCAAACAAATCGTCGAGATTGAACAAAGAGCTAGTTCACGTATCAGGAGATGACAGCCTGAAAACACTAACTGAAAAATGAAATGAGGTTTGGATCATGCATAGCTATTATGTCAGTGAAGATACCCCAGTAAGGAAACTAAGTGTCAACTGAACTCACACTGTTTTTAAGGAGGGAATGCATTTTACCTGGAAGAGGCTTAAGGAGATATAAAGGGAAAGGCAGAACTGCTTAGTATGCAAATTATCTGAATAATTAACAGACAGTCTCTGAAGCGGTAATGAGTCTTTGACAGTATTGGAAACTGAAATTAATGGCAGCCAGGTAATTCCTGATTAACCTGCCTGTATGTCTGTAAATTAGAAGGGTTGATGCCCACGCACATACACACATGCGCACACACATACACTCACACTCCATCTGAAATACTGCTGTGGAAGTTACGTTGTCTTTGTCTTCAATACAGGAGTGCTATTGTCAGTCTAGGAGGGTGGAAGTAAGTTCTGCATCCAAATCATTAGCATTTGTAATTATACTTATTTCAGTATATAGTAATGCCAGCCACTTCTAAGGCAGGACAGATTGATCCATGTTTTACATTGCAGAGGATGGCCACTTAATTAAATATGAGTGTAGCAACAGGTACAATTACAATGCATTCATTGACAGGAATTTACAAATATATCCATTTGCTCAGATCTTTTCTTTGTGAGGAGTTACTAAATGAGGTTACATTTGATGGAATCACTTTGACTTCTTGTCCACTAGGATTGTTTACAAATTACATCTCAATATGCATAAATTCTTTGCAGACTCTAGATGTCTCAATAAAAGTAGTATCTTCTGTTTTAGAAAAGAGAACCTGGCCCATAAAGAGAGTGCATGTGAAAAGTGACATCTGAGAGTGAGGAGTGGTTTGATTCCGGGTAAAAATCCTGAAGGTCTTGGTCAGCTTTTGTGTAATCAAGTCGTGCATTATGTTGAGATCACGATTTCCTGCCAAGTGGCCATTGGTACCTAGTCAACAGTTTCCCACATCACCAGAATTGTGACATTGCTGGCTGTGCTCCAAAGAATTCAAGCTGCTTGGAAGTCACAATTTTCTTTTGCCTTCAGAGATGGAATACTTCACAGCTAGAATAAGGCTTGCTGTTGAGAAACTTCCAGTAACATTACTGAGATCATACAGATGAGTGTATAATTACTTAGATAAGCAGAGTTTCAATTAATGTGATTGCAATCTAGGAGCACTTAAACAGTGCTCCTTAAGAAAAGGATTTCACCCTGTACACAACCTATAAATGAAGAATGAAAATCTGTATGATTAAACCACAACACAAAGTTAAAAATTACCAGGACCTATGAATAGCCTTAGGTTCAACTTTTGACCCCACAAGAATTATTGCCTGAATAAAAATCCCAGG
Organism: Athene cunicularia; assembly: GCF_003259725.1. Lineage (NCBI taxonomy): Eukaryota > Metazoa > Chordata > Aves > Strigiformes > Strigidae > Athene > Athene cunicularia. Next base: position 24,657,687 of record NW_020799110.1, read on the forward strand.
AGACGAGACAAGAATTTGCATCAGATTAATTGTCAATGACAATGTTTTTGTGGTTTTATGCAAATGCAAGAAGAAGATTAAAATGATGAACAGTTCTTTGCAACACGCAAGTGCTCTTGCTCTTGCTCTGTCTTGTAGGACAGCCTTGTTCCGGCACCTCAACTGACTGGGGCTGGAGCCTATGGAAGCATTTTAAACAATTAGCTGAAATGCTTCATAGATGAAGCAGCATCTTTCAGATCACACATAAAAATAAAAGTGAAATACTGATAAGTCTTACCAAGATTAAAGGTGGAAATTCAGCCGTGCTTGCTCCAGGAATGGATGACTACTCCTTGTTCTTCTGATTATAACACTTTTCTGTTTCAAACCCCCTCTGCTGAGTCAATTTTCTACAATGACACTAAATAGGTGGGTGTTAATGAGCAATCTTGGAAATCTCCCGTGGTCAGCTTGCCACAGACATTCATTCAGTGCCCGCATGTGGCAAGTTGACAGTGTTTAAATTTGAGTGAAATGCTACCTGATCATATATGTGACCTTTCTGAAAAAAACAAGATAAGTGTTTTTCCTCTTCATTGGGGTCTCATAAGCATCTTTGATTCTCTTGTATGAAAAACTTATGTTTTAAAAAACATTATTGTGGTCATGGAGGGCCTTGGATAAGCGTTGTTTGCAGAGCCTGGCTCTCCCTATTGGCTGAGATTTAACATTTTCAATAGACAACTTTCTGATCGAGCTTACAGTATGACCTTTCCAGTTTTAAGTATAACTTCCACAAATCTGTTTATAGCAGGTGAGTGTCAAGTCCTGTGCATTCCCCATGCTTATTAAAAAGGTAAAGTATAATAATTTAAGAAGTAAATAACCAGTTGTATGCAGAAAACAGAGTTTTAATAAACATCCTTTGAAAAGCAACAACTATTTGATGCATTATCAGATGAACATTCAAAAATTAGCAAATCGAGACGGTGTTAAAAATGGGTGTTTCTGCAGTTCTTGGAAGGGAAAAAGTCTGTAATTTCAGAGTGTGTCCCTATTAATGAAGGGAAGCTTCTGCAGTTACATAAGGAGTGAATTCTTGCCTGTTAACTCAATATATACCGGTTTTTACTTTGACATTTAAATGGCAAATATATGTCATTAAATGGTATTTGGGATATTATCACAGAACCACAGAATGGTTTGGGTGGGAACGGACCTTAAAGCTCATCTAGTCCCACCCCTCTGTCATGGGCAGGGACACCTTCTACTAGCCCAGGTTGCCCAAAGCCCCGTCCAGCCTGGCCTTGAACACTGCCAGGGAGGGGGCAGCCACAGCTCCTCTGGGAAACCTGTGCCAGGGCACCACCACCCTCACAGGAAAGAATTTCTGCCTTACAGCTAATCTAAATCTACCTTCTTTCAGTTTAAAACCCTTATCCTATGACTACATGCCCTTGTAAAAAGTGTCTCCCCATCTTTCCTGTAGCCTCCTGGGCTGCTAGAAGGTCTCCCTGGAGCCTTCTCTTCTCCAGGCTGAACACCCCCAATTGTCTCAGCCTGTCCTCACAGGGGAGGTGCTCCAGCCCCTGATCATCTTCATGGACTCCTATGGTCCATGTGCTTCTGATGTTGATGCCCCCAGAGCTGGACACTGCACTGCAGGGGGGGTCTCATGAGAGTGGAGGAGAGGGGAAGAATCCCCTCCCTTGACCTGCTGGCCATGCTTCTTTTGATGCAGCCCAGGACATGGTTGGCTTTCTGGGCTGTGACTCCTTGCCCAGCCTGTGTCTGTGCTTGGGATTGCCCCAACCCACGTGCAGGACCTTGCACTTGCCCTTGTTGAACTCCATGAGGCTTGCATGTCCCACCCCTCCAGCCTGTCCAGGTCCCTCTGGATGGCCCATCCCTTCCCTCCAGGTTGTCAACAGCACCACACAGTTCGGTGTCATTGGCGAATTTGCCGAGGGTGCACTCAATCCCACTGCCCACGTCACCAGCAGAGATGTTAAACACCACTGGCCCCAACACCGACCCTGAGGAACGCCACTCGTCACTGCTCTCCACTGGGACATTGAGCCATTGACCACAACTCTCTGAGTGTGACCATCCAGCCAATTCCTTATCGACTAAGTGATCCATCCTTCAAATCCATGTCTCTCCAATTTAGAGACAAGGATGTTGTGCAGGACAGCATCGAATGCTTTGCACAAGTCCAGGTAGATGATGTCAGTTGCTCTTCCTTTGAATATATATATATATATATATATATATATATGTTCTTTATATATTTTTCATGCGAATTAAGTTCCATGAGTTGAAAGTCTTAGGGACGTCTGTAATAGAAATTGTAAAAAAAGATGGAAAGGCAAGTGCCATAATGCCCTGGCAACTGCATGTTAACATGACATCCCATGGTAAAAAGATTCATTCCAACTTCAGGAGACTGTTTTGCAACAGATGGCTTTAAATATTTGTCACCAACTACAATGAAGACAGTTATTTCTTCAGAGGAAGTGTCTATTCAGAAGTTGCAGATCGTGCAGTAACACCTCAGCTAGCGTGCTTGCTGACAGTGAAGTAACATGGGACAACATGGGGATTGATGTCACAGCAAAATCTGTTTCAGTGTCTGGGTAAACAAGCGAACCGTGAGCTTGCATGGAGCCCCTGCTGTCATGCCTGTGTTCTCATCCTGCTGCCAACTCCTGTTTCAGCTCATGTCTGCAACTGTTGCAACAAAAGTTGGTCTAAATTTTGAAATTAACATCTCCCAAGTCAGCTGTAGTGGTGTTAATTTTATTTTATTTTATTTTGGAACAGCTAGCTGATTTGTTTGACGAGACATGTAAATGCTACCTTATTCTGATTTTTACCATCTTCAGATGAATCAAACTATTTGATTACCCTGCATTTATTTATAAAATGAAATAGTTTTCTGATCCAGAATAGAACATTTACTAATCCTACACGTAATGTCACGGGCTTTGTGAATGAAAATGGAAATCACCTGTAAAATTCCCTTTAAAAATTCATAGCAAACTAGCCATTCTGTACTGCTATAACAATATACATGTAATAATATATGTATATATGTAATATACGTATTGTACATCCTACATTGCTGTCATCCACCATTTCAACAAAAGAAAGTTCAAAGGACAAATTACACGTTTAAGTGGGAAAGCCAGAGACATGGTGTTGCCGTACCAAAACAGAGGACGGTTACTGCAGAGGTGTGCAGTTATGGTCACAGTGTAATCCACAGGGTTTGTTTTGTTTTTGTTTTTGTTTTTTTTTCTGAATTTGCTCCCACTATAACATAGCTGGTATCACCACGTTAGAAGAATCAACCAGAAGCCTAAAAATTTTTGTGTCTCTCCTTCTTCCTCTCCTTCCTTTGCTCATGCCCCAAATGCAACAGAAAACAGACAAAGCAGCCCCACGTAGAAATCAGATGATCTGCTTCCTCAGCCTTTTTTTATCTTGCTGGCAAGAGCTCAGCTCTGCCCATTGCATTCTGCCTGCTCGGCAGGTTCAGCTGGATACTGCAGTCTCTGTGCTGTCGCTCTGTTTTGTTCAGCTTCATTCTGCTGATGAGGTGTTGTGTCTCAGTGCTGGGGGAGATCAGTCTTGTGCATCTTTTTTCTCTTGGGTGTAAAGTTTAAACTTCTGGAAAAGTATGGTCTACACAGAGACTTCTGAAAAGAGGAAAAGAAGCCAAAGTCAGCTTGAATAATGTAATCCCAGAAGTCTTATTTTCTGTGAAGAAATAATTTAAGACTCTTGCTAAGATCCTTGGCCTTCTACCATCACACCTGGCCTCTCTCTGTTAAATGCATCATCCAGCAGGCGGTAAGAGCATGGGCCTTCACACCCTGGTTTTGGAGTGCTGTTTCATACTTGCTGTTGCTGGTTTGATATTTTCAGTTGTTCATCATTCAGGCACCATTAGCTAATATCACAGGTCTTTGCCAGAAAGCCTGAAAGAACTGGAAAAATTATTTGCAATATCTTAAACTTTTTCTATTTTTTTTTTTCTTTTTCCTTTTTGAACCCCTGTGGCATTTCTCTCTCTGTAATAGATCAACTTTTGCCTTGCTTACTGTTTATTCAAATCATGATGAAGGCATTTACTAAAAGCAATTTGTGTGTGATTTTGGTGTACCATTCATAGCCTTCCCAAGGCCAGAGTTTCCATGACAACTAATTAATAAAGATTAACTTTTCTTATGGAGCATAAGACTCGAGTACATCTTGTTTTGTAATGTAGATAATCTCTCAATTTGGTTTTGGAGATTGGGTCTTGTCAAATAGATGCCACGGACAATTTTTTCTGATTTATAGCCAGACTTGGAATACCATTAGGGGCAAAATCTTTTTGATGGCTTTTATTTTCCCAGTTTCTGCATTTGTCCACTTGCTTGTTTGTTTACCTGTCCTTAGTAGGTGAGTTTCTCAGCCATTTTGGGGTTGAAGGACATAGGAGGAAGCCACACTTCTTAAATTTTGCTAACTTTAAAACTAGCTGAAGAACAACCTAGATCTACAGACAGCTAAATTGTGTTAAAACAAAGATATTTATGTGAAATGCACGATGTTATATTGCTAATAATATAAGAGGTATCATAACAAAATATAATGTAATTCTTATATAAGACAGCTCTTATATTAAAATCACTGGAACTTCCAAAACAAGCTGGATTTTGCCTGTCAAATTACTTTTTGTACTAAGAAACAAATATTTTATTTCATACTTAACCTTTTCTCAATTGTGAAGTTGCTAACAATGCTGTTATTTTCTATGCATGGGAAAAGGGAAGACAGGCATGAAAGCTCCCTTATTCTTAAGGACTTTCATGATCGGGTGTACTTGGGCAACATCTGCTGTATGTTTCAAATACACTTATGTGATACTTACCTGAATGGGAGCCTATTTGGTTTTATGTAAGGGCGAGCCAGGAACAATCTGATGGTTTACACTTGATTTTACATGGATATCTGACCAACCTGAAACTCATTTTGTTTGCTAAAACAAAGGGTCTTAGAAGAGAAGATTTTTTAGATTGCATCAAATATGGTGGCTTTCTATAACCTGAGAATATAAGCTTTATGTCCATGCATTTCTTTTCTTTCTGTATCAAGAAATGGATAAAATAAGAATGGTACTCTAAAGCTTTGGTTTTGATCTCCCTTTCAATCTGTGCCTTACCTTTTGAATCAATGAAGTACTACTTGGCAGTTCTTGAGGTTACATCAGTCTCATGTTAAGCTATGAGAAAATTCTCCCAGTAATAACAATGTAGAGCTGCGTAAGAGTAGTATGTACAGTTCAGTAGAATGCTTTGTTTTGCCTTGACTTTTGTAGCTTCTTATTGTGCAAAGCATTTTTGCAAGTGAAATCCTTTTTACTGCTGACATTTAGTTATAGACTAGATGGGTCTGGGTGCATCTTTCAGCTACCCATCAGGTACCAGATATTTTCTGATGTGCTGTCAATAGATTGAGCTCCATTTTGTCTATCATAAAGCTGTTGACAAAAAGCTAGTCTTAATAAGATCTTAAAAAATACCTCCTGAATAGATATATTTTATCCTTCTATCCTAAGTAGAGTAGCTTCTCTCACTAGGCTTGTATGCAATAAGCAAGGCTTGACTGACAAAGCAATTCTCTACAAGGTCTCTGTGTAGCCAATCAGTGCTGCATCCCATTTGGATGAACTGTGCCAAGTGCTTTTGGTGCTCTGGGAATGAGGGCCATGGTCTTGAAAGCTGAGATAATAAGCCAAGAACACCCACATTTAGGAGGAAACGTGCATTTGCAAACTGAAAATTGGCTGATGCAGCATAGCATCATGGCACAGTGCATTGGGCAGAACAGTGATAATGCCGAAGCTGACCTGAAAGGCAGTAAGGAATCAGACCGTCAGAAACCCCTGGAGAATCATGTCATTAACTGTAGCACAAAGGTCTGAATCTTGCCAAATTCTCAGCACCCATTTTTCAGTCCATCAAGTTCAGTCGCTTCTTTGCATCAGTATTTAGAGTCAACCAGAGAGCAACTGCGGAACAGCCTGAGTTGCCTTTCTGCAGATGTGCACAGCTGGATCGTGCCATACAGGGCCGGGAGTGGAGAAGCTCCTCTCCAGGAACTGTGCCAGCCCTGAGTGTTATTCTCTGTGCCAGCCACAGAGAGTGGCTGATTCTAGAGGGATGTCATCTTGGTGTCTCGGAGACAGCAGCAGGGAGGATGCTGTGCAGAACAGCTGTAATACTATTGAGAGAGCAGGGCTAATTTGCACCCAAACCTGTACCAATCCCAGGGCAGGGTAACAACAAACACACTTTCACTTCCCAACTGCAACTTAGATGAGCTCCGGTCCAGCCTGCCTCATTCCTTTTGTGCTCTTGTTACCTGAGCAATACGTCTAAAATTTCTAACTATCATGCTAAATATTTACATGTCTTGCCAGGAGAGTTAGATGTCAGTGTAGAACACATTATCCTAAGAGAGAATTTAACCCCCCATTTATCATAAAGCATACTTGTGGAACTGCACTGCAAGTAGTGGCATATGGGGCTTTGTCAATTATATTTGTTCTGGGTTTATAGCCCTGGATCTGGACTGATACTTTGTAAGATGTCACTTGAAAATGTATGAATTCTGCTTTTACTTCCCAGTGCATGTAACTCTCACCCTCCTGTTCCTCCCTCTCATATTTTCTGTTTCTATTTTGACATATCTCTGCTGTTTTAAGAACAATTTTTCCATGTATTTAACTCCAAGAGTTTGGTGTTTCAAAGGAAATGATACCACTGCTTCATGCAAAGAACCATGTGAGCTGGGATCTCTGTGCAAATGCAGAGATTAATGTAAATGCAGCTGACTTCCCAAGTAGGAAACACAGGTGGCAAATGTTTTTGTTAACAAGATAATTTCTACGACTGGACTGTAGAGGTGATCCCCAATATTTTGTACTGAAAATTTAACAGGTTTAGAAGTTCTGTGTCAGATTATTTGTAAAAGAGATTTTTCCTCATTTTGTAGATGGGTGAGAATACTTATTCTGCCTTTTCATATGATGGGAGACAGATAGCTCCCCCACCTTTAAGAATTTTTAGCCTATTGGAATGTGTCCTGCTTCTTTTTACAGGGGTCTTTTTTTTTTCAGTCAGATCAGTTTCTCAAACAAGAGTAAAGACACAGGTTTGGGTGAGAGGCTATTTCTAGGTTGAAGTAAATAAAGCATTTGTAGGCATAAGTCACTTTCTGGAGAGATGAATATAATGATATGAAATTTAGCCCAAAATGTGGTGTTAAGGATGAACAATTTCTCCTGCTGACATATTAGACAATTTAGATACAATTTTCAAATGAGACTATTTTCAGCAGTGGGATGTTAATAGGCTTCATTTCTATGCTCCGTTCATTCTCAGCTTGAATTTATGAACAGTCTAGAAATTATTTAAACATTAAAAACTATGGCATTAACCATGACACAATAGAAAATACAAAAAATGCTGAATGTTCAGTGTCAGCCTGAATTATTGTCACGAGTACATCTGGCTTCAGGTGTGTACTATCTCACCCTTCAGAATAATTTGTGCTTGAAAACAAGTCCTCAGGTAACCTGAATCCTCAGGTGACACTCTCCTGCCCTGAGGGCGGGGAGGACTGCGAGGCAGAGGCCTTTGGCAGTAGGCAATGGTGCTCCAGGGCACAGGGAGCAACTAAGGGCTGGAAGCAGAGAATATGGGGATCTGGAGCAGAGGCTAGTGGGCAAAAGATGGTGGATTAAATCTTCTTCTTATTATACATCCTTGCACAGCACTGCTAAATCTAAGCTATGTTTTTATCCATGTTTAAATATGTATTTATCATCTTTAAAATTACAAGATGTTTGCAGGTTTTCACAGGTAATATCTGCAGAAAAGTTTGTCATAGGCAACAAAATTTCTCTCACTGTTTTTTTTGAAAGAAACCTTTAATTGTGGAAGTAGAATAACCTTTGCTCTCTGAGAACAGTATTCATCCTATTCCAGTCATTCTCATAAACGAGGCTTTCAAGAAAGAAGAAATAAGACTTTTACTTCTGAATCAATAGGGACCTTTTTTGCCCCAAAAGTAAGGGGAACAGAACACAAGGCTGTATTCTTGCAAGCGGGATACTATTAAACCCCACTGAAGCAAGAATTCAGCCTTGGAAATAAGTGAACCTTTTCAGATCTTGCTCTTAGTCACTTTCTGTCTTTGATATAGAGATATAACATTATTTTAAAATTATTCCTAAATGTTTAGGGCTTGTTGTACAACTTACACATTGTACAATGCATACATTGTAAATTTGAGCTGATGCCGGGGGAGTTATTTTTACCATGCTCTTGAAGAACAAGTCCCCAGACACTGGAAAGGAAAAATTCAGACTGAAGAAGTCTATGGGGAGAATTTGAAAATTGCATTTGACTGCTTAGGATTAGGCAGAACTCTGTTTCCACGTGCCAGATTATGTGTATATGTTGTACTACTTAGTTATTAGTTTTATTGGTTATTAGTTTTATTGGTGTCCGTCTTTCCCCGAGGCAGAAGTCACTCTGATAAAGTAAACTGTGATCTTGGTACTTTACCCCTTCGGGATTTTCAGTTTATGCTTGCAAACATAAACTGAATGAGTTCACCCTCCTTGAACAGCTCTGTCTCCTTGGCATCTCTGGGGAGAAAAGATGTTGGGAATGCCACCCAACCAGGACAAAGAGATCGATGAGATATTTTATAGGCACTTAGGTGAAATCTCACAATTGCTTGCCCTTGTTCTTGTGGGTGACTTTAACTTCCCAGACATCTGCTGGAAATAAAACATGGCAGAACGAGACCAGTCCTGGAGATTCCTAGAATGTGTGGGAGACAACTTCCTGACGCAACTGGTGAGTAAACCGACCCGAGAAGGTGCCCTGCTGGATCTCCTCTTTGTGAACAGAGAAGGGCTGGTGGACAAAGTGGAGACTGGAGGCCGACTAGCGCACAGCGATCATGAAATAATAGAGTTCTCTATTCTTAGAGAGGTCAGGAGAGAGCTAAGCAGGACTGACATCCTGGACTTCAGAAGGGCTGACTTTGTCTTGTTGAGGCACCTGATTGAAAGGATCCCCTGGGAGACTCTCCTGAAGGGTATAGGGGCCCGGGAAGGCTGGGCGCTCTTTAAGAAGGAAGTGCTAATGGCTCAGGAGCAGGCGGTCCCCAGGTGCTCTAAGAGAAGCCGACACCACAGAAGACCACCCTGGCTGAACAGGGAGCTTTGGCTGCAACTCAGGGAGAAAAGGAGAGTTTACAGCCTTTGGAAGAAGGGGCTATCCACACACAGTGATTACAGAGAGGCTGTGAGGCTATGCAGGGTGGAAATCAGGAGGGCTAAAGCCCAACTGGAAATTAATTTGGCCTCTGCAATCAAGGATAACAAGAAAAGTTTCTATGTCAGTAGCAAAAGAAAGTCCAGGGAGAGGATGGAGACTCCATCCCCTGTTAGATGCAGGAGGAAATTTGGTAACAAGTGATGAGGAGAAGGCTGAGGTGCTTAATGCCTTCTTTGCCTCAGTCTTTAATAGCAAGGTGAGTTGTATCGATGAGATCCAGCCTCCACAGCCAGAATAGAGAGACTGGGAGAACGACCCCCCTGCAATCCAGGAGACAATCAGTGACCTGCTGCATCACACAGACATACACAAGTCTATGGGACCAGACGGGATACACCCGAGGGTGCTGAAGGAGCTGGCTGGGTGCTCGCCAGACCACTTTCTATCATTTACCAGCAGTCCTGGCTGACCGGGGAGGTCCCGACAGGTCGGAAATTGGCCAATGTGACGCCCATCTATAAGAAGGGTCGGAAGGATGAACCGGGAAATTACAGGCCTGTCAGCTTGACTTCAGTGACTGGGAAGCTGATGGAGCAGTTCATCCTGAGTACCATCACACAACACATGAGGGACAACCAGATGCTCAGGCCCAGTCAGCATGGGTTTATGAAAGGCAGGTCCTGCTTGACAAACCTGATCTCCTTCTATGACAGAGTGACCTGCTTATTGGATGAGGGAAAGGCTGTGGATGTAATTTACCTTGACTTCAGCAAGGCTTTTGACACCGTTTCCCACAACATTCTCCTGGCAAAAATGACTGCTCGAGGTTTGGACAATTGCACACTTCGCTGGGTAAAAAAACTGGCTGGACGACCGGGCCCAGAGAGTTGTGGTGAATGGAGTTAAATCCAGCTGGCGGCCGGTCACGAGTGGTGTCCCCCAGGGCTCGGTGTTGGGGCCACTCCTGTTTAACATCTTTATTGATGATCTGGACAAGGGGATCGAGTGCACCCTCAGTCAGTTTGCAGACGACACCCAGTTGGGTGGGAGTGTTGATGTGCTCGAGGGGGGGGGGGCTCTGCAACCTGGGCAGGCTGGAGCCATGGTCTGAGCCCAACTGCGTGAGCTTCAATAAGGCCAAATGCCGGGGGTGCCCTTGGGCCACAACAACCCCCAGCAGCGCTACAGGCTTGGGGAGGAGTGGCTGGAGAGCTGCCAGTCAGAGAGGGACCTGGGGGGGATGATTGACAGCCGGCTGAACAGGAGCCAGCAGTGTGCCCAGGTGGCCAAGAAGGCCAATGGCATCCTGGCTTGTGTCAGCAATAGCGTGGCCAGCAGGGACAGGGAAGGGATCTTACCCCTATACTCAGCACTGGTGAGGCCGCACTTTGATTCCTGTGTTCAGTTTTGGACCCCTCACTACAAAAAGGACATTGAATGACTCGAGCGTGTCCAGAGAAGGGCAACGGAGCTGGTGCAGGGTCTGGAACACATGTCCTATGAGGAGCGGCTGAGGGAACTGGGGGTGTTTAGTCTGGAGAAGAGGAGGCTGAGGGGAGACCTCATCATCCTCTACAGCTCCCTGAAAGGAGGGTGCAGAGAGCTGGGGATGAGCCTCTTTAGCCTAGTAGGAAACGACAGGACAAGAGGGAATGGCCTCAAGGTGTGCCAGGGCAAGTTCAGACTAGGTATTAGGAAGCATTTCTTTCCAGGAGGGGTTGTTGGGTGTTGGAATGGGCTGCCCAGGTTGGTGGTGGAGTCCCCATCCCTGGAGGGGTTCAAGAGTTGGGTCGATTTGGAGCTTAAGGATATGTTGTAGGTGGGATCTGTGCTAGGAGAACAGTTGGACTAGATGATCTCCAGGGTCCTTTCCAACCTAGATGATTCTGTGATTCTGTGGATGCCTTTACATAGAGCTACTCTACCTCTGCACATACTCCTGCCAGTGAAGACTTTGGAGTGAGTCTGCCCTCTCTGTTCTTGCTAAATCAATGCACAGACCTTGACACTTCAGCCAGCTTTTTCAGGCACAGATAGAAACCACTGCACCAGTTTTGACTCTTGACTACTGAAATGATTCTAAATAGTATAAATGTGAAATAGCCTCTCTTATTTTGAGCAGCAGAGGGCACTGAATCTACTTCTTGCCTCTGGAGAATATGAAGAAGGCTCCGACTACAGATGTTTCATAAGCCTCAGTTACTTCTTTCTAGTGTATTAGATTGATGGCTCCTAATCCAAATAATTTAGAGACAAGTCCTTAGAGGACACAGTGCCACACCTGCTGGAGTTTGATATGCCAATTTGGATGTCTTGGTTATGCTTTTCAGAGGAGTACAGTCAACCTTGTGCTCTGTTTACTGGATCTTTGAGCTGGAAGCATGTGACCCATTTCACAGCCGTGTTACCATAAAGCTGAGCCTGAACTAGTATGTCCTGACTCATAACACAGATGAATGATGCACAACTATAGGCACCCATCAACACAGATATGAACTAACTTTCCTACAAAGTTTGGTATCAGAAATGTAAGCTAACTAACAGGAAGTCATCTACAGACTGCAGCGATTGAAATATGATGGTCCAAGCTTGGAAAAGCAGCAGACTGCCACTGAAACAGTATCACAGATATGTGCAGGAAAACAGAAGTGGTTTATAGGGTTAAAGAAGTGCCTGACTTTTTAAGGAAGGACAGACTGGAGTCCAGATATAATCCTATGGAGTTGTTCTGTGCAGCCTGTTCTTTTAAAAACACAATAGAGAAGACAGGCAGCAGATACTGCTTTTCTACTTTAGTAAATATAGTAAAACCAGATATAGCAGTATGAGTGCAATAATAATATGCTGGCATCGCTGTACTTCTAGATCTCTTTTCTGCATAGCAAAGCCACCAGCTGACAAAATTCATCGACATGCCCATTTCTGCCAGTCAACACAATAGGCTGAAATCCTGCCTGAAATCCTGATGGAACAGTGTCCCACAGGCAGCTGTCCAGACATGGTTAATCAAATAGCTAATTATCACCATGCTGGTGATCAAGTAGTTGATTTGAAACAGAGCAACAGGCTTTTTTTGAGCAATAGCTAAAACTTTGGGTTTGGTCTCAGAGCTTAGAGAAGCTGTGAAAAAGAAAGAAAGATAATAGTTTGGAGGTGATCCAGGGGAGCAACAAGAGACAGGAAGCATCGGCTTTAGCTGCTCTGGGTTGAATCCAGAGGAAGAGGTACTGTTACAGTGCCTCCCTTGTGAAAGAGGTAGCAGTGATTTTAGAAGTGTTTGTGAGCCCATTTCTGAGAAAAGGGCTTGAGAATTGTCTTTGAACTTTTGATTACCTGTGCAAGAATAATGATGACTGACAAAAGAAGTTGCTGAGCTGACTTTGGCAGCAGAGCTGTTCCTTGGGTTGTGATGGAGCCCTGCAATCCCAGTCATGGAGCATGTGGTTTGCCTTGGAGCTCCTAACTCTCTCAGGATGCCCGAGGAAGTGTTTCTGTTACTTTGTGACTTACTCCTGCCAGGGTCACACAGCTGGTACAATAAACCTAGTGCAAGAAGAGAACAAGGTTGCATTTGCTGATGAACACATTTTTGGTTTGGATTTTTCTCTTCTAATGGGGAAGATATTCCTTCTGCTGGTAAAATTCTGGAGACTAAGGACTATGTGGACTCTTCTTACTTGGGAGACCCACAAAAGAACTGAATCTATCAAAGAAATTGAGGAAGTTTCTGGAGTACTGTTGCATAATCTTGCATGTTTTTACATGCTGTATTTTGATTTACACTTGTGCTTTAGTGGATTATTACCCCGTGTTGAATTTCAACTTCATGGCCAATGCACTTCACCTGGAGTTGAATGTTTGTGAAAGTGAAATTCTGCGAGACCACTTGTGACTCGAACAGATCCGGTCCAAAGCTGTTTCCCTCCTGCCAAGCCCTATCCTATGCCTTCTATGATGTCAGAAAACCTGATCTTTTTTCTTTTGCTATGAGCCAAGGTTCAGAAGGAGAGTTACTATCTTTCATTAAAACAGTTGGTGTACTTGGGGAGAAAAATAGATACCCAAACCTTCTGTCAGCTTTGAGTGAGGAAGTCTGGCTGCCCACCTTCCTTTGGCATCTGTCTGTTCCCCAAGATGAAATAATATGTGTTGGGCTTTGAGAGCAGTGGGACTCTGAGGATATGCCTTTGCCCTGAAAAGAAAGCTGTGCAGCAGCTGTTCTGGGCAAGCTGGCTTCTGAAGCTGTACCTGCTCATCACCTCTGTTAGGAGGCAGCTCTAATGTGGTATAGCTTGGAGCTAACACACTTCTTGGGGCCTGAGCTGGTATCTCCACGTTACAGTGCAGGTACAGCCTGCTTAGGGCTTTCTAATATGATGTCACACCATATGGGTCAGACATTGCCCGTGAAGAGCCCAACTAGGGACCTTTTTTGACTCTTCCAGAACTGGAAGGTATTGCAGCCCTGTTTCATAACGTTTGTAGATTTGTTAGCAGATATTTGAAATATTATGAAGTTACGGACTTCATTCTTTACTGTGAGAGTGGTGAGACCCTGGAACTGGTTGCCCAGAGAAGCTGTGTCTGCCCCCTCCCTGGCAGTGCTCAAGGCCAGGTTGGACGAGGCTTTGGGCAACCTGGGCTAGTGGAAGATGTCCCTACCCATGGTGTGGTGGAGTGGAACGCTGATCTTTAAAGGTCCCTTCCAACACAAACTGTTCTATGATTCCTCCATCTAGTCTCCTTGGCCACCTGAACTGAGATAATTTTTCCATTTTTGACAATTGTTCCCTTTCCGCCTGGGGTGATCTCATCTCACACTTACAGTGTGAGCCTTTTTGTGCATACAGGAAGATCCCACCTGCCCAGGTAGTGGGGGAACTATGCTTCTGTCAAAACCAACTTGTTACGGCAAGGGCTTTCACATTAGTTTGTTCTGTGGCTGTCTATAGACATGTGTTTGTACTGCTGATTGGTAGTACTCTAACACTGACAAAACTTAAGTCTCAGTAGATGAAACAAAACATAAGAGAGAAAATTCAAGTATCTAAATTCCCTGCAGTCTGGAAGCCCTAATATCGCTGTAAGAGCCTTCCAGGGCTTCAAAGCGTGATTAAAATCTGACACTCCTCACTGTGAAGAAAGCTGGGAGAATACTATCCTGGAAAGGAAGCTCTTGTTCCTAGGAAAGGCAGCTGAGCACGGACTGCAAAGAAGCCTGAGATGGCCTAGTATGAGACAGGTCAGGGATAAAGAAAATAGAGATATTTGGGGATGGAGAGGTGAGGCCAGGTGCAGAAAGTCTAGAGCAGCTGCAAGGCTGAAAGGAAGCTGTGGGGAGCGGAGGATAAAGAAAGAGTTAAGTACTTGATGTGCCAGAGATGCCTTTTTCCATCCAAGGATCTTTTTGTACCCTAGAGATCTGCTCTGACTCTGTGGGTGGAGGACTTGTTTTAGAAAGCTTGTTCTTTCCCCTGGAAAGGGAGAAAATAGCGGGTTGAATTGCACTTAATAGCCTAAGGAAACGGACTTTCCATTCTGAAGGTTAAAACTCAGCTTTACCTGGAACAGGTCAGGGTAGGCTAAGACAGGGCTGGTTCTTGAGCTTTTCCATGCGTCCATCCAGTGCTGCAGCTTCTGTAGACACCCCAGCCTGGGCACATCTGGGGACGCTCACTGGCTGCACCCAAGAGACCTGCTTGATCTAATTGCACTGTCCAGCTGCTCAGGTTTTTTGCATTTTGGATTACAATTTTAATCTCCAGCATGGCGGATAAGGCTCCAGAACAAGAGTAATCTTCTTTCTGACAGACAAGCAAAGAGTCAGCATACTCAGCTGTGAGTGTTGAAGGGAAACAAGGAGCCAGCAATATCAAACCCTTGATGAGCCCCAGTAATTTAACAGCAGAAACAGAATTGGACTCCGTATTATTGCTCTTCATGCTCCAGACAATGCTTACTCTGCCTTCATCAGTCAGGCAAACTTTCTGGACAGACAGTGTTAGCAAAGGAAGGACTCTAAGGTTCACTGGAGGTACTGTCAGATAGCAGGAAGCTGTCAGGTGCAAAGGTCAGGCCTGGGCTGAGCTGTGCATGAAGGGTACAAGTCCTTTTCATAGTAAATGTTGGCTCCCTTTTCCTCTTCTGCTGTAGAGGTCAGGTAGGGATGAGGAAGTCTCTCAGGAGGGAAATGCAGTATGCGTAATGTTAGGCCTGAAAAGTTCTCCAGAGATTTGGCTTCTAGTCCTATAAATTCCGAATGTATATCCAGGTGCTGGGAATTACGTATCTAAGCAGTCTGAACTTCTAATGTCTGAATTGTTGGTCTGCAGTCCTTACAAAATTGTTGAACATGTGAGTGAGATTCCTGGTATGTTTTTGGCTAACTATAGCAAAGTGGGGAGCCATTTATCTCCAGAAACTGTGCTCAGTACTTAGTTCTCCGGTTTCCTTCAGGTGATCTGGGAAAGGAGTTAAGGAGTTTTGAAATCATTACTAATGTAGATACTTTAAATTAGGGGGTGAGGTTTTTTTCCTCTGTATTATGCAGTTCTAGGACAAAAAAGTATAATTTTACTGTGTCAGGATAATCCAATTCTCAACTTTTGCTTGTCAAAATCAGCTACAAGAACCGTCAGGGAGTGCAGATGAGAGAATAATTTCCTGAACAGAACATTATGGCTGGGCTCCACCTGCTGCTGATTGGGACTCTCTGCACTGGGCTTCTGTGTTAAGCTGTAAATTTAACTCGGTTTAGGGTTGTCTCTTGTGTAGTTGATGTAAATGTGCAGCAGTTTCTACAGGTCAGTTGTGACCTGTATGTATTAATAAGATCCGTACATAGTACAGTATCTGCTCCTGAAAACTGCCTAAACTTTGGTTGTTAACAGTCAGTCATCTGAATGAAATTTTTGAGGTTTCTCCCACTGAGCATGGAAAGATTAACAAAGCTGACTTCTGTATATTTTTCAGCATCGGTCAGGGCCTTTCCTTTGTGCTGTTAAATAACTTTGGTCTTAATACTGCTGTAATTATATACATGTTTCCTTCAGAAGTGCTCGTGTAAGAAACATGGCAAAGGAGGAAAACAGGGAAAAAATCATAATTCTTGTGCTAGCATGATTTTGCTAAAGAGGAAAATTGTCCTTAAATGTTCACTAGAATTGCCATGTTGAATACATTCTTAGGAAACTTGATGAGCTGTCATTTGCTGCTTGTATTACAGTTCAGGCTTTGTGCCTCTTCACATGTGATGGAATTTCCATTTTTGTTTCTTACCAATTCTTTCTTTTTCTGCTCTCTCTGTATAGGGTGTCAGGACTCAGACAGGATTATGAGAGTCTGGAGGCTGTGTAAACTAGATTGATGCATTGAGCAATAAATGCTGTTTCAAACCACAAAGTGGCAGCATAAGCAGTTTAGTTGTCCTACTCCCTCATTCAGTTTTCTTTATTATGCTACAATTTGCTTTAATCATAAGCAGAGCACTTAGTAGTAGCAGACTGTGCTGTATACACCACTGTCAGGTGCTGGCTGGACTGCCCACATACTGTTCAGGACTGAAACATTTCCAAAGCACCCACACTTGTTCTTCCAGTTCAAAGACTTGTTTGGGCAGAAATTTCTGGTTCAGTGCAGTTCTGGGTTGCTTTTTGATGGCTACTAGTGAACAGGATGAAATGCCCACACTTACTTTTCTTTGAGAAAGACTTGGGCTTTGAATCCAGCTCTTAACAAAGGAAAAGTTAACACATTAAACTCTGAAGTACAAAATCCTCAAATACTGCTTTTGAACAGGAATCAGCCACCCAAAACAGAGTAAACAGAAAAAATTTAAAGAGGGAAAGGCTGGACATGTCTATCAATGGAGTTGACTTACGATCACTGAAACAAAGAAGTTAACAGTCAGAATCCAACATAACTATTCAGTAGTTATTCTTTTATTGGCAATACTGGGGTTGCCCTGAGGATTCTCCACCATAAGGGCTCCCAAGAATTAGCAAGGGACATCAGCTTACATACACACAAATCATACATATTCAGCAGATTTCCTAGAAAGGGGTGTCTCATGATAATGAGTTGCTGGAATTCATTTACATAGTCTGGGCATGTATAATGAAAATAGGGTGCGGGTCTTTGGTGGTTGAGGGAGGAAGTAAGTAGTCTTCTTCACAGTGTTCACTAGTTGACTCTCTTTTGTAGGGCATACTGTGAAGTAAAGTCCAGGTGTCTCTCTCCTAAGTCAGCAAAATCAGTTTCCCTATAATAGTGTCTCTGTGCCTCTTTGTTCGGGCCCCCAGTCTCATTCTAGGAGTTGCCCAAGTGTCCACTGAAGGCCTTGAGTCTGCTGTCAGTGATTTATATAGGGAGCTTAATGAGTGTTTCAGTCTTACCTAAGGAAGCAGTTGAGAAGTCAGGAATCCTTGAGAAACAAATGAAGCAAAACACGACCAAAGCTTTCATAAAACACCTCACAGTTTAGTCTTTTTAATTGTTAGAAATTAATTTGTTTGAGCCCCTTCATTCCCTTTCATCATTAAGAAGAGCGAGTGTCTTTTTTCCCTGGTCTTTTGTGCAGGTGAAGTAACACATTCCAATATTGAGAATTAGGGTTTGAGAGGTATAATGGGAAACCATAAATGTTCTTGTTCTCTTACTACTGCCTGCTCCCAGTCCCGTTTTATGTTTTCTGCCTTCTAAAGTATGAGCTGCTTGTTCCTACTTAAAGGATGTTTCCTCTGTCACCTATGCTGCCACAGTGCTTTCCAGAGCCTGCCTCTGCAGTGGCCAGGTGCTGCAGTGGAACTTTTCTCTGGAGCTGAGGAGAGCCTCGGATGAATGAGTGGTTGTCCTCTGTGTTGGGAATTTTCCTTTCTTTCTTTTATCTTCTGATGGTTCAGCATATCCTCTTTAGACCTTCTCATTATCTCCTTAAGTCTTTCTGTATTGAGACAGATAATCTTATCCCTTGTCCCCCTTCCCAAGTGAAAAGAGGACTCTGGCCCAGCCTGAACACCACAGCACCCCGTTGGGAATGGTGGTGCAGCTGATCAGACAATTGCACAATTAAAGGAATTTCTTTTTTGCTGCACTCATCTTCATTTCCATTTCCCAACTTTGACCAATACCATTCATTTTATACTCTTCAGACTGATTAAATATTTCAAATTCAAGTAGCTTCACAACTTGTTTTTGTTCCCTGAATAAATGATTATGGGAAATTCATTATTATTATTTTTAAACAAACCATAGTTGGGTCTGGGATTGCTTTTTGACCAGCAAAGCTGTATTTCTGTTAATTTTGAGCCCTTGTGAGTATAATTTTCTCTAAGGAAACCTAACTTTTAGAAGCCTGGCTTTGCATGAAGAAGTTATGCAAACAGCAGCTTTGAAAAAAAACACGTTGAGAGTTTATTAAGTGCAGAAGTGACGAGCTATTGTTGTATTGGCATATAGTCTCAAATTTTTGAAAGCTAGACAAATGTCTTTGGGTACATCCCTTCACCTCAGCTCAAAAGTAAAACCACGATTGCAGCGCCTCAGAGGGAGCTGAACATCTCTCAGGGGCTGGAGGGTGAGGGCTGAAGGTTTCCAGGTACCAGGCAGGCGGTTGCGCTTTGCTTTTGTTCAGTTTCCAGTTCTGAACAAAGAGGTGGACAAGAGAAAAGAGTAACAAAGGGAGCAGTCCTCTTGAATGTGGCGAGGACAGTGCCCTTCTTTTCACTAGCCTTGAGAACTTGCAAAAGCCCCATTTGGAGACAAGCTTTCCATGGAAACTGCTATTTTAAATAAAGCAGATTACTGTTCTGTCTTGAGGATGTGTGTTTGTATTAAGCATGGGTAATTCAAACTGTGCATGAATGTTAGCCTGGCTTGTTGAATTGGATTAGTGGGGATCTGGTCTGTGGGCACGGCTCTCCAGGGCAGAATAGTTCCTGGCAGGCCTCAACCTTGGTGATGGGGAGTGGGAA
The DNA here is from genome assembly GCF_003259725.1 of Athene cunicularia. Lineage (NCBI taxonomy): Eukaryota > Metazoa > Chordata > Aves > Strigiformes > Strigidae > Athene > Athene cunicularia. Next base: position 24,676,987 of record NW_020799110.1, read on the forward strand.
GATCCCATGTGCAGTCGCGAAGGGTGTCAGCACACTGACAGGCCCTGCGGTGCAAAGTAGGGGTGAGTTCAGAGCATGTCACCTCCTTTGTGGTGCCAAGTGATGAGTCTGTGTCTAAGCAGTTTCCTCTGATTCATCATTGCTTTTTGTTATAGGCTAAAGATAGTCCTTCATATAGAAAGCTCGATTTGAAGAGTAAAAAGTTGTTTTCCTTTCTCTCTGGTTGCTTTTGAGCTGCTGCTATTCATCTTCTAGCAATCTTCACTAGCTCCTAGTTTCTTTCCTTTACCCACCCTTATCACTTTCCTCCTTGCTGTCTTTGAAGGGTTCAATTTGTGAGGGACTCCCTTAATTTCTTAGTGCTGACTACTTAGTGTTGCTCACTGAAAAACCACACCCAGTGAATCCTGTATGACATTTAAGATTACCAGGGGGCAACCCCCTTGCATGTAAACATGAGGTATGTATGTAGGATTTTTGCTTTTAGCATAAAATCTTCCATTAATCACAGGTCCTCCTATGATGAATCCCTGGTTTAGAGGCTCTATAGTTTTTGACTGAAAATTGCATGCTGAAACTCCCGAAGGGCACTTCCCATGATTCAGGGCTACTTGCATGAGTGATTTAGAGGCAGAGACTTTGGGGAAAGAGTTTGTGGGCACCATGCATTTATGTGTTGTTTGTAAAAGATGGGTGGGTTTGCATATGCAATGTGGATAAAACTGCTTAAAGGCAATGGGCAGGGCACACTCCAGCTTTAGAAGTTTAGAGTTTCAAAGAAGCTGTGGCAATTTGTAGCAGCAAAAAATATGGCCTAGTGTGCCTTTATTTGATGCAGTGGCAGCAAGAATGTAGAGGCGCTTTTAAGAGTAATATTGTTTGCCAGACAGATGCACTGCAAGTCTTCCAGATTTGTGTTAAGGATCAGATTTTGTATCTGACATTTCTTGAAACATATTTCTGTCTTGACAACTTGATATTGTGTCTGAAGGCCCTTAAAAAATTGGTATCTTATGCAGTAAGGGTAGATCACTATTCTAGTAGAAGAGAAACCAAGATGTAGTAAATGCACTTAATGTTCAGTGTTTGATGATGCTATCAAAATAGGAAGCTGCATTCTGCATCACAGTCTTATCCTGAAAAGGCTGAAATATGAGGACTTGTCACAAGAAGTCCAAGGAGAGCTAACAGAGTCTCGTCAATTGTCCTTCGAAAAGGAAAAGGTATTTTCTTTTCCTTTTTTGACCAAGATGTAAATGTTAGCATCCACCTTGGGATACAGTACTTTTGAAAGAGATTCAGGAGTAACAGTGCGGTGCCAAAAAAATTCTTATTCCTGTAAACTGATTCTTATGTAAATATATACACTGATTTAAGGAAATTTATACAAGTGTATATGTCTAAATGTATAGTGTGGCATGATTTATAAAGTTCATGTTGTATTGGTTAGTGTTGTGGATTCAGTATGGTAACTTATGTTGCATTATTATACAAGGGTTCCATAAATAAGACGTGCTTCCCTCAGTGAGCTGTCCTGATTAATCATTGTGAGGGCACTAATTGATTTGGCAATGTTCCCTGTTATTGCTGAATAGTATCCAAATTTTTCCTGTGTTTGCATTGTTGTGGCTTAAAATTTGTATGACAAAACTAGATGCCAAGTCAGCGCATGTTTTCAGTCTATCTTTATATTGTGGTGCCAGGCTTTTTTTTCTTTTTTAGGAAACAAAAGAAATAATAGTTACACAGTTACTCACAGGGGTGGGAAGGCTTTCACACTCTTGATTCTCAAGGCCTTTTTTCCCAAGCAGTCATAGCTTAAAGCTCAGTGCTGTCTCGCAATACCTAAATTGGTGGAGATTTCAAGACCGCTTCAGAAAGGTAACTTCCTTCAGCTCACATAGTGTGAAGGCTCCAGTGCTCTCCTCTTCCTGAACCATGCCCTCCCCAGCAGCAGCAAGCATTCAGACACTTACCAGTGGCTCCATTAAAATTTTCTGCAAAACACAATCTTGACCTTAAGCTTCTCAATACTCTGAAAATAGAGATGTTCTTGAAGCCTTTCTAGTCTTGTCTCGGCCAAAGAAGATAATTGGCTCCCCATGTGTGGTTGTTGAAAGAGTGAGCCTTGCTCCCTGCTCATCACTGTTGCACAATGGTATTGTTTGTCATGAAGATGAAAGGAAAGGTATTGGTCTCTGATCATTTCAGAGACACAAATCCCCATGTATACATCAGTCATCAGCCTTTTCCAAGCCCGATGATAGCTTTTCGCCTCTGACTTCTGCTGTATTGGGAATAAAAGGAATGTACTTGGATTTGGCACGCTGCAGGAAATATATTTCATCTCTCCAACTGTTGGCTTGGTGCACAGTTAAGATTTTTTTCTCCAACAAAAAGAATAAACCCATACATTTCAGTTATGTGAAACTTCTGATACTAGAGGTTTGAAATGAAATGTTGCAGGATAAGTTCTTCATGTCTTGTCATCTTCTGGGACCTCTAACAAGAATGATACAGCCAAGGCATTCTTCAAAAATCCAACATCTGTGAAAATTAACACTTTCAAACTTTCATTTTATCTTAATTCTCCATACTTGTTTTACACCATAGCAGATAAAGTTGACAGCACCAATCCTACACCTATGTCTCAGACTACAGGTGGCAGCTAAATGTACACTTGATCACATTGATGTCAGAACTGGTCCTGCACTAGTGACCAACTGTGGACAGATGCATTAATCTTGGTATTGATCTGGATAATCTTGATATGAATATCATATTATTTTTGAGTTCAACTGTTGTCTGTAACCTGGAGAAGATCACATAGCTATCTACCTTTCCCTCTCCCTTTTCTCTTTTTTCTCTCTTTTTTCCTCTTTCTCTTTTTCTTTCTTTCTCTTTCGACACTGCAGGTCTTTTCCTGGGAAAATTGGAAATAAAATGTTGGACTGTAGAGTGTGAAAGCACTATTGGTTTCTCTATCTCTGCTTTTCTATAATGGGATACCCATTAAGGCTGAAAAATGAAGCTCTTCTATCTTTATTTTACCTCATGAAAGAAAACAGAAAGAATTTCAGGTTTACCCCCAGACAATTGTCATTCATCAAAATACCAGCACAAGCATATCTTAGATGTTTCCCTTTATGAGCAGCTTTTGTCATTTGAATGTTAAAATGTTATCCCATAATATTTCAATATTACAGTCTTATTGCAGCCACTATAAGGGTGGCACTACCATTACTTCATGGTCAGATTTTTTTCTCAGCTTTTCAACAGTTAAAGTGATATGGGAGAACCAAGTACATATGTACAATGAAAAAAATAGACAAGGATATTCAGGAAATCCTGGGACCACATCCAGCAATGGTTAGGTCTTTTAAAAAGCTATTCTCTTTTATCTTGTTATGCCAAATGACAGTGAATACCAGTGGATTCACACTCACCCTGTGTTCATGTTAGAGATAGAAGCATTATGGCATAATATGTAGCAAGCCAAGGTAATGCTGGAAATCTGGCTAAATCCAACTGAATGTGAGTTCTTTAAATTGTCTTGGGTCCCAGAGGAGAGGCTAAATCAGAACATTTTTTATCTCAACTTGGTACAGAGTTGAGCAGTGAAGCTGACAGAGCATTCTGCTTTGGAAAGAAGCCATATATTCCAGTGACTAATGAAAACAAAAGAGGGCAGGGGTAAAAGTGGCAATTAGGACATGGGAAAACGTTCATCTCATTTCAGAGCGGCAAGGCTTCACTTGCATCTAGTTCAGTGCTGTGAATTTAGTGCAAATTCCACTGTATGGTAACAAATCTGAACATTTGCCTCAACTGAATTTAAGTGATTCAGTTCCTAATACCACATACACTTCAATGGGATGTCTCCATAAAGTTGTGCAAGGTTCACTAGTAAATAGAGGCCCCAAGCAATTACCTCATGATTCTTTTTTCATTTTTAAGAAGTAAAAGAAAGGGCTTCTCCCAACCCAGGAGGTCTTTCAGCTGTCCCAGGTTCTGCTGATTCACACTTTTTGTAAGAAGTACTCACTTCAGAAACTCTGAAGTGCCTGATGAGTAATGAACAGGATTTGCTAAAAGCTTCTAGGTAAGAATGTTAGAGCCACAATCTGCCTGCCTCATCAGAGCCTTTCTAGTGAGCAGTGTGTTTATTGTGATAGCTCAATGAAACACAGCTGGTGAAGAGTACTGTTTGGCTAGGGCAGTCATTTGCATCAAGCTTGCCATACTGTCTCTCTCTCTGAGGTGTTTAATGATCACTTGGCACACTGGGTCCAGCAGCCACTGAAGAAGAACTGGAACAATAATCTTCTTTATCTACAGAGGGAGGTAGGAATTGGAATAATACAACTCTTCCTCAGCAGCAGTTTCAGGCATGAGCTCTTATACTCTCTGGGCCTGATCCATTAGTTGCTTACTCTTATTAAGGGACAAGAGGAAGGCGGATTCCATGTGAAGGGTTGCTCCTGCCACCTTGTTGGATGCAGTGATACCATACTGAGTAACTTCATTAAGTAGTGAAGCTATTTAACAGGTACAAGTCTCCATGGCAATATAACACCCCTGGGAGCCTGCGCTGTATATTTACAGTCTCAAAACTGATGGAATCCATGCAGTTGTGAAATAGCTGATACAGTTTTTCAGTTCAGACTATTGAACAGATATGGTCATGTGGCAGATCCTGGATTTACAGTAATGCAGGAGTTTCTGAACTAGAAGCAACAAAACTGATGACCTCCTATGCTGTCAATGTGTGAACTGTTCTTTCCAGTAGATTTAGGTCATTCATTTAAAGTGCTTTGATATCTTATATGAAAAACTTTGTGGAACTGCAGAAACACATCATACTGTGGTGTCATGATCTTAGTGTTACTGCTTCTCTAGTGACTATCACAGTCATCCTGTCTGTCCTGTAATCCAAGGGTTCATAGCTTTGCTAAAATGCACAAATATGTTTTTAAATCAGAAATATGTGTATATATATATATATATATATAAAACTCTCAATACGTATATGTACATCACTGTCAATCCTGCCAGTACCTCCTTCTTTACCACTGCTTTCAGTAGGAGCTGAGATTGCCCCTGGTGAGCTGTAGTGACCAGTGGAAGGGATTTGTGAAATGCAAACTGGAGAGTCACTCTCTATATGCTTGACAGGTACTGTTGCAGCTCCCAGTGTTTATTGAGATCCAGGTAGAATGCCAGCCTTCTCCAAATCTGCTTTTGTTAATTTTATACAAACCTAAATTTATTTTTAATATAATTATCTTTATTTTATACACCAACATTGACATGTGCTTCTGCAGTGGAAGCTTTAATAGTATGTTTGCCTGCGCTGTAGAAAATGCCGTATGTGATTTTCCCCCCTTTCCCTATGTTGATGTTCAGTGAGGTATGTGATTAGAAAAAGTCCTTTTCATTTGATCCTACAGGACCTGTTTCAGTGCTGTAGGATGTTAGCAACATCATTTTCCTTCACCTGAATGCACAGTGTATGTGCTGAGAGGGCAAATCAAGCTGCTTTGTGATATCTCGCTTTCCATACACCCTCTGAATGGCAAAGTTTAGTCTTTCTGGACAAGATAGACATTTCTCATTGGGGGAAACCTGTGAAGAAATTCTTGAAGCACCTGGTTCCTTTGACTTACTGAATACTCGCAGATACTTATTTCCTGCTCCATAGGGCCCCAGATGTCTTCCTTTTTTAAAGTTCAGACATCCTGTCCCTTCTTCAAAATCCCAGTGTTGTTTCTTCAGGGAGACTGGCATCTCAGCTGTAGTAGAGAGAGTGCTGTGTCAGAGGCAGCCTCCCAGCTCTTTAATGTCTTGAAATTCTATTCTGGATTAAGAAATACATTGCTGAGATCCGCAGGGTGTATGGCAGAGTCACATTCTTATCTCAGATTCTGATTTCTGGCCGTATGGGCTCATCCCTTGCATGTTCACTTCATGTTTTCCAATGTCTCTGTGTGGCTAGACTCAACCGAGGTGGTGTTTGCATGTGAACCCAGGGTTGCAACAACCTTCTGTTTAGTTTACTGAAAAGGGCTCTCTGACAGCTGATATATTCATTTGTTTGTTTGTAGCGTGTTGTATGTCCTCCTCTCTTCCATGAAAAGGCTGTGGCTGAGCAGCAGGAGAGGAGCTCTACATTTGGTAGACAGCTGGAGCAAAGAGTGTATGAAAGTAACTGCATGCATGCAGCTGAGGGGAAGGATGGAGAATGCAGAGGCAGAGATACAGCCAGCAGAAATCTACTGCATGGCAGGGACTGGCGGTGCAACTAGCAGACAAACCACTGTACCTAAGAGGTTCCTAGAAAAACTTTTGCATGGGTTTACTATAAATCTGGCAGCTGTTGCGGGTTGCTGGACTGAGAAGAAACCCAGAGAAAGAATACATCCTTCAGGGACACTGGGCATGGGAAACTTTATCTACAACCCCTTTGTTTTTGTCCATTTCGTCTGGCTGATCTGAGTATTCTCTGATTCTCTCTTGGTTTTTCTGGTTTGTATTCCAAACCACTGAGGTTTCACAGGTCACAGCCACTTGGGTGTCTGTCTTTCCTAAGGAAACCTGCAGGTTAATCTGTGTCATGGCTGGCTCAGGTAACCCAGATACCTTTGTGCCTGATTAAACCTGAAGGGACTGCATAAATGTGGTTTTCTCAAAATAGGGCAAGTACTTCACTCCTTGGCTGCTGAGTTCAGCCAAGCAATGAATGGGAAAAGGAGCCATTGAAAACTTCATCTATACCATGAGCAGAGGAATTGCATACTTCAGAGATCTCTTTTGGGTCAATTTACTATTTAAAATTAGGAAAACCTTGATGTTAGTCTGTAGATACTGTATAATTTTTCATCGTAGAGATTGCAACACTTCTCACAGAATTAACTACTTTGGAAGGACAGATCTGCTTGCTGAGAACCTTGAAATGAGCATCTCTGAAAACCCACAACTCTGAAGGCTTAAATCTGGAACAGGGGAATATTTGTAATAATTTTTGGAAGGCATCCAAGAGAAGCCTCATGCATTTTTCTGCATTCCGTGAATAGAAGTGAGATGTTTGTCAAGCTTTGAAAGTAATCAGTACAGAAAGAAACTTCTGGCTGTACAGAATTTTTTGTTTGGTACTCACAAAGTATAACTGACCTCAAAGTTGCACTGATAGAAAAAGTTTGTCTACTGTAGAACCTGGTATATATGGATACAACAGGCTGCCCAGCTCACTGCCATCTGGAAGACACAATAAACTGCAGCGTGGTAATTCTTCCAGCTAATGTCCAATAGAGGGAGAATTTTGCCTCATAGCAAATCAGACTCTTAATTTTTACTGTCTGAGACTTGTTGGTTGGGAAACCTCTGTTGCTATTAGAAGTCACATGGAATCCTGACACCATTTACAATGATGATCTTTTTAATGCCTGAGCAGCTATACATAATATTAACAGTGTTGGCTGGGAATGGATCCTAAAGGCAATGATCTTGCATATACTACTCAGGCACTGTGCCCTGGAACAAAAACCGACAGGAGAGCATGATCCTTTTCTCCATTGCTCTGAAACTTATATGAATGCTGGCTAGATGTCATGACTTTTGGTACTGAATCCATCTTCTCTGAGGCTACCCAACATTGAGTGCAGAGATGCAGACTTTTATTTTAAAATGACAGGCTTAGCTGATGTGAAATTCATATACTGGCTTCTATAATTATTGAGTAGTTGATGCAGCAAACTAAGATGGGCAATGTCTCAGAAATTTTGATGTCTCAGAAGACAAAAGCCCAGGACATGTGGTCAGGTTTACTTCAGAGATCCAAATGTCCATCAATAGTTGTCAAAATAGAGCATGCTCCACAGCCAACCTGCTTGAAGGACGGACTTCTATAGCAGTGAGGATGCATAATATACCTGGGGAGTACTGGGACTGAACTGGAGAAATGCTGCTCACGCTAAGGTCAGCCTGTGGAAATGTGCAGTTTACAACCACAGGGACTGAGGATACAATCTATGACAAACTCCAAATGGTGTTTAAATCCACCTTCCAAAACAAATTTGCTGAAACAGGGAAGGCAGGTGGAATAAAAAGGATGATGGAAGAGGAGAGATTACAATAATTTTTTTTTTTTTTAAATGCATATTTGTTAGTGAAAAGTGCAGTGATAAACATATCCATGTGAAAATTTCCATGTCCCCAAAGTCCTGTAGATATACAAGCTAGTATTGTTTTTCAGCCAATAGGGCATCTGTTGCCTGATCATGTTATAGTCATGAGTCTTGCTTAATATGGTCAGACACCATAGAATTTGAAATCTTTAAAAGAAAAGGTTTTGTTCTTCAATTTTCTATCAAAAACTTATAAAATTCTGGTGCTTTATTTACAGGGAGGGCAAAGAAACAGCACTGTTCTTAGTTTTAGTCAGCGACAGCAAGTATTAGAAGTGATGCACTTCTGTGTGTTTCTGGTACTTGTAGTTCAAGTGTGATGTCTCCTGGTACACGAGCAAGTGTACAGTCACTCCTCTGAACAGTAACACATGCAGCCTCTGAGAAGTAAGTGGGCAATGACAGAGAAAATGCTTCTTATGCAAGGCATCTGTAAATAGTGTTGAAAACTCATGTTCAGTCATACCAATGCAGAGCAAAGTAACAGTGAAAGAAATTAAGGACTTGACTAAAACATCATGTTTGCCATTCAAGCTGGGGTGGTTTTGTTGTTGTTGTTTGTTGTTTTTTTTGGTTTTTTGTTTTTTTTTTTAATTCTTTGCAATATAATAGGGTTGTTTATATTTCAAAGTCAGTGGAGTTTGGAGTGTGAGGGAAAGCAGAAACATCTGATCTGCCTGCTCAGGTTTGTCTTGTGGCATCATGGTTTGTAGATGAGAAATTTCAGAATAGTATTTGTGCATAATTTTTAATCTTACTCAAAGTTTTTTCACATATTTCTATCCCACCAGAGTTCTTATGATGGTGCATGATGTGGTTTAGTCATGTTCTTAACAGTGAAGCCAGAGTAAATGGAAGCTTAGGGTGTGGCAAGTTCTTTATTTTTTGTCTATGTTGTGCTGTTAGTAAGTAGAGCCTAGATAAGTTCCTGAATGCTAACACTATTTCTCTGGATTCACAATGTTGCTCCTAACACTGAAGAGCTGCTGGCTTCAGTGACGTGCCTGGATGAATTGTGGAGAGTATTATCACTGGTATCAATGGGATTAACAGTTTCCTGTGTGAGTGGCATCCTGCCCACACAAGGGAACACTGAGCTTTCCTTTCTGCCGCCACTCATTGCTCTGTAGCATGGAGAACATGCACAGTCAGTGACTATGCCTTACTGATGTACCTTGCCTGCCTCATAGACGTAATTCTTAGAAGGGTGTTATTTTGAAGGTGATCTCTGTAGTTTGGCTGAATGTATCTTTTTTCCCTTTCTCCTCTTACCCTGTAAATCACCAGGGCAGTCCTGTTTTGGGGCTCATAGAAGCGTCTCCTTCTCGTGTTTGGTCAACTATTTCTCTTCACTGAACTCTTGTCTCTAAACAAGCCATAGGTACACATGCACATCTGTTTTCTCCTCCGTTAGTAAGTGGGGTGCTCTGCTTTTCCTTGGCAAAGACCTTGACATCCATTCCTACTGACTTTGAATGCAGAGCTCTCAGGAAGGTAATTAACACCTTGAAAAGGAGCAAACTTTCTAACAGCTAAGTAGTAATGAAATGTTCTATTAGGCATTTTGGGTGGCTTCATGAGAAAATATGAACACTTATAGCTAATCCACGTAAGTGCTCTAACTTGGAAATGTTTCATAATTAAAGCCAAGAAACAAACCAAACCATTGGCTGTTTAAATGAAGGGTGTCAGAGTACAGTTGGAGGGTGTGCCTAGTATGACTGGTCACTTAATCTGTCCACTCCCAGTTGTGCCAACAGCTGCCTGCTATGACCTCTCTGCTTCTGGGCAGGTTTTCTGGTACTCCTCTGTCAGGTCATCACCTGATGGCTCCTGGGAAAGTGGGTGGCTGGGGATGAACTACTACTGCAAGAGCAACTTCTCCAGCTCTAAGGAAAGAGAGTGGATGGAGATGGCCAGACCAATGTTGTTGTCAGATGAGTCATTCCTAGCATGATCTCCTGAAGGGTCACTTAGACATGATTTAAGGAGCACGACACATCTGTGTGTGCAGGGCAGTCTTTCTGGACATCCCCAGTACATCCAATTATCTACAGTCATATTAGACTCAGGTCAGATGGCATCTGTTTGAGCCACTACACTGCAGAGAGTAAGAGGTCTTGATTTGAAGAGCTAGTGTAGTTCTAATTTAAATACAAAATATTACTCTGCAATGTATTTACTCTTAACCCGATCTAATTATTTGACTTTCCATAGTTCACAGCAAAAGGCTTTGAATACTGATTGTTATAGGGAAGTTTTCCAAAGGAGGCATCATGAATCAGGTCTGTGTTTAAAAATTCATCTTTAAATTTCATGGAGGAGGTCACTTTTTTGATCATCCAATTGAACTTGTTTCCTTCTTTGTGAAGTGAGAAGAATGACCATGATGGCCAGATGGATCTTTAGTCTGTTCCATTTAGCTCAATATCCTGTCTCTGTAAGTGATCAAATAAGATGTCCAGAAAAAAAAAGTATAAAACTATAGTAAATATATAGTGAGGCTTCTCCTGAGCATTCTGTCAGGTGCCAACAAATTGTAGCTCGGAGTCTTCTTCAATCAGAGAAATCTTTTAAATAGGATTGTTGTTAAATATATGGCTGATTATTAAGAGCTGGAGTGGCAATAAGTTTTGACTATCTTTTGACTAGTATGTTCATTTTCAGAAGTAGAGCTGCATCAGGGCTGTAGGGTTAATGAGCTGCTGAAGAAAGGGGCATGGGATACCGAAGCCCTAAGTCCTTATCCTGGTTTTGTCTCATTTGCTGTCAAGAACAAATCACATAGTGTCTCTATTTCTCTCTTTCTTTATGTGATAAGGGGACTACTGACCTAGAAATGGCATGAAGCGTGTTGTGAAGATGCTTGATATGTTAAAGGATGTCTTATTTTGTCCAGAAATACGTTTGTAACAGTAGGATTCAGAGTCCATCCCCTCTGCCTCCCTTCTGCACAGTAATTCTTCTAGGTCATCTAATCTTTTGGGAAAGGAAACATTCCTTCATATTCCTCCAATGTGCATGAATAGCAATTTCCACTTAAGGAAAACGCTTTAAAAATTAGTTATGCTACTGAAACTTCACAATCTGATATTATCAGTGTATTTCACTGATAGTTTTGTCCAGCTCTAATGAAGAGCTGTTATGAGTTTTACTTCAGAGGAATTCAGACAGAAGGCTTTGTGATTATATTTATTCTTCTTTTTGCTCATCCATGCCCTGTGATTGTCATTGATTTTGTGCATGTTAACTACAGCCCAACTCTTCCCATGTCTTTTTTTTTAATGCCAGCTTTTGACAACATTCACTTTTTAATTAGACCTCCATTAATTAAATGGAAGTAAGGAAGCAAACCAGCACACAGACTACTGATGAATAATTGAAACCCATGTTCAAGTGCATTAGACCCACATCCTGCCAGGTTAGTTCTAGCCTCAGTGGCCTTCCCAACCTTTTGTGCTACAGAAGAGTGGTCCTCTACATCTTTCTTGCCTCAGTGTTTTCTGTGGCAGCACCCCTGCAAGGGAAAGGCAGGCTACACCTCTTGAGATGGTGTCTTGGCTCCACTGGGCAGAACTTTTTAAATGCTTTATCTGGTGACTACAATCCAAGTGTACTCTGAAGTGTTCTGAGCAAAACCATTCAAGGCATTCTGGTGTTTTAAATTTTGCACAGTTTTTTTTGAAGTTCACTTTTATTTCCTTTTTTTCAATTAGCTTACTGCCCTCAAGTCAGCTGACCCCATAAATAAATTGTCAATCTTGTAAAAACAGTGGACACTGAGAATTTTGAGTGGCCAAAAAATGATGCCCATGGTGTAAAGTTTAGTGTTCTCTTATAAAAATAACCCAAATCTGTGTCATTAATCTTTGTACAGTAAATCTTACTGGCAAAATAGGGGCTGAGACTCTCCAGATTGATTATCACCTAAGCCCTCCTTATTAAATTGTTGGAACAATACTTTTTAAACCTCTTAAAGTTCAAATATTTGAAAAATGCAAAAGCTATTGAATAGTGCAGGATTCTACCTCCACCCAAGCTTGTTGTGTGACCAAACCTTTAGTGAAACAGCTAGTATGTTACTGTGAAAGAGAAATGGTAAAGCAGTGGACAGGGATAGGTAAATCCATGAGCTTCTCCAGTGTTGTTCTGGAATTGTTTTTTAGCCAAAGAAAGTGTTTCATGTTACTGTTATTAAAAATTGATCAGCACTCCTGAATTAGCAGTGTTGGCTAGTTCATTGAGACAGTGTATCATAAAACTGATTATCTTGGTCTATGTAGAGATTTGCCGCAGAGAACTGCTTCACTCTCCCTGATTACAAGATGGGATGTGTAGACCACTCCAGTCTCTTTGTCTGGGATACAGCAGACACCCACCAAAATATGAAAAAGGGCTAAAAATTGTTTATTAGTACCATAGATATATGCAAATGTGCAGGGCAAGCAAGACATCTCCTCCTTCTTTCTTGTTATTTTTTCTACAACACATTTCTGAGGTTCTGTGTTTCCAGTTTCCTGCTACGTGATTGCTGAAAAAGGCTGCAAAGTGGAGGCAGTTGCATACTCCAGCCTTGAGAAGAGAAATTGCACATGCAGAGATCTTTCTACAGTTCTGCTGATCTTACATGTGTGTGGGACTGGTCGCTGTAAACTGCTATTGAAATAGTGCCACTTCTGAACAGGTCAATAGGCACCGGCAAGGGAGGATGCCATTCTTAGGCATGATCGTTAGACACTGAAAGATAAAGTGCTGACAGCCAGCGACTATGAAGGCAAACATAGGTCAGCCTTGACTTTCAGCACCATCTCATTGCTGCTGTAGTCCTGCTCACTTTGTACATATGCCTTGGTGGCATGTGGGGATTTTGCTGGTGAAGATTTTGCTATTAGTTATTGTGAGCAATGTGTGTAAAACAATTAAACCTGGATTTTGCATTGGATTCCCATTAAACATTTAATAAGCTTTAATTTATTGTGTTAGGGCATGCGACGAAAACTTCCTAGCAGGGGAGACAGTCTTTCCATATCATCTCGTTCCCTTCCCATTCCATTTTCTCTCTCCTCTCATGCTCGCCTGCCCCCGCCCTCGCTGCCTGAATGGGAGGAGTGCTGTGTTTCCTGCCCAGCCAGACAACCTGGCTTTTGGGTGACAAGAAATTGCTTCCTGTGACAAGAGGCAAAGCATTTGTGATGTGCCTCTATGTTCTTATTCAGACGTAGTGGGAATACCGGTGAACCTACACAGCGGTAGCAGTGACGACAGGGGAGTTCCAGTTGTGTCTTGCTGCTGGTTCATATCCTACATATTGCTGGAATGGTGAAATCTCTCAGGGCCCTGGTGTCAGTGACTGATTGTGAGATTTGACTGATATAGGTGAGTGAAACCTGTAGACTCCCTAAGGATTGTTCTCCAGTCTTTGGATCTGAAAGATCAGAGGATTTTTACAACCCTGGTTTCAGCTGCCTCCTTTGAAGAAACAATGAAGAAGTTTTCAGAGCACATTAAGCCCAGACAGAATGTGGTATTACAGAGGCTCCTGTTCAAGCAGCGGGCACAACTTCCAGGTGAAACTTTTAAAACCTTTGCTTTGGCACTACAAGAGTTGGCATCAGTCTGTGCTTTTGGCTGTTGGCAGGAAGAGCTGATCCTGGATCAGCTAATTGACAAAGCAGCAGACTGGCAAATTCGGGAGAAGCTTTTGATGGAATTTGATACCTTGACTCTGGCCCAGGCAGTGGAGGTGGGATCGCAGATGGAGAGAGCGTTGCCGAAAACTTGCCCTGGGTTTATTTCAGTTTTGACAAAGCAGTGGGAGAACTGGAGCAACAGCAGTAAAATCTGGAAGATAAGAAATGATAACTGCTGTAATCAGTGGTGCCTCTGGGGACAGAAAAAATCCCCTGCCCTCATAACAAGATACGACCAAGAGAAGCAAAATCAATTCATCCCTTCTTCTAACAGTCCAGTGTCATCCAGACCAGTTATGGGGAGGCAGCACTTGGGCTGGCAACTGAGATGTCCTGCCACTTCAAATAGAAAACACAGGAGAGTCAGGAACTTCCAGGTAGGCTGTTGATTGCAAAATGACTGGGAAAGAGTGACAGAAAACTAACCAAGGACACCGGGGGCCAGACCGTTCAAACTGGGTCTGTTGCTTATACAGAATCTGAACTGTAGACTAGGTTATACTGCAGTACATGAACACTTAAATAAAAAACCTTCCCTCTCTGGAATGAAGGTATTGGCTGCATGGTGTTATGTGCTGTCACTTTTGGGTTTTGTCTTTGAATCTTGTGTGAAGGCTTTTGGTGAGGTCTTAACAATTGTGAAAGCGGTGTCTGCACTGGTTCTGGTGTATTGGTGAGTTGGCTGGAGGCTTCTACTAAAAGAGCTGGCAGAGAAATAATGTTATTCAATGGAGATTTGAATCTGGTAATAAAGGAGGATGCCTACTGCTTGAAGAAAATCTCCTTATCCCTTTATAACACATAGGAACAGAGCTCACTTCTGTAAGAGTTAAGATTTGTGGAAACCTCAATTGTTCCATAGTCATCGTGCTTTGGAATATAATGGTTGTGTGATGAAGCATCAGATTTATACAGATATCTGTAAATAAAGATTATAAATAATAACATATAAGAAGGGGACGGGACAATGGGCATCACAGATTTTAGTCCATATCTGAGTTACCTGTGAAATAAGATTGAGTCATAGAAGTTCTGCTGTAACATTTCTCTGTCCACAGTATTCTGTTCTATTTTAGTCTAAACTTTCTACTTATGTATAGTGTCAGAAGAAAGGGTTCCTCTCTTTTTTTTTTTCATTTTTTCTATTTTGGTGTTTATTTGGTTGTTCGGTTTTATTCCTTTCTTTTTCACTAAAAGACGTGATTTCAACATCATCTTTGATTCTGACAGTCACCCTCTACTTGATTTCTCTCTGTCAGATCAGTGGAACTAGCCATTTGTGTAAGATAATAACAGGGTTGGGAAGAAAGGACACAATGATAAGGAAGCTTGATGGAGACAGATCCAAGTAAAGGACGGGTGTTAGCAGAAGTGATAGTAAAATAAGAGAACCCAAAGCACAGTCTATGTGGAATTGGGCTCTTTTCAAACAAGGTGATCATCATTGGGCTGCACAGAAGTAAGCTGAATCGGGTTTGTGAGCAGTTTTAAGTCATTTCTCCCTGTGCTGCTAGCTTTGTCCTTTCTGAATTCTGTGTCATGAGCTGAACAGGCAAGCTGCATCCCCTTGCAGCTGCCCTGTCTTCCCTAAGGCAATTATTTGTGATTATCTACCATAATGTAATTAAGTGTTTAGGCTGTCCTGAACAATTGAATATTGTACCTCTGATGCCTGTTATTAGTGCTATTTCTGACAGGTGAAAAAATTATTGAGGTTAAAAATGTCTGGTGCTCTTTGCATATTCAGCATTGAAGCAAGTGAAAAGGCTGACTGAAGAGAAATTAACTGTACTAAGAACTGTACCCTGACCTGGAGCAGTGCCAGCAGGATCTTCAAAGACTTGAAAATGTATGATTTGCACCTTTTTGTTTCCTTTTAAAGGTCACTTTATCTTTGTGGTTAAGAGCAAATTTGAGGTCTGTCTTGTTAACTAAAGTTCATACCTTTTTGGATGTTCATGCAGGCCTGTGTGCCATTTTTCTTGAACTGCTATGGTTGCTGTACTTCTGATTCTACAGTACCAGAAGTTGGATTGCAGCTTAACATGCACATCTCTCTGTTTGAACTGATAAGCTTCCAAATCATAGACTCATGGACCTGTTTGGGTTGGATGGGACCCTAAAGATCATCTAGTCCCAACCCCCACCCCTGCCATGGGCAGGGACACCTTCCACTAGCCCAGGTTGCCCAAAGCCCCGTCCAACCTGGCCTTGAACACTGCCAGGGAGGGGGCAGCCACAGCTTCTCTGGGAAACCTGTGCCAGGGCCTCACCACCCTCACAGGGAAGAATTTCTTCCTTGCATCTAATCTAAATCTACCCTCTGTCAGTTTAAAATCGTTACCCTGTGTCCTATCCCTACATCCCCTGATCAAGAGTCCCTCCCCATCTTTCCTGTAGCCCCTTTAGGTACTGGAAGGCTACTCTAAGGTCTCCCCGGAGTCTTCTCTTCTCCAGGCTGAACCACTTCAACTTTCTCATCCTGTCCTCAAAGGGGAGGTGCTCCAGCCCCCAGATCATCTTCATGGCCTCCTCTGGACCTGCTCGAGCAGGTCCATGCCCCCAGAGCTGGACACAGCACTGCAGGTGGTGTCTCACAAGAGAAGAGCAGAGGGGGAGAATCCCCTCCCTCACCCTGCTGGCCACTATTCTTTTGATGCAGCCCAGAACACAGTTGGCTTTCTGGCCTGCGAGTGCACATTGCTGGCTCACAGTCAGTTTTCCATTCACTAATACCCTCAAGTCCTTCTCCTCAGGGCTGCTCTCAATCCACTCCTCACCCAGCCTGTGTCTGTGCTTGGGATTGACCCAGCCCACGTGCTGGACATTGCACTTGGCCTTGTTGAACTTAATGAGATTTGCATGGTCCCACCTCTCCAGCCTGTCCAGGTCCCTTTGTATGACATCCCTTCACTCCAAAGGGTGTTGACCACACCATACAGCTTAGTGTTGTCAGCAAACCTGCTGAGGGTGCACCCAATCCTACTGCCCATGTCACCAGCAGAGATGTTAAACACCACTGGCCCCAACACCGACCCTGAGGAACGCCACTCGTCACTGCTCTCCACTGGGACATTGAGCCATTGACCACAACTCTCTGAGTGTGACCATCCAGCCAATTCCGTATCCACCAAGTGGTCCATCTGTCAAATCCCTGTGTCTCCAATTTAGAGACAACAATGTCATGCAGGGCAGTGTCAAAATCCTAGAATCTCCCTTGGTATGAAATAAGTATGGCAGATCGAGGAGCAGTTCCTACATCTTTAGTACTAAATGGATATAATTTCTTATTCTAGTTAGAGATATATGATGCTCTCTGCCAGTGAAAGAATCTTCTTCACCATACTATCAATTTTCCCATGAGACAGAGGCACAACTCAGATTATAGTGGAGGTGTGCCTAGATGTATTGTGCCAAAGGACCTATGTTATGGACAACTTCTGTCCCTTTTGCTGTCTATCAGATTTCAGTTTTGAGGCTTGAAATAAAAAAAAATTGACAAGGACTGGGTGGTACATGCTGTTTTGCAGTGTGTAGTCTTTTCTAGGCTAAGTAATGGATCTGGTACTTTCAGTCTTTTCTCATATGTCACACTTTCTAGACTTCTCTTCAGTGGACCTTCTTGGGCCCTTTCTGAGCTCTGCACTGATATGTGGATGCCTGTAGTTGCAGAGAGCAACATAGATTGCTTGTAGATCGGGATTGCTACAGAAGTTCTTTGCTTATGACTGCTCTTCTGTGTCACCTCTGTTATAATGATGTGTCCCTCTGGGCCTATGTATCACAGTAAAATAACTGAATGAGCATCTGCAAGTTAATAATTATGGAATTAGAGGGCTGGAAGGAGCCAGAAAAGGTCTTTTCATCTGTCCTTCCACTGGTGATCAGCTCTACTTGTGTTATTCCTGTCAGATGTGTGTCTAATCTGTACTTAAAGACAGAAAGTGATGGTGACTGTGCTATCCCCTAGGCAATCCACCCCAGTTTTTCATTATCTGTGCTGCTGATGGTTTATTGATTTTCCTAACTTCAGTCGTCTCTGCTTCAAAATCCCTTAAGTCTTGTTTTATCTGTCATACATTTGGAGGCAAGACTACTACCTTCTATCAGTAGTTAAAGACTGTTTTCACATTGTATTCTCTCTCTGGAATACACACTGTACTTTCAGTCTTTTCCCATAGCTTATTCATCCTAGATCATTCTTGTTCTTCTTTTGACTGTTGCCACTTGCTCCATGTATACTGATGCAGGATACACATCAAGCTTTCTTGAAGGTTCCAGCTGATGCCTCACCTGTGCCGAGCTCAGGTTCCTCATGCCACTGTAACTACTGTATCTATTATTTTAGCCATGAGTACTGTAGGGAGTGTCAGAAAATCCCTGGAAGCCATTTACATCAATGAGGCAGGAGTCTTTGGCAAAAGCACAGTTGGTAGTTATACTAACTCACCCATGTACTGAGTTAGTATATCTAATCTAAATCAAATCAAACGACACTCAAATGAAGTCATCACTTGCATAAATGGTTCCTGAGAAGGAGCAGGATCTCAGAGAGAGAAGGGGGAATTTTGGTCACAGATTCACACAATCCTTGTGAATCTTGAAGTAAAGGCAGGTTTTACGTGACCTCAGTTAATCTCATGAGTCAGGAGATTTCATTCCCTTGTGCCTAGACATTTAATCTTTTATTTACAGTGCAGCTCTGAGGTTGGGATGTGTTACCATTGCTTTACAGAGGAAGAACACAGGTGAAATTAGGTATCCAAAGTCAAAGGAGAAGTCAGGCGTTCAGCTGGATGCTGAGCAGGTACACCGAGAAAGGCCCCCAGCTCAATGCCTAAGCCCCAGCAGCTGAATGGCTTGCACCCACATGTAATACTATGCAGTACACTTCAGCTTCAGTCCAGGTCTGAAACCCTCACAGGTACTCAACGAGAAAGGCTTGCTCTTCTTTGCAGTGTGCCATGTGGACATGGGAAGAGTCTGAGCTTGAGTAGGAGCAGTGCACCCCGATCACACATGTTTCAGCTTCAGATCAGGCCTAGCACTGATGCAGTTCTTGTGCCTATAGTGAAGGTGTTAAAACATCTGTAAATAGCCTTTCTTCTTTCTGTTATGTGGGAAGAGAAGTGGGAACAGTGAGCAAAAAAGGTCTTTGCAAATGGCACAACTTCACACAGCTGAATCCTGCAACAGCTCTGCAACAGTGGTTGCTAGCTGAGTTTTTCTTGAAAGCTGTTATTTTATACAAATTGGCATGTTATTTGAGCTCTTCTGCTTTTAAAAACTCATCGAGAAGATTTCTCAACCACTGTGGAGAGGAGGCAGGGAGTGAGCAGACTGTTGGCACTGGAATATCTCATTTCACCCAGCTAGGCTAAACTCAAATAAGGTGTGAGGATGCAAAGTTGTGCTGGATTCAATTTTCTTCCTGAATTTGTGAGCAAGACCTAGCCTGCCCTTCTCCCATGTCTGAAAATCATCCTTCCCATGTTCCTCATTTTACTGCTGACTCCAGATCTGATGCATTCTGCTTGTAAGATCTATTTTTGGCTGCAAAACTTGTCAACTGAGTTACTGTTTCTGTAACATTAGCAAGAGTCCAGAGGCCAGGTTATACCCTTCAGGGCAACTGTGTAAGAAGCAACTACTGAAGGTCAGGAGGGGCAGCTGGGGAGGGGAAGTCCTCATGTATTTTATGCATATGAAGGGATGCAGACCAGGAGTTAATGTGAAGTTGTAGGGCAATGACAAGACAAGGAGGAAAAACTGGTCTGACTGTTAAATGCCAGGCTGACTTTGTTAGTAAAGCTTTTACTTAGAGCTATCAAGAACATGCAGTTAGTAATGGCAAGTCAGACTGCGACATATGAAAGAATAATGCTTTTATTATTCATATCTCATGATAGAGGTACATGTTTAACTGAGTGACCCACAGAGCCCCATTAAAACCATCCCAGTGATGCAAAATAAAGTACTATATTTTTCCTCCATATTTGTTCTTTCTTCCAACTTATTTTCTTCCCCTTGATGCCCATCTCACTTCTGCCTTTGCCTTGAGGCCATTCCTCCTTCAAACGCAGTAAGAAGGAGTCACAAATGTGTTAGGTGCATTTCTGTTCTGTCAGCCTTGTGAGTCCCCATTGGATGTATATATATAGCTTTTAGTCATGTCTCTTTCCTAACTGTGCTTGAGGTATTCTCCTCTGTTTACATAGTAGTCTGTGTGAGGAGACCTCAACCATCAGAGAGGCATTAGACTCAGCAGAGAAATTAAAAGATAAAAATAATGAGCAGAGGCTGAGATGGTTGAATTCCTGGCTCCACTGCAGATGCTGTTGTATGACTTGAGTGAGTCATTTACTTTGAGTCTGTAAAATGAAGATAGTACTTCCTCCATCTCCCTGTTGCCCACCCTTTATCTTACATAATTAGACTATAAACACTATGGGGCGGACACTCTCACCATGTTTAACCAGCACTTAGCACAATTAGGACATGGGCTTTGTAGCATCTAGGAACTCAGCAGTGGGATGTGCCAGAGGAAGGGTGTTTGGTGTAGTAATATTGCAACAGGACTGATAAACAGGAGCAGCATGACCACAGAAATACCAGTTCAACAGCAAACAACATAATCAAGAGGGAGATGCAGTGACTGAGTGTATTGGGCAATTTGTGGTGATGTTTCCAGTGATGGTAGGAGGAAGGCGAGAAATGCAGGATTTTTATCAGTCACTGCCTTGTGTCTCCCAGGCTTCATATAGGCCCTTTCCTTCGAAGTGCTCTTTTAATTAACAGTCTGAATTATAACTGTCTGCAGACTGATTTTCTTGATTAAATAAAGAAAGCTTATGGTTCTAAAAATGGGCTGAGTGATTAGATTATAAGACAAACAAGCCATATATCTCATGACTTTGCACTTGACTTCCAACTTCCTTGCAGTCCCATACTTGAAAACTGAATTGCTGATCACTGAGGGAACATCAATGGATGTCTTGTGGATACATGTGCACACATACACTTAGGATTTCTTGGTCCACCCTTTGTTTTTAATGGAGTCTTTTTTCCAAGAGTTTTCTTCTTCAGAGGAGTTTGCCTTGTCTTTTAAAGTATTTCCTGTCTTTCTGCTCCTCCGATTCAGCATTCCTTGTTTAAATTTCTCAATGGCACTCAAGCAAACAGAATGACTTCTGAAAAAAAAAAGAGTTTAAAATAAGTAAATATGTTAGTGCTGAAGTGTATTCACAAAAAAGTGATTGCAGCAAGTTTACAGTGGCAGGACACACCACCCCAGCATGCTCTGCCTGGTCTTCTAGAGCGGAAATCTCCACTTCATTCACCAGGAATCCTAAAGGTTCCCACTCAGCAAAGGGGAACTAACTGTGAGTGCTGTGTTCTTTTAGCAGGGAGTAGCAGGACAAAATGATCTCTTAAATAAACTTCCACTTGTGGAAGGGCGTTAGTACTTGAAGCTGCATAGCACAAGAGTCTGGCATGGGCCCTGTCTTTGGAGGAGGATTCACATAGTTTCTGGGTAGGATTTTTGGTCTGTGCAGAGCTGCCAGACAGATTCAACCTCATGTAAGTGCATCTGCCTTAGAGAAAGATTAATAGTAAAATTTAGACAGAGGCAGACGTACATTTGCCTACGTGACTCTGAGGAAAGAGCTTTCCTGTGGCCAAGCAAGTTGAATTTCCATTTTAGCACAAAAAGTGTTTTCCCTGAAGCTTAATTCCCTGTTTCATGGGAGCAATGATGTTACCTGCTTCTGTCTTTACACTGTATCTTTAACATGAACATAGCAACTTTTGATTTTTAATTCTGGCGTAGTCCTGAGCTTTTACTCTGTTTAAAAAAAATAATAGCAGAAGGCTGTGAGGGAGAGAGGAACAGTATTGACTTGATATTATAAGGCAAACAAAATATAACCCCGTTTTCATGAAAAGACAGTCAGAAATCTAACAATCTAAGTTTTCCATGTGTTGAAGGCAGAAGTACAATGAAGCAATATATTCCTTTTCAAATTTGCCAGCAGAGGGAGTATTGCAATGCACCAATGCCTATCGTTTCAAAGAGCAGTGAAGTTGCTAAGTCTGAATTTTAGCTGTTCACTTTCCAAATTTTATTTGACATATTATATTGTTGTGTTGACCAAAAAATGATCTTTTTATATTTCAGAAGAGTGACAATATTAATTATTGATACAGATTAAACTTTACATTTCAAAGTGAACCTACATGGTACCTTGGCTAAAATGCAGGATTTGTTTTGGTACGAGTAAGCCATCAGTTTTTAAGGTACTTATGAGAATAAATCCACAAATATTTTCATAATAGTTGTGCCTGATATTGCTGCATTGATAAAAATGTATTTCTAATGCAAACTGCAGTTTGTAAAACTTAATCGAAGAAATAAACCACAAATACAAGATGCAGGGAGTCATCATTTTTTTAGTTTTGTGCAGTCATGTTGTGCAAATGCTGTATCTTGCATATTTATCTTCTACTTAACACAGTGAATCTTTATGCCTCTTCACTGCCTTGCTCCTTCACCTGCTTGGGCAGTCCTTATCTGTCTGGTGCTAAGGAGTTTGTTGGTGAGATGCTTGACCTGCAGCACAGGAAGACACTGGAATGCAGCTTGTATTTATTAGAGGGAGTATGCATTTCTCTGCGAAAGCTGAGTCTGACCAGGCATCTTGTCAGATGTGCAACCTCTAGATGGCACCCAGATTACGCCTTGTCACTAGAAACTAATAAACCTTGGCCAGCATGTTTTACCTTGGCCAACATTTCTGCTAAACTATATGCGGCAGGAGGAGTGTTAATGTCAAAAGAGGGAGATAATGTTTTTGGCTTTGGGCTATAAAAGTGTTTTCATGTTGAAATTGGCTTGTTGACAGGAATCAGAGAAGCTGTGTGGAGTGCAGCAGGCCCCCTGCTTGGGGCATTTTTCTGCTGCTGCAGTCCTGTCCTTACCAAGTGTCATGAGACAATACCATGGTGGAGGCCCAGACTTACCTCTGGGGCCGGGGTACTGGGCTGTAATGTGGAAGCACTCACTGAGCAGAAACAGAGCATGGTCATGCAAGCTGGCAGGAGGGGGAAACACCCTGTGGTTTTGGCAGTTACGGTGCTGTTATTATATGATATGTTAGATATTTCATGTGCTATTTAGATATTTCACATGGTGTTTAGATATTTTACTGATTCTGTGCATTGTTTTGCCATCGGTTCCAACCTCTTCTCCCTTGTGCCTTCATCTGGCACTGCCACCTTGACTGATGGTAGCTGCCAGAGCATTATGCAATTGCTCCCATATCCTGCTGATTTTGGAATTGCTTAACCGTTTGGAGACTTTCCAGTGAAGGCACTAAATACAGCTAGAGCAAGACATGCAGAGGATGTCTGCACGTTGTTTCCTCATGCCACTAGTTGTTAGTGTAGTGCATGTTCTCACAAATCGACAGAACTGGCTTTGAGATCTTTTTCAATAAAAAGTAACTGTACTGTTTGGGAACAATAAAAATCTCATCCATCCTATGCAGGAAAAGGAGATTTGTTCTTTTAGTGA
Organism: Athene cunicularia; assembly: GCF_003259725.1. NCBI lineage: Eukaryota > Metazoa > Chordata > Aves > Strigiformes > Strigidae > Athene > Athene cunicularia. The sequence goes on from NW_020799110.1 coordinate 24,700,434, forward strand.
CTTCATATATGAATGGTTCTGTATGTAAAAATATTATGGCTTAAGCATGGAGTGCCCTGCAAATAGTGCTATTGCTGTATATAGATGATTAGTGAAACAACTGTGTCACCAAACTGCTAAAGGACTTAGTGCCAAAGTTACTTTTGGATGCCTGCATATATCTGCACTGACTGAAGGAAGAACCCAAAGGGGAAGTTCTGTTTTTCTCATCTGTCTGTGAATTCTGTTTCCTCTTGTGCAGTTAAGATGCAAATGTTTGTGTCCTGCATCAAAAATAGAGTGTTTTGCAAGTAAAATGTCATCATTCAGTGGTTATAGAGCACTTCCCTCGCTACCTGCAGAGGGATTCATTTCTAGTGTCTTTCAGAGTGCCTGTCAAACTGCCATTTGTGCACAGAGCAGAATCTGTGTGAAGGTTCAGAATCACTGATGACAACAGCATCACTTCTCAGCAATCTTTACCAAGGTGCAGTGTTGCATCTGTTCTTATACATATTTTGCTTTTTATAAGCATCTGTAGCAAACTATAATATCCACTGAAATGACAGATAATTAAGAAAAAGTTTTTTGCTGCTGAGAAACCAAAGTTCTGTCTGAAGTTAATGTCTTTAAATCTACTTCTTACTCATTAAGTGTAACAAGGTTTGTTTTTACAAGGAAGTAGTAGAACATGAAGGCTTTGCCCATGTGCCCTCTTTTCCTTTTTCATTGCCTTCTTTCCATTATTCATGATGAAGGCAATTTAAAAAAAAAGGACTTGGATAGATGGATTTGATCAGGAAGATAATTTGAGGCCTTGGGGATGTTATGTGGCTATTTTACATGATGTTTTCTTTATAGTTTCTAATCTGAATCTCTGCTGGGTCATTTTTCAGGCCCCAGTAGATCACTGCAGTATATTCTGGGTAGGTTGCAGTGACTGCTTTGTAGCCTACACTGTCACCTCCTGTGAGTCCTTTCCCAGTAGCTTTTTTGAGGGGTGGTTGTGTCACCATTAATTTAAGAGCCTTTCCCAAACTCTGTGCTTCTGTATTTTGTAAACCCCGGAAAATGCAACTCTGGGCACATGGGAGGGCCCTCCCAAATAATTTTATGTTTCCCTGTCAAAGAATAAAACTTTATATGTGAATTCATTTGCCACACAAAGTTACCCTGAGCTATGCCTGTGACTCTTTATACCATGTATAATCCAACCTCTGACTGGCATCCAATTTGGTTTAAGGATTTCTGGACATGCTTTGCATTTGTTTAAGTACGGAAGAGAGTAGGTAAATTGAAACCATTAATTCTGAGTTTGTATCTTTTCCACAAATGTGGAAAAGGGCTTTTGCTTTATAGCTGTGTGGTGACTGAGGTAGTGTGACTGGTTCCCCAGGATGGCAGATGTGCTCCATTGTTGCCATGAATCACTTTGAACTCAGTGACAGAACTTCTTGTGAAGGGAACACTTCTTGTGCTGTGCTTGCCTTAAATCTAGAAACATAATTTAGTTCATGAAAAGCCATTTCTGTGACTGTTCTTCTGGGAAGACTTAACAGTCTTAGATCTTCCCAGGTATTTCCAACCTGGCAAACATTCAAGTTTCTAGAAGTACCATTACCTCAGACAACCTTTGCCTTCCCAATTGGAGAGACCAGGGCTTAGTAGGACCTTGAGGCCGGACTCCTCTATCTCTCTCCAAGACTATTCCTTTCAGAGCAGAGGTCTATCAAAGGTGCAGAAGGAGAAGCTGGGTATTTCAAATGCTGTTTCTGCCCTGTGACTGAATATACCTTTGGTTTTAACTCTGTGCCCTCAATTCAGAGTATCCATAATCACTGTAACAGTTCTATGACTAGTATTTTTCAAACCTGTGTAGGTCACCTAAGTCCCTACTTGTATGTAGAAAAAGCTCAGCTTTTCACAGTTCTTATTACACAGAGGATGGAAGAGTTTCATGCTACCATGTTAGAGTGCCTCAAATATTAACTGTTTAGCTATTATGAAGATTCAAGAATTTCATACCCATCCTATCCCTGGGAAGCCAAGGAGAGTTACAGAGGCTCATAGTCTTTTCGGTAATTCTGTTCAGCTTATTATTACAAAATATAAAACACAAACCATTACAAGTAACCCTATGTATTGCGTTTGTGTGTGATGGAGTTTTGGTTATCAGGGGAGGGGCTACAAAGGTTGTTCCTGGGGGAAGCTTCTTGGAGCTCCCCCAGCTCCAAGTCACGCCTGCCGCTGACCAAGGCTGAGTCAATTAGCAATAGTGGCTGTGCCTCTGTGATAACGTATTTCAGAAGGGGAACCTGAGAGGTGGAGGAGTTGTGAGGAAGAGACCTACAAACACCGAGGTCAGTGGAAGAAAGAAGGAGGAGGATGGGGAGGTGCACCGGAGCAGAGACCCCCTGCAGCCCACGGTGAGAGGACAGGCCGTGCCCTGCACTCATGGGGGTCACCGGGGAGCAGATGCCGACCTGCAGCCCATGGGGGACCCCACACCAGAGCAGGGGCTGCGCCCGAAGGAAGTCGGGACTCTGAGGGCAGCCCCCGCTGCAGCAGTCTGGTGCTGGGAGGGCTGCAGCCCGTGGAAGGGACCCACACTGGAAAAGTTAGTAAAGAATTGCAGCTCTGTGGGAAGGACTCAGGTGGGAAACGTCTGTGGAGGACTGTCTCCCATGGGAGGGACCCCACACTGGAGCGAGGGAAGGGTGTGAGGAGTCCTGCCCCTGAGGAGGAAGGAGCAGAAACAACGAGTATGAACTGACCACAGCCCCCATCCCCCTGCGCTGCTGGGGGGGCTGGAAGTAGAGAAATCAGGAGCAAATCTGAGCCTGGGAAGAAGGGAGGGGTGGGGGGAAGGTGTTTTTAAGATGTGGTTGTATTTCTCACTGTCCTACTCTGTTTGGTTAGTGGTGGTGAAATTAAATTGAATTTCTTTCTCTTCCCCAATTAAGTCTGTCTTTTGCCCCTGACCATAGTGGGTGACTCATCCCTCTCTGTCCTTGTCTCAATCCCCAGCCTTTGGTTTTCTTTTCTCCTCCCCATTCCTGAGGGGGAAGGAGGGAGTGAGCAGCTGCTGGTGCTCAGTTGCCATCTGGGCTTAAACCACGATACCCTAGATAACATAACAACTGAATTCTGAAGCAGCCATATTAACAATCCTATATTGCTAGTAAAGTGGCCAGTTTCATCCACTAGTCTTGTCTGTCTTTCTCTCTCTGCTCCCTTGTTTTAAGTGGCTGTATTAGTGTTGCTCTTCTCAGAGACAGTAATGGAGAGAGAACATGTAGATAACCCCAAGAGAGAGTACTGAAGTAGGCACAGCTGAATCCTCAGTGCCCTGAGCTCACCTGTACTTACATCAGCAGGAGTTATTGAGTATACGGCACTCTGCAGGATGAGACCTGTTGTAAATGCTGCCCTCATACCTACCCTGGGAGTTACACATTTCCTTTACCTGATGAGCAGGGCTGAGGCCCACTGAACAGAGATGACAGCTGGCTTGCTCTCATCTCTGTTAATGGAAACTGCATTTTAGTCTTATCACACTTCAAGACACTGGCCTGTGCCTTTCAGTCAAACAAGGTGTAAATTTATTAAATGTTTATTAGTAACAACTCGGAAGTTGTTGTTACCATCACCTGTGAAGAAAACAGTTGTCTGAATCATTTGAAATATCAACTGAAAATGCCTTCATGTTGTCTTGAGCTTAGGGGAAAATTGTGCTGATATTTCTTGAGCTGTCAATGAGGTAGTAACGAGGGGAAGATAGTGGGAAGTCAGGCTTGCTTAGAAAACTTGCATTCAAAGTTGTCCTGGTTTTGGCTGGGATAGAGTTAATTTTCATCCTGGAGCTAGTATAGTGCTGTGTTTTGGTTTTAGGATGAGAATAATGCTCATAACATTGAGTAATGTTTTAGTTGTTACTGAGCAGTGCTTACACTAAGTCATGGACTTTTCAGTGTCTTATCCTCCCTGACAGTGTGGAGGCCAGGGGTGTACAAGAAGCTGGGAGGGGACACACTGGGACAGCTGTCCCCAGCTGGCCAAAGGGATATCCCAGACCATACGGTGTCATGCTGAACGATGAAACTGCGGGGAGTTGACTGGGAGGTCATGGCCCACTGCTTGGGGACTGGCTGGGCATCGGTCAGCGGGTGATGAGCAGTTACACTGTGCATCACTTGTTTTGTGTATTCTTTTATCATTATTATTTTTCCCTTCCTTTTCTGTCCTATTAAATTATCTTTATCTCAATCCATGAGTTTTACTTTTTTTCCTGGTTCTGTCCCCCATCCCATTGTGGGGAAGTGAGCAAACAGCAGTGTGGTGTTTAACTGCCTGTGGGGTTAAACCACAACAAAAGTGAAAGAAAGACCATACATGTGTTCAGATTCTTTTTTGTGGTTGTGAGATTTAGGAATAAAATCCTTCTTAAAAGACTAGGTGAAGTAACACAATTGTTTGTTTAACCTATCCTACCAATTGTTAGGCAGAGAAAATGAGGGAAATACAATATCCAAGAAGCTCATAATTGTTGCAATATACTATTGTAAGTGTGAGAAAATTATGCAAGTACAGAATCTAATCTAGAGAAAAAATGATACACGATTTCCCCACCAAATAAAAAATTTTCACAAGACAGGAGTGGCTGGGCCCATGGGAGCAGATGTCACATATAAGTCTTGTCAATCCTCAGTTAGAGGGCAACTTGGATGCAAGGTATCTTATGGTCTTCACACATTAAAGTCACAAGTTGTATTTTTCTGGTGACTTTAGGCTGACATAATTATATATGGCTGCATCCAATGATAGCAAGACAGATCAGTAATTTCAATTTCATGCTCTTTTCTTGGCACGCTTCAGAGGCAGTGAAAGAGAAAAGCGGGCAGGGGGGGCTTTGCTTTGATTTGTCTATTGTCTGTGAAGTGCAAACAGCTTTATTTCAGAAGTAGTTTCTTTCCTATTTATTCCAGGATCTTGTCTTCCAACTGTTTATCTGCTTTGAGATAGAAGAGATGTATAAACACACAACTGTGTCCATGGGTGCTGAGGCTTTTCTCAAGAACCCTTCCCAGGAAGGAGCTGTAATTTGACATTTGAAATTCTCAGTGTAATCTCATGGAAATTAAAGACATGAGGACTGTTGTCTAATCAGCAGCCTAGCTGAGGATCACTGCCACATGTCTACACAGTTCTCAAGCCCATGATTGTCTGGTTGAGAAGAGAGGGCTACATCAAGGCACCTGTCCATTTTAAACTTCCCCACTTCTGCTCCAACTGAGTCCTTCAGACTCAATTTTTACAGAAAAAAACAGTAACACACAAAGAGAAGTAGTCCTATAAATCCTAACAAAATACACACACTGTGGGTTGGGAGGAAATTAAACTATATTGAACAGGTGGTGAGAGCAGAGGCCTGGCCTCTCAGAGGCACTGAGAAGTCAAAGACTCATAGAACCAGAAAGTAGAAGTGGCACAATCTGCATGTTGTTTGCCCTGTTAGTACTTCTTCCCTGGGCACCGTGGGAAGTTCAGTGAGCTCATGAATTTCAGGTTTACTAGAGGTCAGCTCGAGGCCTCCCTTGTCTGTTAGGCAGAGGGCTTCGATAGACATAGCTGGAGTTGAAGCTGCTGTGTTCTCTCCCTCCTCAGGGGAACTCCATCCCAGAGTACATCGGGTAGAGTGGAGTAGCCCAACAGGCTGATCCTGACACCAGCTCTTCCCATTAGCAGCACTGGGGACACATGGTCAGTCCTGGGCACAGTCCAGGAATGGTGGTTGATTTTAATTGGTGCCCTTCATACCTAGAATTTTTTTTCATTTCTCACAAGGTATGGAGGCAACTGTGGGGCCTCTGATACTGCTTTAATTGCAAAATTTTGTATATTATCCATTAAAAACAAATAATGAATTTAGGAGGGGTCATAGCATGAATATCCTGATTGTAGCTAATGTTTGGAATGATAGATGGACTGTGAGGGATCTCTGCCCTAATTTTTTTGTAATTTGATTCGTAATTATCCTTGGGGACAGTTGGGCATCTTCATTACTTTGTTCCTACTTGCCTGAGCAGTTTTTATCTTAGTTTATTGCCATCTGTAAATTTGTGTTCAGAACACTGTTGAAGAGGCAGTGCTGATACTGCGGAACAGCTGCTGCTGTACTCACTGCTGTGAGCCAACTGCGCACAGTTTATGGTGCTTGATCATTATGTGAAACACTAGTCTGTGCTGCTCTAATGCTGGTCATTTCTGTCCTGGTGATAGTGGGATTTGTCATTATTAAAAGATCTTAATTACATGTTTCACTGATTGCACGCAGCAAAGGACACATTGCTCTGCTGGTTACGTGACTCATGTTGCCATTTTAGTGCAATTTGGTCAGTTTTAATGGTGTGAAAGTGATTTTTGGACTTGGTTTGGAGCACTGAATCCTCCTCCTCCTCCATTCAATTTGCATTTTCCTTCTTCTGTCAAGAAGAAATACCAATCTTATTGAGACTCATTTTTGGAGATAACCCTAATGCCTTCCTTTTTCTGATATACCCTCTATGTTTTAGAGTCTAGAATCAGAAAATCTGTGACATATCCTTTGATGTGATTTTGAATTTGGTTTCCTGTATGAGGACTCACACTTCCTCTGTGACACAGTACCCTGGTGAAGGTGACACAGAACTCAGGCTGGGGGACCCTGTATTCTAGTTTAATGGCTGCCATGCACCTGTGGGTTTGGTTTTGTTTTTTTTTACAAATGTCTTTCATTTTTTCATTATCTCTGGTTTTAGATTTTGAAATGTGCTGATCATTCTTGTGACGGCTGTTATCAAAACCTGGTTAAAGAGGCATCCAGCATTAGGGTTAAAGGCTGCCATTTATATAGCTTCTCATTCTATATATTAATGGACTGAGTCTGGAATCAGCTAAATAGCTTTGTTGGGTACATTTGTAGAATTTCTGACAATAGCTGTACCTGAAGCTGACAGACAGCAAGTACTATTTTTACCTCAGGAAAGCTTGCTGTGATTTCATTTTCTACTTTAAACTCAAGAAATATCCAGTCTTCTTTCTGATGGTTAAAGAAAATAAGACTGAGACTCTCCCAGGGTAACTGTCTGGAACAAAGAGATTTCCTAATCCTGACAATGTGGTTTTGATCTTTCTGCTCTCAGACACTGACTTGGATGTGCTCTGATAACTGATATGTGTAGTGCTCCTGGTATAAGCCTTCTGGAAAATGAGATCAAAGACTTCATTTACCTTTGACTCAGGCTTTGGTATGGGTAGTATCCAGTTATTTAAGTGCAAAACTGTTCTGCATATATTCATATCACATTTCTGTAATTTGGACAGTAACAATTACTTTTCAGATTTATCTCATAAACATCATCCTCAGATTTGAAGATGGATTCATTAGAATTTTTAGATCTACTATCAAGGAATGGTATCCATTTGACTTATTCGAATGTGAAATGTGTCTTGGTATTGGGCTATGACAGACATGGCCAAAAGTCAAATTTTGGCTGCTGCATAATCACATATTAAAATGAAAAAAAATATTAAGAAACAGAAAGACTTCAGGTCCATCAATAAGTGAAATACTGAGTATAACTTCCAAAGACATTAGGGTGTATTAAATTGTGTTCCTAAGTCCCTTTTCTAATAATAATTCATGCTGCCCTGATGCTGTGGGAAATCATTGCTAAGTCATTCTTTTCTATTTATCTGTAGACCCCAGAGCCAGTTGAAAACTACATCAGTGAAGGAGAGTTTGAAGATGATTTGAGTTCTTCTACCCCAAGCACAATAGAGCTGGAGATACGTGGATCCAGCCAAGAAACAGATGAAGATTATTTTGAGACCCTCTCACATCAGAGTGGATCTTTGTCAGATGTAAAAACTGAGCCTTATGAGAGTGCATCAGACACAGAATCTGTTTCCAGTGATGTAACTGGGGAAACTTGCTTGGATTCAAACTGCCTTTCTATCGAAAAAAAAAAATTGTGCTGTACTCTTCCTAAAGCAAAGGCTGAAACAACCCTCTATGAACTTAAGTGCTCAAAGCAACCAGAATTTACCCAGCAGTTGCATTTAGAAGTGTCCTCCAACATAAAAGCAGCACCAAGCAAAACTGAATTGTGCATACAGTCTGTGAAGTCAGGAGGTGAAGAACTGGGTGATGAAGAGCTAACATTAACTAGAGATATTTCCAACACAGAGAACCAAGTCAGTGAAGAGGGCATTATATCACAGACAAATAGAAAATTTGTAACCATATTGCAAAATAAAGTGGAGTTTGAAAGCAGTGAAGCACAGCCCTGTACTAACTCAGTACCTACAGAAGATGATGTTACAAGACAGAAGGAACATCCTGCAGTATTAAGCGTTGCTTGTTTCAGAGCAAACTCAGAAAGTTGTTTGATTTTTCCTGAGGTAACGCAATTTTCCTTCCGGTCAGATGCAGCATCAAGCTGTAGTTTGCCAAATCTTCTTTTTGAAACAAACGGACCTAACAGTAAAAGTTACACTGAGACATCTGGCTGTAAGTGTGAATTAGATTCTATGTCCGGTATAAAATGCAGCAGGAGAAACTCAGTTGACAGTGAGGAAACTACAGGTAAAAGGATAAAACATGGAAGTACAGAGACCATGTTGACATCAGATTCATTCTTTTACCAGAGTTGCTTCAAACCAGAATTTCAGCCACCACTCACAAGGTCAGAGATTACGGAAAGTAAAACATGGCATAGTGTACCTGAAAATATCAGTGCTCAAAGCAAGACAGAATATGTGGGGAACTGTATTCATCTGGCAGACAAATTTAGACGGTCATGTTCCAGAATACATCTTCAAGGGCTGGATTTTGAATACACTTGGAAAAACTTAGGAAGGGTACCTGTAAGGCCTGAAAAGGCAGTAAAAATAGAGGGCAAATTTGGCGTTCAAAGTTCTCTTCTTAATACTGACATAGACTCAATTGAGTGTCAGCTTTCTCAACCAGCAGGCTCTTCCCAATGCATTGATTATTATTTGCACTCTAAATCAGAGACATGTGGCCTTAGCCCAGAAGCAGCAGGTACAGGTGCTGATAGCTTATCTTTCATGCAGATTGATGCTTGTGAGTGTAATCCAAAACAAAGGGAGACTTCATTTGCCCTGAACTGTGAGCCAGTGATCATAAATACTGAACAACTTATAAAAAGTGACCGGTACAAAGTTGAAAGAGATCTGGAAGCAGACAAATTCCCTTGTGATACTGATATTGAATCTGGCATTGCTGACACTGAGAACCTAGCAGCTTGTCATGTAGGTTCTCCTGGTGTTGTGGAAAATGGAGATTGTGATTGTTCTGTAAACTGTGTTTCCACTGATAGAATACAGCAGAAAGGTTTGAAGGAGAATGGCCTTGAATCTGAACTGTTAGGTATGGAGATCATGGTAGAGGAAAGATGCGTAGATGATTCTTCTAACCTTGACTTTGGTTGGAAAGTCCTGGAAACTACATTGCAACCAGGTGGCAGTAACACTGGGGCAGAGCACGAAGAGTCAATGCAGCAAACCGCAAGTTGCAAAACTGGTGCCTTAAGGAATGACTCTGAGCTAGTAACAAATGAACATCCTACTCATAAAGGAAAGAATGAAGACAGTGTCTTTGCTGTTGAAATCAATCCCAGATCAGATTATATAAGCCAGAGAAGGCATTTAATGACTCTTCCAGAGTTAAAGCCTGCCCTAATCATACTATCTGTAGAGCAGAAAGGATTACAGTCCAAGACACTGAATGATAACCTTCCTACTGAAGTGGTAACTGGAACATTGAGAGATGTAGTGAGCAAGGATTTGATGTCTTCTCATACTGTCAGCAAAGCTTATGATGAGCCAGAGAGAGTTCTGAGTGAAAGCTGTAGCTGTGAAGTACAAATTCTGGCCACACACCCTATTCCTTGTAACGCAGAGGTACTCCCTGGTAGGGATACAGCTGAACTAAAAACAGAAGTTTCACAAGAGAAAACAGATAAAACAGTTGCAGTTTCATCCTTAGGGTTCACCTGTAGTAATTCCACAGTAACAAGTGAAAAAGTGGAAATCAGGAGTGTTACTGTACCACTGGGCGATGATATACTTACTGCAGAAAGTCAGGCAGATCCATGTGAAGAAGCGTTTGTAAAATCACATAGCAGAAGTGATGTTATGATCTCTGAGAAAGAGCCCTGCAGAACAAAGACTGGTTTTGAATTAGAGACAGAACAGTTCAGAAAGTCATGGGCTGAAACAAGAGATGACCAGGTATCTAAGGAAAAGGAATTCATAGCACATCAAGGTAGAGAGGAAGCCTTCTATATAACTGATGCAGTAACACTGGAAACATGCAGTGTAAGTAATCTGTGTCAGGGAGATGGTGCTGATGTTGATCTTCAAGAGCCCATCATAACCTCTGAACAAGCGGTAGGCAGGCAAGGAAGTGGTTCGAAGGAACAGCTAGGTACTTGTGAAGAACCTTCTCCTAGCGAGGGAAAGGAGAGCTCTCCTGCAGAAGACACAGCTAGCTGTAGCAAAGACAGTACACTGAATCTAGATGTGTCTGATGTATTTAACGATTCTGTGAAAAGGGAGACCCATAACACCTGCATGCTGGGTCTAGATAATATAAGTACCTGCAGCATTAACAGTGAGGAAATGGATGAGAACTCATTCCACATCCTGGGAAGTAACAGCAGTCTCTATAAAGCTGTGCAAAAGCCAACAAAGAATGGGAACAGTGGGAAAGCTTCCAGGTTTTTAGTATTCTCAAAAATGACATCTTTCAGGAAAACTAAGCCTGCCACAGCAGAAAATCAGGGGAGTAGCAGCTTCTTTGGCAGCAAGGCAAAGATGGAAGAACTGGATGCTGGGAAAGAGGATGAGGACACTGAAAGTTTACAGTCTTTCAAAAGTTGTTCGTCTGGTTCAGCCTTCCACAGGAAAGAAAGCTATGCCTCTGAGTACTCTGATGATGATGATTTATTCTATGAGAGACCTGCAGGATTATTCAACAGAATGAGTCTGAGGAAGGCTTCTGGCTCTGGTCGGATACTGATGGAAGATACAGATACAAATTCAACTTCTCCCACACTGTCTGCTGTCAAATATGCAGATCGACAGGTTTCAGGTTCATCTGAAAACAATGACAGTGAACCTGTGGAATACTCTGGGATTAGAAAATCATTCCCTGAAAATGAATACAAAAGAAACAAAAACCCTGAGGGTAAGAAGTTCAGGACAAGGTTGGCCTTGGCACACAAATCCCTCTCAAGCTTTTTTGAATCCAAATCTCCAGAAAAGGAAAATACTGAGCAAAGCTCAAGAGTATCACTGAAAAATGAAAAGGAGAAAGCCAAACTTCGCCAGAGCGCCTGGAAAGCTTTTCTAAAAAGCAAGGAGGCAGATGGACTAAAAAGGCCTGTCTTAGCAAGTTTATCACCAACACAGGATAGTCTTAATGCAACTGGTGGCCATGTAATGAGAACAGCATCAGTAGAGCGACAGGACAGTTCCAATGGACACACATTTTTTAAAACAGAAACAGCTAATGGCTCCTCAGCAGATTGCAACTATTTTGATGCCTCTGTGGAGCCTGTTGTTGTCTCTTCTTCACCTGCAGGTATGTGGAGAAAACGAATACAGTCCCATGACTTGGGCATCAGATACTCACAGAGTTCAGACTGTGACGAACAACAGGAGGCTCTGAGCAACTGTTTAAATACTTCTCTAGAGGAATACTGGATGAAATCTCCATTTAGCCCCACTGACTTGCAGTTACCATTTAGTCAGTCAAGTCCATCATGTCCCCAGCTCTCAAATTCTGATGGGAAAGACATGCCTTGTAGGCCCATGAGTCCTAAACCGCAGAGTCCACGATCCACTTCTCAACACAAGAGCTTCCGTTATCCTGGGAGAATATGTGCCACATCGATGATCTCTCTTGGGAACAGCTCTGCAGTTGAAAGCAATTTGGAGGCTCCTGAGAGACCAAAGACACTGAAACCCAGAGGTAGTCTCTTACTTTCTGTACACTCGTTGGACAATGACTACCAGAGGGATGACAGTGGCATAAGCAGTCAATCCCAGATCAGCTTAAACACAGCTTCTTCCATTAGTGACATGTTCCGAGATGAGGTGAGTTGTTCTCTGGGAATGATCAGGTGGTGGTTTAGTTTGAATAGTCTTTTGTTTTAGTATGGTTTAGAAATTCCAGTAAATGTTTTAATGGCTTAATGAACACATTGGTTAGATGGGTGCATAAATATTCCTCTTTGTCTAAGGTAGCACTACTCCTGTTTCTGTTCAAGACTATATGAATTGATGCACTCTTTAAGGGAGGATTTATCACAAAAATCTAAAGGAATGGAGTCATCACAACAGCGCTAATGAATAATATGCCTCAGACAGATTACACAGACGTGGCCTTGTGTTCGAGTCCAGTTTTTAGCTGGGTCTTACCCCTCTTAAGATAAGGCAGAATTAAGACTTGTAACTGGTGTATAGTAAATAAGTTTCTCGAAGTGAAAGGCAACTTAAAAATCATTTCCCATTGCTAGCAGTTTCTTTTAAGAAGTAAAATCTTTTTCTTTAGACAATGAGTAGCTGTCTTTTAATGTAACATGAGTCTGTTGCAGGCACCCTAACTACCCTTTGATTGCCACTAGGAGTCCTTTTCTGCCTTTTCTACAGCAAACAGAAAACAACCCCATGGAGTCAGGGTATTCTTTTGATCTTGTATTCGAACTCTGGTAACACGTTAATTTCCTTGTGACTGGATCTCACAGAAAAGATTGTATCTTCAATAGGGATTTCTTGATTAGGTGAGGCCTTTAAAAGCAGAGACTTCCTCTGTCAGTAACTAATGCTGGAGAGAATTTCCCAGATTTGTAAGTGTCTGGGAGTTTAGGAGTCACTTTCAGTGGCTAAGCACAAACTATTGGCATGATGAGATTAATCTGTTAGCTGAGATCCCAGAACATGGCTTGATCATGTTACTTTTTCAGTATTGCTGATGATAATTTTTGAAATTAAGAAATTGGAAAAATAATTTTGTTGCACAGATTTTTGAAAGTGGCACTTGTGAGAGGGTATGAGATTCTGCATACCCCAAGCTGACATTTTTCAGAGAGTTCATGAATCTGGAACTACAGCTGAGAGCTGGTTGTGTTCAACTCAGATGAGCCCTTCCACAGCTTTTGCTGCTGCTGCTGCCATTTGTCTTTCACATCCCAGATTATATTAAAGTTTTAAGATACTTTCCAAAATGGTCTTAGACTACCCTTTCTCCCTATTTTTTTTTAATAGAAACCCCCATTTTTTTGTATAGAAACCAAAAAGGTTTGTTGGAACAGACCTTGGCAGGTCATCTAATCCCACCTCCTTCTTTAGACAGGACTAGTGGCAACACCAGACAGACAAAACCGTGACATTGTCTTGAAAACCTCCATTGCTGGAGATTTCACAGCCTGTCTGGGAAACATGTTCTCAAGGAAAATTTGTTTCCTAATGCCCAACCAGAACTTTCCAAGCTACAATTTCTGGTCATTGTCTTGTAGCATTCTCTGGCACTACTGAGAAGAGACTGGATCCATCATCCATGTAACTACAAAGTTGTTGCAGACTACTCTTATAGTGCCTTTAGTGCCCTCTTATCAACCTGAATAAACCCAGTTCCCTCAACTTCTCCTCACATATTCCCAATGAAAGTTTTTTGGTTGATTGGTTTGGGTATTTTAGCTAATGCTGCCTGGAATCTAAAGAAGCATGTGGGTGGCAGTCTAAGAAGTGAGGGCTGTAGTACTGGAACTGCTCTGGCCAGAAGGGGAAGAGATTTTGCTTCATTCCCTTCTATGCTCAGCTTTAATTGAAAATCTTTTTTCATGGGCATCAACTTAATTTACCAACTTAATAGCAGACACCACACTCTAAACAAGAGACTGCAGTCTTACACGAGTCTAGGAAAATGCAAGATACTTGGACTATGCACACTGTCCACAGATGAAGCCTCTCAGAGGGTGAATAAAATCATTGATCTGTAAATGATAACCCAAAAGAGCATCTAGAAGAGAGTGGAGAAATGAGGCATGTGTAAAGCCTTAAACAGGCAAGCCCTCATCCTATAATGTGACCATTAGGAGCAAATGAATAATTATTGAAATTGAATGCTAGATTAAATAATTTAAAGAAAACCATAAAAAATTTAAATGGCATCTAAGCCATATGAAACCAGTTTATTTTTTCTGATTCTTCAGGAGGCTGCAGAGTATGGTATCTGAAATTGAATATATGCAGCTATAGCCTAGAAATTGTAAATGTCCCAGCTTTCAGGACACAACATCTTATCTATCAAAGCAGATAGGGCTTTTATTTATTTCCATTTTCATGATACTCTGAAATGAAGTAGAACTGCACCCTGGCTTTTGTAAATGAAGTTGGTTTTTCAGGAATCTCTGAAAATACAACAGACCTTGGGCAAATCTAAACACTAAGGATGGTCTTAGGTTAATGCTGGATTTGAAGAAAAGTCCTTTTCTGTCCTATATCAGTAAAGAAAAGACATTATTACAAAACAAATGCATAATTGTGAAGTTCCTTGAGCTCACTTCCCAGTGTGCCCTCCACTATGGGGATATGTATATATTTCCCCAAGCTCCCAGGCAGGTATTTTACCAGTGGTATCAGCTTTATCTGTGTTATAGTGCTGTACCGAACTGCACCAGATCAGCTTACCCCTGATCCTGCTGGCTACCACACTGGTAAGTAACCTTTCTTGGCCTGATGAAGGACAGACCATTACCTGGTAACCGTTAACATTCTCCAAGTTACATACAGGACAAAGATTTTATGCTGAAAAGACAGAACAATTACCAGTTTGCTCATATGTCAGGGCCTTAATTACATGTTTAATTAATTTGTTTGTGGTATGATTTTACTTACATAATTGTGTTACCCAGCAGGCAAGAGCGAATTGTCCTAATATGTCCCATGTTTGGAATCTGTGCAAGTTCTCCTCCGCACTCCTCTCTAATATGATGGGTCTTGGCACCGAATACCAGCAGGATACATTTTCCTTTTTCATAGCATCTAGTAGATAAGAAACGTTTCTAGACTGTGGCATCTCCTACCAGTGGCAAAGAAGACTTGATCTGGGATTCTTGGTTAATTGAGAGTAGATAGAAAGTGCCTGCAGTAGTTTAAGGGTTGTTATATTTGGGTTCTTCAAATGAACTGTGAAGAAACTGGAGAGATACTGTTGTCAGGCCATAACATTTTCTTGGCATGAAGAGACTCCTGAGATCATACATTCCTCAGCGGAGTTATCTCCCACCTTAAATATTATTGATTCTAACACTGATGCTACCTAGAGTAGTAGTTAGATGCCTCAGGGCATGCTTGATTTCAAGTTGTTCCAGTACCAAAGCTGTAATTTTGTGCAACCATTCATTAAAAGCAAATGAGAGTGAAGTGCAAAGCTGTGCAATTCCTTGCTCTCAGCCCAACATGAAGCAAATAAAATGGATAGTGTAAAGAGCACATCAGGAAGCAGAGGGCTTAATATATCAGACCTGCAGGCATCTAGGAAGCCTTTTCACATTGTATAACTGAAGTACAGTTGGAAAAGCACAGACAGATAAGACTGGTCATTATTTTCAGAGACACTGTCTGTAAATAATAACATACAGACAGAGTGACCTAAATCCCAGTAGTAATGTTACTGTAATACGCCATCTAGAATGTGGGTGAAAAGGGCATTGTCCTGTGCAGAGGGAGTGTATATTGCACTCTCAAAGGATAGCAGAGCCGCTGCTCCAGGGTGCAGTACCCTATCAGGGAGAAGGCTGAGTGAGTGGACAGGCTGGTTTCAGCCAGCCAGTACTTGGGAAAGCATTTTCTTCTGACTAGTTCTTAGGCTAGATAACTAAGCTTTGCCATATTCTGTTCAAACTGATTTGAAGCAACCGCAATTTCCCGCCAACATACCCTGTGTTTTCACCTGCCGTTTGTAAAACAGGAGTCTAAACAGCAATGTCAAACACCACCTGAAAAGAGGCCAAATGAGAAATGGGTTCCCCATCGCAAAAGGAGGCCCCCCCAGGTTCCACCATCCCCACGCCCTATCTCCACCCTTGAGAACAAAGCCTGGAGGCTTTCCTTCCTTGCTCCAGATGAAAAAGCCAAGGAGATTCGAGAGAGGAGGAGGAAGAGACCTAAACCCCTCTATAGGTGCTTCAGCTTCGATGATGTTTGGATGGAGAGGAACCAAAAAAGGAAGCTAGAGAAGGAGACACAGTCAGAGAGAGTGATTCAATTGCAACACCTCCCAGAGGACCAGTTAAAAGTAAGAAACTATACAACGTCCTCCTCATTCTCTGGCACTGTCTTCCTCTCTGCTCCAGCTGCTTGTTTCTACTGTTATCCTGTTCTTGCACTTTGTCTGGTACCAGTTCTGTCTGCTTTTCTTTGGGCCTGGTAGTCCACAGAGACTGATTAAACACTAAACTGGTTTGTAAGTGATGATCTCTAAAGGTGGTGGGGTTTTAGTCACTCTAAGTGAGCAGTTCTTGCCGTGTGCCATGTGGGACAACAGAATGCAAGAACGTCAGATTGTTCTGTGAGCTGAAAGTTAGGGAGGGCAGGGAGCAAATCAAAGTTGCCTTAAATCAATATAAATTAAACTGATGAAATCTCATTCCGTGCCCTGTGGCATTGCTGTATAACTTTAACAAGGGACTTCTAAATTAGACTTCCTTTGTATCTGAGGCCAACTCCACACTTCCTACTGAGGCAAATTCCTGCTGTGAAGTGCTCGAGAGAACATTCCCATTGGAGTTTTAGCTATTAAGTATTCTCCTCTCCACCAGGGGAGACTTTTAGATCAGCATTATGATTGCTTGTGACAAACTTTGTGGCTGTGGTGACTCACACTGATGGCATCTGTTACTCTTGGATCCAGAGCTAAGGTCTGTTCCCTTCAGGGAGAGCCATGAATCTGTATCCAAGAGCCAAATTTAGCCTTCATACATAAAAAAGAACTGGTGAAAACCGACATGAGATAGAGGGACCATCTCATCCATCTCATGCAGCATCTGATGATAATATGGAGGAAGCTTCTGAGCAAGCTTGAAATCAAGTAGAAGATATTAAAATACAAGCTTTCCTTCAGGTTTTTCTGTTTTGGTCTGTTATCTGCATTCGTTTCTCTTTCTCTCTGTTCTGGTTGCCTGTTTCTGGTTGCTCTTGTATCAAAATGACAATGTTTAAGGGGAGCTGGGGCCCCAGTCCTGTCACCACTTCAGCACATGCTTGAGATTATGTGCACAAGCAGTTCTGTAGATGACAAAGGGGAAACGTTCACCGGATGCACCTCAGCTTGTCTGCTATGACTTGTGAGTAAACCTGCTGCCTCATACCTGTCTGCCTGGGAGAGCCTCCCATCAAAGTTGACAGACACCTGGTACAAGAAAGCCAGGCTAATTCCAGTAACAGGGTTTCTGAAAAACTGTCCACTGTTCTCCATTCCTCAAGAAAAGGGGCAAAAACTGTGCTATTTCGCATTTGTAGGGCTCTTCAAAATAAAATATTGCCAGTTGATGCTTGGATGAGTTCTGGGTATGAATCTGATATGTTGCCTACGCTCAGTTCAGTGAGGAGGATTCCTTGGCTCAGCCCCACTACTAGCTATGTGTTGAATACAACAAGTAAGGCTCCTGAGGCATGTGTATGTTAAGATTTAAAAATTTTTTAAAGAAATTGTGTTACTTTTCTACCTTGTTCAGAGTTCTGAGTGCTTTGAGCTGTACAGGCATGAAACAAGCTAGAAAAAAATGAATCTTTGGCTTACATAGGCTCAGTGATAAACAGAAGCCAGTAAAACCTGCTAAAAATATTTCTTACAATTTCTTGACAAGCATGGATAGCAAAGGAAAACTAGTCTATGCTACAGGGTATGTTGGCCAGCACTGAGACCATTAGTGCTTCTGAGAGGAGTGACCAGTTACCTCAACAGCTTCCCCTAGAGCCATCAGACTACACAGCTTGAATGCTGTCTGCTTTACTCGTTGACTGCACATTTTGATACTGCCAGAAAAAAATGCTTCTCTTTTAAGCATTTCCACCCTTATTATCTGGTGCAAACTTACTTCCAAATTGTGATCAGCTGTGTGATGATTTGCAGCTGCCCCTGTACCCACTGAGGTACCCTCACTTAACATCACCTGCCTGGGGGGCTTAGGGGCTTCAGTCAGTTTTCTGGTTTATTCTGCTTTGGGTGGTAGAGGTGAGTAGCAGATATTTAGTGGCATGTAGGTAGATTTGGTTTTTACTCTTTCTATTTATTTGTGTTATGAGTTTACTGACAATTTTTATCTTTGTAAGCAGGCCAAGAGAGCAGAGTGCTGAGAGTTATTGAGAGAACTGTTGGGATTCAAGAGCTGTATCTTCTAAATTCATATAACTGCATTTCTTAGCCTGTATTTTTCATTTACAATAGTCATCACGTAGTTTCTTTTTCCTATTGTTTTATTCTGTCTTTGTGATGTTCTATTCCTGTAATAATGCTGGCTTATTCATGCTCCCAAGTGTGGTGGGAGTGCTGTCATAAGCTGCAGTGTTTGAGGGCAGTTTTAGAAGGATGCTAAATCCCTTTTTATAAAGAGAAATAAATTATCTCAAAAGAAGCTTTGTAAGATGTTCATTGTCTGTTGTGGTTTTGTGACTGGAACAAGGCAACTGTATGGGGCTTTGGAGATCTGAAATTGCAAGTATGATGTTTTGTGACACATGGCTGCCTTGGGATGTGTGGCTTCAGTTATGACAAATTGTATTGTGTTAAGTCAAGATCAGGTCAGCATACAAGGTGATATAATGCTGCAATATTGTGAAAACAACTTAATAGGTCAGATGAGGGAGGAATTCTTGATTTTTCACGTGATGATTTCTGATACTACTCTATCACTCGGATCAACGTACACAAATGAGTACAGTGGTAATAAAGCTATTCTGAAGGCTGGCAGTTGGGATTCAGAGGGAGATGGACAGTCAAGAAACTACCTTTAAAAAAAATAACCGCTTTAATTACCAGTTCTAAACAATTCTGGTCTTTGTTTTGCTTAGATCTAGTAAGCTGCTCATCTGCTTTAATTGGGAACAGTCCGTGTAAATTCCCAGAGTCAAACTGAATGCTTCTAGTAACAAGCTGAGCAGCTTCTGATCTTGTACCTTTAAAATGTTGGCATTTATCGGGTCATGGCAAGTCTTTGAAGGCAGCACCCCCTGAAGTAGAAGAAGAGAAACTCACATGCCTGTGGATGAATCTATTTTCTTTTTCTTGGTCATAGGCTTTGTTCTTCACATGGTGATGGGTTCCACGGTGTAGCCTGGGATCCTCTTACTTATTTTTAATGCAGTATAAATTCCTTAGCCAGAGCAGAGTCAGTGCTCCAAGCTACTGATACATGTAATGATTATGGGCTCTGTTTTGGGAATTATTTTTGTAATAATTGTTTTAGTGATGTCTCTGAACTGCGTGTCTGCTCCCATCCTGCTCTGATTTTGACAAAAATTTTAAACCTGACTATTAAGCTTGATGCCTCTCCAGTGCACAGCTATAGAAGTAGAGACATAGCTTCTACATGCATTTGTTAGACCAGTTTCTGCACTACCAAATTAGAGAGATTCCTAAAAGGCTCATTAGGGGACTATACCCAGAGGGGGTATAGTGCAGATAAAGCACTCCAGTTTGGAAGAGAAATGCGAAACAGTGAAAAATAGATCTTTAGCTTATTACCCTGAATATGACTCCTGGAAATCTGATTTTACCCCATCTGAAATAAGTGAAAATTAAGTTTTGCATGTGCTACCATGGTTATGAGTACTGTGAGCACCTCAGATACAATTCAAGACGGTGGTGAACGCACTTTGGAGAGGGGATTGAATGAGATAAGTCTGCCCCTGTTGTGCACCTGACAAGGCACAGACACACAACAGGGGTAAATGCCTCTCCCAAGGACTGAACTGCTGTGCCTAAGAGCATAGAAATGACCCCCCTGAACCTACAGCAGAAAATGTAGAAGAGAGAGTCTTTATTATGCTCTTGTTCCTTATTTCCCCTCCCCTCCCTTGTAGGTTACCCACATATTACTAACGTCTCTGAAAATGCTGCTTCTCCTCACTTTGGGTTGTGCAGGCCTGGCTCCCATGCTATAGAAATCGAGTAATGCCTGTACCTGAAATTTGCCCTGATATCCTGGGGATTAATAAGAATGAAGCCTTCAGTTTTTATTTTAGCAGCCCTAAGGCAGTGTTCTGCTTCCTAGTCTTAAACAGAAGAATAACATTTTCTATCACCCTTCATGTAAATAACCTAGACTTTACCCTTGGCATTTGCAGAGCTGTAGCCCAGCAAGTTGCCTGTTCTGCTTGATTCCATTGTCACTGGAAGAGCGTGTGCTCCCACTGGGGCTTTGCTATGACTTTTCTAGAGAAAAAGGCACTGCTCAGGTTAATTTGAACAGGGTTCATACTATCCCTCAGGAGATGGTGATTTGTGCCAAAGTATTGGCTGTGTTCTCTTTGTTTTAGGAAAGTAAGTCTGGGAAGAATAAAGCAAACCAGGCACAGAGCAGCAGCAGCACTCTCAGCTGCTTGGGCAGTGCGTGGCAATTCCGTGGGCTTAGTTTGCTGTTTAGTTTTGGCAGGATGTTTTGACTAATTACCACCTTCTAAAGAAGAGGCTTCAGCATCAAGGCTAGTCAGCAGCTTTATGCTGACGGGACATAGTGTAGCCCGATAGGGAGAAGGAAAGATCCTAAATAAACTACTGGACCTCAATATACTAAACTCTTGGTTCAGTGAAGGATGGGTATGTTGCGCAACAAATAGAAGGGACAGCAGCAATGCAGAGATAAAAAATGGCTATGCCCATGGGACCAATGCTTACTGACCAGCCGATCTCCCAGCTACCTGCAGTCACTGATACTTTCTGTGTGTGCCAGACACAGGAGGTATGGGGGAGAAAAGGGAGAGAAGGAAAAAGGAATAAAAGCTGATCTTCATTATGAGTAAAGTACTACAAGTTTCTGTGACTTTGACTGCAGTCTGTATTGCTCATTGTCAAATTCTTGTAGTGTGTTGCCCAGTATCTTGTGATTCCCTGATGAAGTAGCAGCAAAATGTTGGTCTCATTTCCCTATATCAAGCAGACATTATTTCTGTTTCAGGGTAGATGAAAGGAGACAGAAAACACTGAAAGTTTGTTAGTGTTACAAGATTGGAGAAAATAATGGGCTTGACACAGAAAAGGAGAACAACTTTGCTTATGTTTTGGATTCTGTTAATTATTTTTTTTAAACACTTTAAGTTAATGTCTACATGAGAGAGGGATAGTCTGTGGGTGGATGGACTATCTTTATGGCAGTGGTTTGTATGATTGTGCAACTTCTTAAGCGAACAAAAAGACCTTGTATTTTTGTTTATTTTAAGCCTGATCTACTGAGGCATTAGAGGTCACGTGTGTACATCTCGATACGTTCTCCCTCTTAAATCATCAAAAGTTAATTCAGTGAGACCTAGCAATGGTATGGAGTTTTCAAAGTTTCATAAAGTTCTAAAAGTTTTGTAAAATCAATCAGCCAGGTAGAGGAGAGAGCAAGAGATCCTATTTGTACCCTTAACCGAAGAGAAGAATATTGTGTTATCCATGTCCTATATGGCTGGGGACTGGTACCAATAAATCTCTGAAGGGAAAAGCTTTATTTACATGTTAAATGCCAGAACAGGAGTTATTAGTCATACAATTGTAGGAAACAGTTCTGTAGCTGAGGGGGTGTCTTGTTGGGGTGATACGCTTCCCCCTCCCACTAGATACACTTCACAGGAAGGACTGAAACTTTCTGTGAATGTAGATATGTGTGGTAGTATGTGAAGTATGAGTCCAGTACCTGGTTATCCACTTCTCCTGTTCTTATTATCTTGCAGTTTTTCCTACCTTCTTCACTGTTTTCTAACCTCTCTAGCCACAATCATCCTCATATGTCTACTAATGTACTACTTACGTGAGTACACATCAGAGGTGGAAAAAGGTGCTTCGTGATGAATGCTGTATTTTGTCCTACAGGGCATCTAAGTTTAATGTATGTTTGTCTTGGTTTTCCCTTTCTTGTTGCAGGCTGCAGTAAGTTCATCCATCACATCTGCTATTGCCTTTGACATCCTACCACTGAAACTGCATCCATTTTCCCAGAGCACTCCAACAGGCTTAGACTGCGTGGGCTGGAAACGGCGCATCTCCTCTCCTGGTGTGTACACAAGTCTTAGTTGGACATGAATAATGAGAGAATTAAGCTCTGCTTTACTGAGTATGGAAATTATGTGATAAGCATTCTGAAATATTTATTTATGATAAATGCTGCATCCACGTCTGAGCAGAAATCTACTTTAGAGTTAATTCTTTCATGCACTTTTTATATTCAGGTTTGTTTTCTCCCTGAGAGAGTAACTAGGGTGCTGTTTAAAGGCAGCGATCAGCTTTTTAGTGAAGAAAAGATAACTAATGGCAATGATAGTGTGCTTGATGTGAAAACATTTTGTTGTCTCATGAGAACTGTCTCACCTAGGATGATGTCATACATATCGTACTCTTGAATTAGGTTTAACTGCAGATGAAACAGGCTCTGCCTTGTATTTGCTGGAGAGCACTATAGTAGATATAGTGAGGTTCCTCTCAAGTTACTAATTAGATGCTAAAGCAACTAAATGAGCCTCTTGAGGTAGAAGTTTCCTGTACTTTAAATAAATCATCTTAAAGAACAAGTATGCTGTATTTTCCTGAGGAACGTGCATGAAGTATCATGTCTGTTTCATTTCCAATGACTGACACTTTCTCAGAATTAAAATGTAAGTTGCACAGATTATTAAACAGTGAGACGTATCTTTGCCAGGTTTTTTAATTCTCCATCTGACAGCGCCTGCCCAAATGCTGCAGATATCTCTATCATAGCACTTTGGGGTAGGATAAGAAAAGCAGACTGGAGAGGAGTTGTTTGGCGGTTAGGAATCTAGCCAGGAAAAGGCAACCACAGTTGGGTGCCAAGCTGCCATTTCTGCCTCAAAGTCTCTTTGTACCATCAATTAAACAGTACGGGAATTACCTAATTAAGGGACCATAACATTGTGCTAATTATGTCAGAGTTGAATGGTCATAATATTTTGTCAAGCAAAACTGGTTTGCTTTCTGACACTTTGTACAACTCCTGCGCAGTCATGACATTTGATCTGGAAATAAGAAAACAAACTACTTATCATGGTATCAAGAGCCCTGCCTTTGCTCTCCCAGCACCTGAGGGTTTTGATCACTTGCTGTCACAAGCATCTGGTGTTGCCCCAACATTTAAGAACAGCTCCCTGGCTGAATAAAAAAGCTGCAGCTTTACTCCTTGGTAATCCCAGATGGAAACCTGTCATTGTCCTGTCTGTGCATCTCTGACATTAGCTGAAATCCCTAAGCGCTACTGTCATAGAAGTAAATTCTGAGTCACAGCTGATACAAATTTCATGGTAGATCCCAACTGGGACCTGAGGGAGTCAAAAAATATGTATGAATTTCAGAGGGTGAATAGGAGTAAATGTAGACTGACCAGTTGGTAGTGCTGTAGGTGTTTATATGCTGTCTAAAATGGGGCATGAACCCTCAGTCATCTACAGTTTGCACAATGTTCCTGAGGTAGGTACAAGTGAATTTCATACTATAACCTAATCCTGGACTTCAAGAATTTCTATGTAAATGTAGCAAAACAAATGGAAAAAGGGTTCTGCTGTATTTCACCACCAAAAACATGCTAGTGGGGAGAAAATGGATGAACAGAAGAAGTGTTATAATACCTCTACCACAGCCATCTCTATTAGCTGCTGCTTGTGGGCTTCAGGTGAAGTATTTTGGGCATAAAGAGCGAGTACACGTGTCTTCCTGTGGTAGGACGTGGTTGGAAAGAAAACTCTGAAGTACTGAAGCAATACTTGTAAATTGTTGGATCAGTTTTAGGATTGGGAATGTCCCTGAGGCACCAGTAGTTCAGCAGAATGCCCTCTTTGATTCTTGCACAGGTTTGTTGTGATACCTGTTACTTTTTACAGAGCTGTATGTCACTTAAAATAAATATAAAATTAAAGTATGTATCCATTTAATCTAATTTTAAGGTTTCTAACTCTAAAGCTGCAACTACTTGTTTTAATGATCCTAGCATATGCTTGAGTTTTCATAGACACTGGATATGTAAGTACTGTGGTACTGTATACTTGCATGTTGAAAATATGGATAAAATTCTCACTCCCAAAGCCTGCATCTGATCACCTTGTGCAGGGATTGCTGCAGAGACTGGGTGGGGTTGGAGGGGTGGAATGGGGTATTTTGGAGCCCTCTCCAGTTTTCAGGTATGAAAAGATGGCTGTCACGATCCCAGCCCAAAAGGTGTGATGCACAGCTATGAGACTTCTGTCATGAACTTACCTATTACCTGAGGACAAGATCTTAGCTGGGCACAAACTTACTTTTTTAGGTGAGTGCCCGTTTGCAGCTAGAACATACCACAAGTGCTGGAAGAGCTTAATTTTTAATACTGTATCTGCTGTGCTCGTTAGATTCCTCTGACCAGTCACTGGCACTAGAGCAATGAGACACTGTTCTATCTGCCTTTATGTCATGCTGGGAGAAATGAGGCAGGCTCAAACCTGTCATTTGGATACCCCAGCAGCTGGGATCAGTCATATCATGGTGCTCTTGGTCGCCGACCAGTTTTGCAGGCTGCCTTCCTGTCCTCTTCTGTCCAGAGCAGCCAGTTGATAAAACTGTAAAGAACCAGTAGATGGCTCCAACATCTGTGAAATAAAGAGCAGGTGAGGTGGTGCTAATCTCTGTATTCAGTGGAGACTGAATGAGTCTTGAGCCTTCTCCAGAGAAGTATAGAGTTTGAACACCCCCATCAGCACATGGGTACGCACACCAGAGGTTAATCTAACCAAAGTTAACCGTCCTGTTCAAACATTTGGAAGGACTTTTTTGGCTGCACCACTCACTTTGGCAGGAAGTACTGAAGAGTATCAAGCATCTTTCCCCTTCAGTTGTCTTTTTATGCTTATGTCTACACTTGTACCTTGCAGTATGTATCTGTTCCTTACTGCCTGGTTTACTACTGTGCTTGAATAAGGTGAGCTAGAGTGAAAGCATAGGAAACAAGTCACTCCCTAATGCAGATATGGGAATCTTTTCCTGCCTTTTGTCAGCCTCTGAAGATCTTGAGAGACCATTTGGCCCAGGAATCACCCTGGGAAAAGGGTGAGAGGGAAGGGCCCAAAACGTACTGGAAGGATAAGAAGGCTTTGGGTTAAAGCAGTGGACCAGCATTTTTGTCTTTAAGCTATCTTACATATCCTCTCCTTCCCCATCTTTCTCCTGAGTCTGATATCTGTTTATTTGTAACCTGAAGACATTGCCTAAAATTGGGGTTGTTGCTGGGAAGCTGTTTGATGGACAGTGGATGCAGCTGTGAGAATGTAACTACAATTGGGCTGAAGCTAGGAGATTAGCACTTCTGAGTGTGGGAGCTACTAGCCCAGAGGTCTAGAGCAGAGGGAATTTTCTGGAGAGGTACTGCTGTCTCTGAGCTTTTTCACGGGACTTTTCAGCAGGAGACGATCAAAAGGTGACGCAGTGACAGACTGACAGAGGTAATTGTCTGAGAGCTGGAGGTGTGCTGTCCCTTGAAATCCCTGCTCTTGCTGCTATCTGTGCTTTTCGGCTGGAGAATTTTCTGTTCCTGTGCCTGCCCTTGTTACCTTGTCCTCGATGTTTCTCCCATGCTATGTCTCAGAGAATCTGTGAAACTTTTGGACAAGGCCATATATATGACTGTAAACCCTCAGGGTTTGTCTATCCTCATAGAGGGAGAAACTTGTAACTAGTGTATTACAAGATCAGGTTTGTAGCTGTGCTGTAACAGATCTTAGACCTGTATTATTTAAAATCATTGTTTAAATGCAGACTGAAACTTTTTGGCAATTTTCCCCGTGTCTTGTCAGATTTAAACAGCCTGAGGTCTTTCAGCTTCCTGGTATTGGCTATCTACAAGGGATGCCCTGCAGTTCCACCGCAGTGCTGCTGTTGGTTATGCCAACCAAAGAAGTGTGGATTCGTTCTGACTGTTGTGTGCTGATGATGAACATACTGGTAGCCTTGGAAATCTTGCATAAGCAGTAAGAATAGGCAAGCCAAGTTCTCAAAGGCTGGAAAACAGTCTGTGGATAGTCTGGAAAACAGTGACCATTAAGTGATACTGAGCTATCCTCTGACCTCTCTGGTATAGCGGAAAGTATTTCTCAGAGGCAAAGGGATTGTTTGTTTACTCAACATCATGTGGTCAACTTTCATCTTCTTTTCCCAGCTATAGATGGGCTGTTAAGCTCACACTTGGCAACAGTTAATGTGAAGATGTTTGACAGCCACTGGAGAAATCTATTCAATAGGGAAAATATTAGCTTAATAACAAGATTTCATTTTGTCTTATAAATATTTAGCAGTCCTGTAGTTCAGCAAAATAACAAGCTGCGCTATTTATTCCATTTTTGTCATTTTAGTTGTTGAAGGGATGCAGAAAAAAGTGGTAGGCAAGCCCTCAGAATTGTAGCTGTAGCAAGAAATGTCCTTTCCATCCTCATTAACCCATGGAAATACTACTGAGTTTAAGTGGCTAAAAAGTAATTGTGTTGCCTGCTGTATTTTTTACTTTTCTCCGAATCACAGAAAGATTAGACCTGCTATTTCAGTCTTGATTCTGTTTAACCACAGCCACAAATATTTGTGCTCTGTGAGGTCTCTGATAACATGTGCTCACTCAAAGATTTTCATACAACCTTAAAAGGTGTAGGCCAAGTGATGGCTGAGTTCCTGAAAATTTGTCTTGGCAGGTTGAGTTGGATTGTGTGTATTAGCTATTGAGGTGAAAGATTTAGCATACCAATAAAAACTTTCCATGGGACAGAGAGTGAAAAAGAAGATCCTAGCAAACCCTTAGTGATTCTGGCATTTGCTGTTCAAAGCTACCAGACTACAGGAGAACCCCATAGAGACTAAAAAAATCCAACAAGTGTTCAGGATCAGGCTGTCCAGGGCTCAGGCTAGCTTGACTGACTACCTTCATCAGGTTGCACAGTGAGATCCTTCATCTGTAGTTGGAGTCAGTTGCTGCTATATCAACTTCAGCTAACTTCTGTCACTAGTGTCACAGAAGAAAATATCTTTGTAGGTTTAACAACAAAAAAAAATCTGTAATCAGGTGGAACTGGGTTGCAGTTTTGAACTTGGATATAATATTGTGCTTTTTGCAGCCTGGCTTTGTAGTATTTTTCCTATCTTTCCATTCTATTAGAAAATGCCTATCCAGTACATACATGTAATATGCATACCTCTGTAGCACCTTCAGCTAGGATTACAGCACGGTTGTCTCTGGCACTGAATAAACATCTTTTGGTATTTGCCAAGAGCATTCAGTTCAGAGAGTGGGAGGGTTAGCAGAGGAACAGATGGAGGGATTTAAGCAGGCTGAGGGCAGAGATCCCCAGGCAAGGGCAGTTGCTACAGACCCTCTGTAAATAATGTTGAGTTTACTCGAGAGATACAGGTATGTGAAGTTTCTTTACTTCTCATGTATCAGGCATGGATTTCAAGGTGCAGGGGTAGGATAATTAGCCTATTGTAGCCTCTACTTAGCACCTTTCGTGTCTGAAGAGCTGCACTGTCCTGTCCTCAATGCTCTGTGCTCCACATCCACAGAACAGCCGCATTCATCTTTGTTGCTAATGCTGAGCTTGCTTTCTACCCTAGTATTATGATCAAGAATTGGTTCTCTCCATTCGGGCTTTGATGTAGGCAGTTCTAGGAGGCCCTGGGAGGATGAGGTCAATGCAGAAGAGTGGTTCTACTGCAGTCAAATCGAGAACACATTTCCATTTCTGTATTGGGAGGCATTAGAGGAAGATATTTTGGTCTAAGTAGCTATATTCAGAAGATTACTGAAGTAATTTTTTTTTGTTACAGGCCACTGTAAATACGTTATTTTTGCTACTACTGCAGAGACTTTTCTTGTAAAGAACAGCTGAAATATTTAAGGACTCGAAAGCTGGTTCAGCATTGTTGGATGCTTTGTAGTAACCTGCATTGATGGAGGGAAAAGGTTTTTTTCTTTTAAGAAATACTCAGTGAAACAGAAGTCTTACTGAAATAAAATATTCACAAATTATTCCCTGCTATTGCACAGATAGTGAGGGAAAGTCAAAGGGGTCTCTCTGTCAGAACAGTCTGTGATGGTGCCATATAATAATGTGCCTTTACTTACTTTGGACAGAATTACCTTAGAGAGATATAGTAAACCAAGCATTTTCAATTCTTGTGTGAAATTAGGCTCCTAGTTTTGGGTTTGGGTGCCTAGACACATGTTCAGTTTGTAAATGGTAACAGCACTTTGGTATTTCCTAGCATGCTCCTTTGTGTCCCACCTATAGGCAGCTATCGCCCTTCACCCTGTCATGGCATCCCCTTTTCTTCAGTTCAGCCCCTAGTTACAGAGTTTCACCTGGCTAACTTTGAGCTGACCTGTATAATCTCACACAGAAGCAGTCTAGTTCTGGTTTTATGCTCATTCTGGTAACAAGCATGAGAAGTTTTACGTTTTCTGCTGCACATGATACAAACCATGTGGCTACTCTTACATTATTTTGATAGTTTGACAAATCTGCCATTGTAAGGCAGTTGTTCTGGCAGAATGGCACTCCATAAATGTCCTTTATCATAAAACCTCTGTGCTGTCTCAAAGCTGTTGTTAAACAGTACAGGCATTTCTGCATTCTTGGGAAAACTATTATTCTTTCAGTATTCCTTTTATAGGGCCACACCAAATCACATGTTAGGTAATAACATTATAAAACTTTCTAATTAAAAAGTAGTTAGTGATGCTGTTTTGCTTGGGACTGGGGTCACTTACAAAGATCACACACTGAAATAGGGACCATCCTAAATCTACAGTCTGGGAGTGGATGCTAAAAGATTTTTCAAAGCTCCCAGCTGCAACCTCCCCAAATCTCAGTCTGTGTTTTTCTGGCTTTGATTTAATTTTGAATTCTTTTTCTGAGAACTTACAAAAATAGTTTTTTAATAGCAGCAGCCGCAGCCAGTTCTAAACATGATTAGTTTGTATGTTAAGTCCTTTCTGAGTTCTCAGGGGAAGCAGATAACACAAGGTCTCTCTCACTTGTGCATTTTTAAAATGCATGAAATTCTGTTATTCCCACTTATTTATTTTTAATCTGACAGTTCTGCTAAATTAGGAGGAAGGATCTCTGTCCCACCCTTGCTTTTTTTAATGCCTTGAAACTGGCTTTAGTAAAAATCAGCTGCTAGAAGCTGTGACTGAGAGCGGTTGAGCTGCCACAGAGGGAGCCTCCTTAGTGGACCCCTATGATGTCAGGATGCATCGAGACAAGCAGAGAGGAGGATAGGAATCCAGCTCAGTGCTCAGACAGCACTGCCAGGTACCACTGCCCTGGGAGCAGCTACAGAGCGCTTTGCCCATTTCCTCCCCCAGCAGAGCAGAGCCCCTGGCTCTCCCTCTTACCTGCCTGCATGAGGACCCAGCAGTGCCCCAGTGAGTCCAGTGGGGCACACAGTGGGGAGAACTGCAGTAGCAGTGGAAGCTCCGGGCTCTCACCGGGTTCGGATTCAGACAGCAGCGGGGTGGTGTGTGGTGGTGGTGGGATGAGAGGCGTCCTCTCCAGATACTGGAGCCTGGAGAGTCTGCACTCTGCCACAGGTAAGGGGCTCTCTCTTTTTTTTTTTTTTTTTTTTTTTTTTTTTTTTTTTTTTTTTTTTTTTTTTTAAAAAAAAAAAAAAGCCAACAAACTGCTCTGTGATATTGCACTGACCTTGAGAAACCAAATGAAACCTTCTGGAAAAAGTATATAATTTGGAAATACAGCCTCTTCATTGTGAGAAATAACCAAAATATTCAGTGTTTGCTAGTTGTACCCCCTGCAGACTTACAGCTATAACAAAATGACATAGACCCTTAATATGCTTCCTAAGTCAGAAGGCAAGAAATAGGTTCGTAATGGATTTGGAAACAGTGCTTAGGCTTCTACCTGATTAAAGCAGTCCTTTGCCTTTGGAACAGCATTTCTCATTGCAGCTTGATTATATAGAGTCCAATGTTAGAGCTGACATTTCTCTGTGTAAATTCCAGTGTAGAGTATTGCTGCCTTTAGAAAATGTCCAAGCGAGGTGCTGTGCAGCAGATGAGGGCTAGGTGGGTTTGCACTGCTGTGTACTGAAAGGGAAAGGCACTTCTCTGAGCCAGCTGCTCAAGTTTGCTTTCTGTTTTCCCATCTTTCATTTAATTCGTTTTTGAACCAAAGATTCCATAGCCTGGATCTGTTCTGGCTCAGCCTGCCTGAATGTGGCATTCTGGTTTTTAATCACTAACGTGCCTATTTAGTGTTTGGATGTTTGAACTGCAAGCATGGGAAAGAAGCTTTCTTGTTCCCAACTGATAGTAGCAAAGGAGCCTGCAATGATTTTAATGGCCAGCAATTGCTGAGATGTTTGGTTTGTTTCTTGGTTGTCGCTATTTAGAGAGATTTTTAGTAGAGCTGCAGCAAATTGGTTCCTCTTTTAGATAAATTCAGACAAGTGCCTTCAAGGCCACCAGTGACTGCCATTTCCTTAGTAAAAATACTCAGTGCTACCAGCTAGAGGAAAGGCTTGGGAAGAGTTTTAGGTGTAGTTCTGTGTAATCTGCTTTAGTTGCATATACTTTTAATTATTGAAAGGTCTTGTAATTCCATCTACTGCTGTAGACTTGGGGCTTTTTAATAAAATCTCTGTTGCAGCTCTGGAGTCCTCTGCTGAAGTGAGAGTAACTGCGCTATCACACAGGGAAGGACTACTGCAGGTGGCCAGCCTATCTGACTTTCCAATCCCCACACCAGACCACCTATGTGGCCAAGAAACACTAAACACCTACAGCGTGTCCTGAGGGTCCAGGGGTAGGGAAAAAGGCTCAGGGTGAGATCAGGCCATTGGTGCTCTGTTTCAGGGAAAGATCTGGGCTGCAAATGCAAGGGGATGCAGTTCTGTATCTCAGTAGCATCTGTTGGCTAATTTTCGCCTGTAACTGGGAATGCAAATGACCCCATCATAGCTCTGACACTGGCATGAAGTAACCTCGGCACAGGGTCCTCTTTCAAACTACTGCTTAGAGAGTTGCACACAGGGCAGTAGCAGTAGTTTGGGCTGCTCTGTCTTGGAGAACTTGCTGCTGTTAGCTGTCCTCCATGGATGCATTCTTGGGCTTAAATCAGATCAGGTGATTCAAACGACATACAGTAGTATAAAAGAAGTAAGGTTGATAACAAAAGCAAACTTCAAAGCTAAATCTCTTTTTCTAAATGCTCTTTCATTTCCACAATATTCTTGTTCCAGAGACTGTGAAGCATGGTGTCATTTTGTGGATTCTGCATGCATTTAGCAGGAAATGCAGAGATGAGAGGAAATAGAACAGAATAGAAAATGGTATGGAGACAGACTGAGAACAGGGAGAAACCAAATTAAGTTTCCTAATTACAGTATTGATATATCGATACAATAATAAAAGCAGATCACTGCAATTCAGGCTCCTTGCTGCCTCCAAATGCTGTGGTTGGTGTGTCTTCTCATGTGCAAAAGATGTCTGAGCAGTTTGCCTCTAACTGCTAGCAAAATTCAGGTCAGAATTAGGATTAAACCTTGAGAGCAATGCATCTACTAGAACAATTTATTTTGCTCTATCAGTATTCTTTGGATTAAACTAAGGCAGCTGTGGTAGGAGAACTGTTCCTCGCCATCAATGCCAATTCGCTGTCAGGAGTGAGGCAGGATTTCCTTAAAGCATGTGCTAAATAACATTTTTGAATGGTAAAATTTAATACACTGCTTAAAACAAACAAACCAGCAGGAGCAATAGCAACTGGCAGAGCATGAGAGTAGTGGTAACTAGAATGCACGGCAGTGTCCTCACATTGGAGGGGCAGGGAGTCTCCGGCATCTTGGCACATGTCACATCAAGAAGTTGGGGGGGAGTAAGAACTGTGTGGAAACACTATGAACTGCCCTATGGTGTGTTAAAAAAGGGCTGGAAGACGAGTCAGTCTCTTTCTCTGTTTTAAAAATTCTGCATTTCCAGTAGTGGCCTTAAGGCTGAATGGGTGGACTTGACAGACAGGGTTTTGCTTTTCTTCTCCCAGGGTGCATGTAAACTTGCTATAGGGATCTTCATACTGAGTCTGTTGCAATCTAAGACTTGAGAGAAGATTAGAAAGAAACCAGATTTAATTAACTGAAAAATGGAGGTGAAAGGGAGGTGAGAGGTCCTCAGTACAACTGGAATGCAGCCACTTGAGCTTCTCTGCTACATAATTTAGATTTCAAGAGAGTGAAAATACAGATGTATATGTATGTTTACACATGTATATATTTGACAATGTGTGATTTCAGAAATACAGATTGACATCACCTCTGTAAGAAAAGACAGGTAGTGTTTTCCCAGGTTTTCAAGGAGAAAAAAGTTGTCTTTTCCCTCTGCAACCAGTAATGAAGTATGATTTGTTTTGTTTTGGAGTTGACTTTCTTGGAATATACTGATCAAGCGGGGAAGTTAAATATGACACAATTGAAAGAGAAAAGACCCGTTGTTAGACTCAAACTTCTGTGCAAATACCATTTGAAAAAAACAATGCAAAAACCATAGTTCAGACTTGTATGAAGTGAAAAAATCTACTGTTTTTTAATATCAGTACATGGCATTTTTGGTCTAAATGTCAATATACATTACATTACATGAGGAAGCCCTTCTCCCTGGGGCTAAATAGAGAGGGGATGCTTTGCAGTTCTACCAGGCTCTCCATTTGAGGATGCCAGAGGACTTCATAAGCATCAATTACCCTCACAGAGGGCCTGAGAGGCTTTCAAAATTTGATTTAGAATAGAAAAAGAGGTACATATAGTTTTGATACTTGGATAGTAGCCTTTCTATTTTTAAATACTTATGAGCAATTCCCAAATGTTTGGCTGGTGCAGTACTCCAGTGAGAAAATGACTGGGAGCGGGGGTTGCTCAGCAATTCTGAAAATCAGGCCTTAAGTATCTCAGCTGGACAAAAAGATGTGAGGCATCCAAATTAAAGGTCAGCTGTGACAGTGCTCCAGCAAGTGATTCAATTGACATTATGGGCACTGTAACCCTGTTTCCTAGGCAAGACTTTGTATCCCAGGCTCATGCTGCCTATATCCCATTCATCACCGTTGTACAGCTCTATTGAAAAGTTTGTTTCTTTTAGAATATTTTCAGATTCAAGCTTGTGAGTAGATCTCTTTGCTTTTCCAGCTCCTTTGTTGCAGGTCCAATCCTGACCTCATTAATACTTCTGTTTATTCTTTTGCTTGTCCAAGTCGGGAAGGACTAGAAGCGCAAAGAAGGGTAGGGACAAAGGGGGAATTGCAACTTGGTGGACTAGCGGTTGCCATAGTTTCCTAAAAAGATCCTCCGTGTATTTGTGCATATGTAGCAATTTAATTGTACAGACTACACTTCAGTGTGCCTCTGCACAGTTTTGTGGCTCCTAATATGCAGATATGCTTGTCTGCTAGCCTTGGGAATATGGCCTTTAAACAAACAAGAAAACATAGAGTATGGATGAGGAGAGTTGTTTTTTTTCATTCAGAGCTTAAAAAAAAGCACTTTTTTTTTTTTTACAAAGGGTTTTTCAAGTCATTCATTTCATTATTGTGGCTGATGAGGAAGCCAATAATAGAGCTGTGGCAAGAGCTTGTGTCTGGCGAGAGATTTTCTTTCGAGCTCTTTCTTTTTCCTTTTTCTTTTCCTAGCCTTGCCTTTTCGGTACTAATGTCTGCAGCTGTGTTCATGGACTGCACTGCATAATTCCACTGACCCTTCTTTCTCGAGGGTCACATAGTCAGCAGGAGTTAAAGAGGTCACACAACGGGAGATTGATTTAAGGTTCAAAGCATTTCAGAATGCTTCCAAAGGAGAGCAGGCAGGAAAAAAAAGAAAGTTAGTGCCTCAAAGCATGCACTACAGCACGTTGATGTTATGTTTCACCCTTGACTTGGCAAATTGTGAGCTAGGATGTTTCAGCTGGGTTTGTTGATTGCACTATAGTATGTCCTCTGTGTGTGTGTGTGTGTGTGTGTGTGTCGTCGTCCCGTCCCTGTCCCGTCCCCCCCTTAGGTTTCCTGTGTCACCTGCCAGAATAACTTCCACTCATCTTCTGAACAGTTAATGAATTTAAAAAAACAAACCAAACACCAAAAATCCATGCTAAATAAACTTTGATTTTTCTCTCTATGTGGATTAATTTGTAATGGTGACCAATACAGTTAGGGAAACCTAAGGGAGATCTTGAACTTTCGAGGAAGAATTACAAGATTAATGTCGCTTTGCTGAACTAATGACCTGCCCTAAAACTTAAGTAAAGATTTTGTATTTGAAAATACATCTTCCAAATAGTATGTTGAGTGTTGCTGAACTGTGACGTGGCATCATACTCAAATTGTCAGGGCATCTACATTTAATAGTGGTTGAGTTCATCCTAGTGAATGCAACCTCAGTAAATGCTAAGTGTAGGTAAACTTGGCCACCTAACACATTTAGTATGCTTAAAGAAATGTTTTCTAGTGCAAAATATCCTCTATCATCATGTTTTTCCATTAAAAAAAAAAAGAGAAAATAGTGTTAATATAGGTAGAAAAGTCTAATCATGTTTCTGTACCTCTGTTTGCAGTAGAACCTATTTTTGTAAGTTCAGCTATTTTGTAGTTCTAATCACATTTTAATGTATTGGAGGGGTGGTGATGTTAGTTGACTTTCCCTTGAGATTTTTTTGGTTTATTTTACAAGGAGTAAATGCTTATTCTCTTTATGTCACTGTGAGGCACAGATTACAACGTGTGCCTACCAAGAGATAAATATTATGATCTTTGCTGATGCTGTTTTTGCAGGGGAAAAAAAGGTAAATCTTTGGGAGCACTACCTGTGACACTTCCCCAGGTGTACACACCCATTCAGGTACACCAAATTCATTCCTTATCTTCTCTACTTTCAAACCAAGTCCCATGAAGAACATTTAGGTTGTTATTGCTATTTCCTTTTTTGACGAATATGACATATTCTAAGGCTGTATTTTTTATTTTTTTTTTTAAAGATTCAGATACCTTTAAGGTAGCCTTTCAGACCAACATATTTTTGGGTATATTCATGCTCCAGTTGCTGTTACTGTTCTAGGTGGAAGTGAGACATCTTTAAGCCACCTGACTTGTATACTACCAGCATCACAGCTCTTGTAGCAGGAAACTTGCATGGTCCAAGAGAGTAAATGGAAGGGGGAATGAGTTGGTACCATGAAGCCTCCCTTGACCCTTCCTTCCTCTACCTTTGGGTAGATATGCAAAGGCCTGGATGTTGAAAGTGCCTGTTCATTTGAGTCACCTGGACCTACTTCATGGTAGGTAAAAAAATCAGTGGAAAACATAGGTTATAACATGTGCTGGTAAATAGAGTATATGCCCAATGGTCATGAAGAATGTGTATAATTTTTGCCTACACATGATGAAGCTTCACATTACTGATTAGCAGTTAGCTAGGTTAAACAGTATAGGTAACAATCATGCTGTTTCTTCATCATGGGAATGTATCCTTTAACTTACTAAGCTTATTCCCTGTTAATATTTTGTTCCTTGGTTCATCTGAATCATTAAGTATGTTTGAAGGATTAGAGAAATCTAGCCCT
Source organism: Athene cunicularia (assembly GCF_003259725.1). Lineage (NCBI taxonomy): Eukaryota > Metazoa > Chordata > Aves > Strigiformes > Strigidae > Athene > Athene cunicularia. The sequence goes on from NW_020799110.1 coordinate 24,736,322, forward strand.
CTTCTGAGGTCAGTAATTATCTGTAGAGTTTTCTAATTTAATTAGAATCACCTCTAAAGCATTCGTAGTCTGAGGTTTGTTAAACCAACTAGCTAGTTCAGTAGTTTGTTTAAAAGTGCTCGGGACAAGCTGGGTGCATAGTGTTACGGGAACATACTGTTCTGAGCATGCCCAAAGTCTGAAAGTGATTTGTCTTCATGCTTTCAGTGGCTGTGCCATTGAAACAAGGCTGCTGTTAGAAGTGGTGTGCCTGCACATGAAAGCAAGACACTGGGTGTAAACTGATAGCACCATAGTTTGCACCTGGTTAACCATCTTGGATTATGTTGTGTGAACATACAAGCATTGGCAGCTGTCACTACAAATATACCTCTGGGTATATTGGCCTAAACAGGTCTTTGCTGTTGTTATTTTCAATCCCTTCTAATCAAGGAGCAAGAGATTCCCTGGACTATGATGTTGGCTAATAAGAGCTTAAGTAACATTTTTTGCCATGGAGTACAGACAAAGAGTATGTAACTGCTTTGCTAGAGTAATTGAACCATTCCCAAGTTGTGCTGTATCCCAAAAAGCACTTATGAAACCTCTGGTGCATCAGCCCCACGTGTAGGCCAGTTTCTATATTCTGTGGCCTCCCAGCATGATGTAGGCTGGCAGGTGGTAGAACAGGAGGGTAATTCATGTTTCAATAGGAACCGAGTATACAAAGAAATAAAATCTGTATCAGTTGTTTTCAATATCCTTCTTGTTTTTACCCTGTTGAATTCTCTTTTTATCTCATTTGAGTGTGTGTGTGTATATATATATATACAGTTGTTCACTGGTTAAGCTTAGAATATTTTATGTGCTTATTATGACAGCTGTGAGGTTTCTTGAAAACAACCACTTCTAGATTTGGGCTCTAAATTTGTTTAGCAACCGATGGATAAAGATAAGGTTTCATTCAAAACCATTCTCAAGGGATCTAATAGATTTGAAATCCATTTCAAATGTACTGTTAAGATATTTGGTACCATCTTGTTGTATTGGAAGGTAAATTACATGTGAGTAGTTATAAACTAACTTGAAAAAGTTTTTTGTTTCAGGAACATCAGGAAATTTTTTTTTTTTTTTTTTTTTCTCCCAAAAAGCATTATAACAACATTGTAATGTTTCATGTTGAGAGTAAAGATAGATAAGACTAGCTATGTTTCCATAACAGCTGGTGGAGGTTTGTTTCTACATTGGAGTGAAATAGCAAGAGTTTCCCTTTTGGCTAATGGAAATAATTTCCATGAGATAATTCTTAATTAGTTGCTTTTTTTTTTTAATTGAAGTCTATCCTTAAAAAGGTAGGCAAAAAGATGTGCAAGGCAGCCCAATATTAGTGCCATAAAATCTGTTTTAATGGGTAGGATTAAGCTACCTGTGCTCTCCCTCTGCCTATGAATCCTTCCATGCCAGGTGTTAAAAGCCCTCACCTAAGCATGAACCAAGATCGCTATTCAAATGCATATGCAGAAAGATATACTTGGCATTTAGAAAATGCAGTTCATGGATTCTTTTAAGAAGAAAAGGAAGACTACAAACAGTGCATATACGCTAATTGGACATGGTTCCCTGTTCCTGGAGCTGTCTTTAAGGCTATTCCTTGGGGTGATCTTTAGAAAAATCAAGGCATACATAAGTTTGGAGGAGGAAAAACTGTCTACATAGCTATTGAATTAAAAGGGAAAAAAAAAAAGGCAAGCTGTTTGGAAACTACAGGTTCGGCTGTAGCAATAAGGTGCAGCATGCAGTGAGAATCAGAATCCAGAGCCCAAGGGCTGCTGGAGCTGCTTCTGTTGTGTGGCTTCCATTGCTGTCTCTGAGGTAACTTACCCTTATATTCTGTTACGCTGTTTAATCTGTGACACAGTGCCGCTGCAAAGCTTATAAGAGAGGCCAACCCTGTTCAGTGCTGTGCGCTGAGCTAGTCAGTTCAGAGTTCATCTGAAAAATATACGCCAGCAGTGTTCAGACTTGACCTTGATTTCAGCTGTGAACTATCTGCAATTGGAAGATTACAGCAGGATGCTGAAGGCAGGAGTAGGGTCCAAGAGTAAGGCACTGAGCCCCAGGCCTGGGTTGTTTTGTAGTCCTACAGCAGGCAAAACTGCTCATGTGGTTCTTATGCAGATTTTGCTGTATGGATATATTCAAAGTGGCTCAGTTTCTGACCATACAGAGTGACCTGGAAAAGAAAATAATAGCAGGAATTCTGGAGCTTTTGTTCAAAGCACTGAGTAGCTTCTCAGTTGGCTCAGTTCCTCCTGACTCGACTGGTGCTCTGGCAGGAGGGCATTCTCCCTGAGCAGAGCAGCATGGCAGCTTGAGGTCACTGATGGTACATCCTGCTCAAGGCAAAAACCTAGCCTGCCTGCCTGAAAGAAGCTTTGACAATAAACCTTTTAAGAGAGTTTATTATGAAAACACAGCGTTACTAATACCCTGAAAACAGTGAATTTGGACCAATTTGAAATGTGGCATTCTTATCCGCCTTAAAAGCCTCAATAAATTAAAAATACGCAGAAACCATCTGTACTGAAACATGTTGATTGGATCTGTCAGCTCTCTTTAGAGAGAGCAAAATAATTTATTTTGGGCTATTTTTGGTCCCAATTCTGAGCTTCACCACAATCTCTATACTGCTGTAAACCTAGAGCCTGGCAATCCTACTTCATGCTGGCTTAAAGTGAGTACTTTCCATAGTCCGAATTCTGGGGGTTTGGTCAAGCTTTCTTCTATGCATTTATGGTTGCTGTTGGCAGTATAGTGCTCACCTGCGTTCACGCTGCTTCTTCTGACTCACGTAAGAGCAGGCACTAGAAAGCTTGGACTTCCACTCAGCCACTGGGTACCACTTGACCACCATTTCTAAGCCACTGGAGGAAGTTTCCAAAGTGATTGTATGTAGGACAGCTTATGCATCTTCTAGGCAGCCACTTGTGATGGTCTGCTCTAGGTAACTCCTCCGATTTGGAGAACTTGGCTTTCTGAGAAAAACAATATACTTCCAAGGGTAAGATAAAGAAATGTCACAGCTTTTCAAGCCTGTGACTTGACACTTGAACTCAGTCATTTAAAAATCCACTGAATTAATAATGGCCAGGACATTGGGTTTGACTCATCTTTATCATTCTTGATGTCTCTGAAATCATAAATGTAGATGACTGTGAGCACTGCTGGGTCAATTCCTGAAAGACTCTTTGGCCAAATACAAAGTGGTTTTCTTGCATTTGGGGACTAGATGGGGACTAGAAGCCTGGCATTCTGCTTTCCTTTCAGGCACTGCCTTTCCTCAGCTTTTATTTTTGAGAAAGGCATCTTCATTGCAAAGATTTTCCAGTTGTGATAAAAATAAAAGATGAGGACAACCTCTGTTTTTTTATGGGAATATAGTGCAAATACAGGGAAGAAGAGGATCGTTCTGACCCCTTGTCAGAGGACTTGTCACCTATTCTTCTGCTTTACGCTTCTGTTAGGGTATTTGCTGATGTGCAGTGGCACCAGTGCTTTAACTTTGCATCTGACTGTGACCTAGTTCTTTTATCATACTGAGCAAAGAAGGGGCAGTTAGCAAGTTCTCAGTGCTGAGAGGAAAACAAGTGCAAACTGTATGCAGATAAGGGCAGAAGTAATATCTTCCTGCTACTTCCCAGTGATTTCATATGACAAAGGCTTTTAATGGTACCTTGACTTGCGTGATTCACTGTGCTGGCTGGAGTATTGAAGCTCTTTCCTTCTCTGATCAGGCAGTAGGGGCAGGTGGAAGCTTCCCCCTGCACCACTGTACTTCTCAAGGGGTCTAACTTGTATGATTGATAACAATTTTCTTTAATCGTGCTCTTGTTTCCAGAGTCCTGGAGTAGGCTCTGCAGGAGGCTGCTCCTGAAAACTTTACCTATGGTAGAAAGTTCTAGTTTTGCTTCAGGGCTTCTAAAGCAGGGCTTCCTCCCACGCTGAACCTCAGAATGGTTTAGGCCCCTCCTGAGACTGTCTAGTCCCACCCTCCTGCTCAAAACAGGGTCACCTGGAGTGGGTGGCCAGTTGAGTTTTTAATATCTCCAGGGATGGAGATTCCACAACCTCTCTTGGCAACATGTTCCAGGCGGTGATCACTTTTACAGTAGAATAAGTTTTTTATGTTTGAATAAAATTTACTGTATTTCAGTTTGTATCCGTTTGGTCTTGTCCTTTTATCAGCCACCGCTGAGCAGAGTCCGTCTTCTGCACACCCTCCCATCAGGTATATATACATGTTGTTAAGATCTTCCTGAGCCTTCTCTTCTCCAGGCTGAACAATCCTAGCTTGCTCAACCTCTCTGTGTAGGTTGGGTGCTCCAGTGCCTTAGTCATGCCTGGCCTTTTGCTGGACCCACTCCAGTACATTCGTATTTTCCCTGCAGTCTCGTTTGCATTGGTTGCCACCTGAGTCCTGGCTAAGCTTAATATGCTGGGGTTTTTTCGAGTCCTAACCACCTTAATGATCATCCCTCTCCCTGTGGGTAGCAGAGCAACTGGTGTCACATCTGAAACTTTATCACTCAAGTGCTTGCTTTGGCAAAGGAGGTAGGCAGATGAAATTTTCTGAAAACACAAAGCAGAAGCACATCTTTTCTGCCTTGGTCCTGATGGCCAAGGTCTGCTGACTGTTGGATCACTGCAGGCCTCACAATTTTCTTCCTATTTATCAGGTGAGCCCATAGTTGGAGAGGAAGCTTTGTGGAGACGACAGGCTGGAGTTGCTTAATTGCAGCAGATTTTGTAGTTGATGGTTCATTCATTGGTGACATGTGCCTGTGCAGACAACACTTGGTGCCTAAAGCTCTGAAATAGTGTTTGATTCTTCTAGGCTATGAATTGCATGGTGTGGGATATTTGTTTGTGGGGTTTAATTGTGGCCTTTTACTGCACATTTCTGCACTTGTTAAGCATGCCAGTGGGAAGTGGGAGAGTTAACGTCTGGTCAGTGCTGGTTTTGCTGTTCTGAGAGTACTGTCATATACCACTGTGTCACGGCCTCGGACATATGCCAGGCCAGGCTTTGGTGTGCATGTGAAATGGATCTGGCTGTACAAATAGTTTATGCAAAAGTGAAGCCTTGCCTGAAGTATCTTTAGAAAGCACTGAGGTTATGTGCAATTCGATCAAGCCTTGTATGTGGTTTTTGTGCTATATACACTGAGACTCATTCAACCTCTCTATTTATAGCACTCACTAACAAGTCATGGCACAGAAGGGTCCTACCATATTGGACACAACAGCCTACAGTTTCACTGCTCCAGTAGTGTCATTATTACTCCCAGAAATCTCTGTGCTTGTTAGAATGAGCACTTGTGAGTAAATTCCATGGATAACCTAGTTTAAACACAGCACCCCTCAGCTGTGAATGTATGTTCTCTTGTTGCCCAGCCTGTGGGGTGCAAAGGGTGTTGATCTAGCAATTGTTCTGACACAATTTAAAACGTTACAGTTGAAACAGGGCTTTCTCCTATGAACATTGATCCACACTAGTTGCTTTTTTGTCAAAACACCTGAGGTACCAAGACCTCGAGAGTTTCTTGGGAGCGACTCTGGAAATAGATAGGAATGCTGGGGAAAAAGGGGTTTTGGCAATTACTAACTGTGCTCTCTGTGGCAGGCAGGCACATTAGCTTCGCTCCTGCTCTGTTTTCCTCTCCTACAATGCCTAAATACAAGGGACGAGCTTGTGAGGGTTGTTGCTAAGCACTGTCTGTAAGATAATCAAAAGGAAAACAGAGCTGTGCCATAGATGAAAAACATTTGCCTCAAGTACCCTACAAGGGCTATAGAAAGGGCTCTGACTCTGCTGCAGGTTGGAATTTCCTGGCTCCCTGTGTAGCACTGATCCAAGATCTCAGAGACACGTGACTGGGAGTGTCTTAGTGGATTTTCAGAGTTTAACAGCAGCTGTATGTACCCATTCACTATTTTAAATGGATTGATGTTAAAAACCCAAGCACACTGTTCAGCTCTGGTTATGCCAGAAGAGTATATACTACTTAGGGGCCTGCAGTACAGCAAGAGCAGCAAGGTGCTCGTGTTTTGTCTTATAATGTGCAGTGTATTGTGCTAAGGCAGCAGCTGGCAAGAAGGGCCTGTCAGGTCCTGCACTGTAATGGGGTTTCTTCAATGGCTGATGCTGTTTGCAGTACTCTACAGGAGATCCTTCTGCTGCGTGAACCTCACTTGGCTATGAGAAGAAAGAAAACATTGTTGAGTCCTTCTGCTGTGACTTGAGTTGTCTGTTCTTTGCTTCTGCCAGAGCCTTCTACCTTCAAAGCAGAGCTGGTGAAATGAAGCAAGTGTATGAGCCTCAGCTCTTCAGAATGAGGGTGCGAAACTAAATTTAAACCTTCCTTCACCAGCAGTTGATGCTCAGTTGTTTGACTCTGTACTGGAGAGCTTAGGGTGAAGCAAGGCAGCTGGTTCCTTCCCTTCTGCAGTAGGAGAGAGCATGGATGACAGAAACATGGTGATCAACAACTGAGAGCACTAGTGTCTCAAAGGACCACCGTTAATTACTCTTTTTTTGCCTACATCCATAAGGAAGGAACAGGGTTTAAATGCAGTGCAGCAGAACGCCCTCTAGTCATGTGTCTCTTCCTTCTCTGTTTGTTGAAGTCAAATGTATTTGGCACATCCTAGGCTGTTGTCATGGAAATGGATGTATTGACACTTCCATAGCAGAGCGGCTTTGCTCTGTACAGAAGTATCAGAAGGACAAGGGGTGAGAAAGGAAGAGGCCTGTTCTCAGCATTCAGGCGTTCATAATATTTGTTCTTCAGCTTAGCTCCAGTTGGAAGGCATACAACTGTTGGGTTAGTGGTTTTGAGCCAATATTGAAAGAGTTATGTAGAACATTTGGACCTTAATACAGAGCATTACTGAACATCGCAGAAGGTAGGATCCCCAGTTTCAATAACTGTCTTTTGCATAGCTAGTATGCTATTGATTAGCACCACTGCAGTGCAGTAACACCTCTGCTCTGTCATTTTTACCCTGTATTTCTATTTTGTGTGAGATCTTGCATGTTCCTACAAAGAGAAAATGCACTTAATACTTTGAAAATGGTAGGAAAAAATACTTTGTGCTTTCCATTTGAACATTGTACTAGAAACATCAGGGACTGTAGCCAGATATTTCCTCCTGGAACACACAGAAAAGAGTAATATTTGAAGAGTTAATAAAGGTGAACTTGTACCCTCTAAGTTAGTCATATTGGCATACTTCATGCCTAGTGTGCTTTCTGCTGCTGTGAAGCCAGCCTCCACTTCCCCCAAGACAGGTCATCAGCTGTGAGAAGGGGAAAAAATAGAAGTATAAATGTTGGATCTGTTTGCCTCATGTCAGAGTATTTTCACAGCCTGTTGCTACAGGGACCTTCTCAGCTTCACGCCAAGAAGAGTCAGAAGATAAGGAACTTCAGAAGCAGTGAGGGAAGCTGCATCCTGCGTCTCAGAACAGAGCTCTGCAGGGTTCCTTCCTCTGGTGCCTGGAGGAGTTCTGCTCCCTTCCTGTGCATCTTGAACATGGTGGGAACATATTCCAATGCTTTTAATCAGATATTTGGCGTTTTGTTTTTTTTTTCTCTGTTAGACGTGCAAATAGAGGCTGGCACATGCTTAGTAAAAGCCATACTGTTTCCAGTGCGCTCTGGTTATGTATTCATCATGATCCAAAAATCATTGTACTCAGACTGCAGATAAGGATGGCCTTTTATGTTCCATGTCAAAAATCTTCATTTTCCGTGATGGCCCCTGCAGACTGGACAGAATGTGAGTAAAGGCAGCTCCTGTCCCTGCATGACAACTGTCCCAAGTACTCCAGATCCCCCTGTAAGAAGGTAGGGCAGGATTTAAACAGAATCCACCCTTGCTGTGCTCCCATTCTCTATGTGCTTTAATGGATCTCATCTTTTCAGATTTAAGAAATGTTTATTTGTTAATCAGCTTTCCAGATTCTGTTATATAAAGAGCAATCCATATTAGGGTGGTAAAAAGTATTTGTAATTAGAGCTTCCAAAACCTAAGTTTTCAAATTTTGCGTTGCATATATTTGATTTAAAAAAACCCAACCAACCAAAATAAAACCCAACCCCACACTCAAACAAGCCTTTATTGTTTTCCTCAAAGTTTTCATGCATTTGTCTGTTTCCTGATGCTTTCTGTGTGTGTGTGTGTGTGTGTGTGTGTGTGAAGGGAACCAGTTTGTAAAATCTTCAGTTGTGTAAAAAATTTGCAGGATTAAGAACACCATCTTAATTTTTTACTTGCTTATATCGGTGCCAGCTGAGATTCTGCCTGAGAAAACTTCTGCTTCCTTCAGGGTTCTGAAGCACAACCTGTCACCCTGTAACACTGGCAGCATAGGGTTATGGAACCCATACCATTGCTGGTGTTCAAAAAGAAAGCCTCAGTAGCAGAAACCTGGAACTTACTGTTTATCTTTGATAAATCCAAATACTAAAAAAATATTCTTTGAAGTTGGCCTTTAATTGTCATGACAAGTGAAATGAAAGGTGGTCAATATTTATTATTAGATGCCATTATCTATTTATTATTAAATACCATTTATTAAATAAAGTGGATCTTAATTTTTTCTCCTCCTTTCTAGGATAATAGGTCTCCCGATTAGTGATAGCACATCTATATTGCTGCCCTGGGCAGAGCTGATGAGAGCCTTGGATGGCTTTTGTCTGCAGGATGTGGTTATGGTTGAATAATGGAATGAACAAAATATAAAGTATAATTGGAACAAATTCCCAGTCAGTTTTTCATGTTAGAAATTGGGGAAGGCCTACAAAGAAATATTTTCCTTTAAGAAGCCATTTATATATACATTTTCTTGGACTAAAGGGAAGTAGTCTTTCCAAATCAAGGAACCTCATCCAGAGAAGGAGGGCCAATTGACTGCTTTGAGTTCGTCTCTCTGGTGAATTTTTTGTATCTCACAATGGCAATACAGAATACTTTTGTTTTCTTCTTTCGATTGGAACCACCTCTGAGGCAAATGGCAAGCGACTATTGTAAGTATGCTCACCGTTTTGGTAGCGTAGCGGAAAAGGTTTGGGAACTTGGATATATGTTCTCTTGAGCTGTACCTTGGCTTGGGCAGAAATTGAAGTCAGTTTGCAAATTAACCTTTTTCTAAAGATAACAAAGGTATGGAACTGCTGTCCTTACCTGGCTTCTTTCAGCAGAAGTAGATAGAAATCTATCCTGACGCTGCAGTGGAAAATTTGATACAGTGCAGAAGCAGAAAATGTCAAATGCAAAAATGTCATCATCCCTATCGTAGGATGCCAACTTGGCTAATACAGAAAGTCCAACTCTATTATTTAGCAGCATGAGGCATTTGACACACAAGCTACTTTGGCTGAAACCTGCTAGTTACACATTGCAGCTCTCAGCAGTTTCACACAGTGTTTTCACCCTGTTACCGGTGTATCCAGTTTGCATGTGTTTGATGGCTAAAGTTATGGTAGACATCTTAAGTTGTTCAGAAACAATTTTATCAGCCAGAATTGGGTTCAGAGGCCTGTTCAGGAGGAGCAATATAAACCTTTGTAATCAGATTCACATAGGCAGCTAGTTATGGTTAAAAGAGCCAAGTTTTGTTTTGTTGTGACCTCCCTGTCCCCTGACTTCTGTGTAATTAATTGATATATTCTGTGGGGCATGTGACTTGTGACACCAGTGAGGAAATGGAATTTGGTGTCTGCTTAGGTACTTCTGATTGAGAAATTAAATGTGCAGAACATGATAATAGAAATACTGAGTGTACTGATGTTTTCAGGCAGGTGACCTCTTGGCTGTCCTTAGCATTTGTGTTAACAAGTCCTGGATCTCTGTCAGCGTCATGTTCTCCCCTACACTATCCCTAGGGTCTATTTCATTTGTGCTTCTACCTTTTCTGCTTGCACAGTCACTCACCAGTCTGCTTACTATGGACTCAGAGGTTGCTATAGCTGCTGTGGGTCCATCTTCACTTCTCAGACATGCTGATTTCCTCTTTGTCATCCATATATGAGCAGCTTCAATCAGTTTTTCTTCCCCTCCCAAACTTTCTCCATTATTGCTTTCCCATTGCTGGACACCAATCTCATGTGCTCCTAATACAACCTGTCATTTTGGTTTGATTAATTAAGGGTATGTGGGAAGAGACCCTTAAATTTTACAAGGGCTCCATGAAAGCTTTTGACATGCAAGTCTATTCTGTCTGTTCTCCAGACACCTCCACCTGTGTTGGAGGCAACTCTTTATTGGTCATCTTGTAATAAATCTATGGCTTTACTGCAGGAGTTTGACTCATCTCACCTTTCAACACTGTGCCACTGGCTTCTGCTGCTGTAAACAGCAGTAAGTTGTATCCTCTGCTGTCATACGTGTGCAGCTTCCTCAGTTTCAGGTCTAGATAAACTGAGGTTTGCTGTTTGGAGGGCATCAGACCTTTGACAGTGTAGAGGTGTTGTGTGTTCAAAGTGGATCCAAACCTTGTGTTTTACAACTGTCAGAGTAACTATTGCTAGCTGACTTCAATTGGCTTTTACTTTTCCAGAAGGAAATCTTAGAAGTGTGCCTGGAATTAAAATTTAGGCTTTCCAGTGTGTCTTATTCTGCTTGTGTTGCCATGACTGAAATTGCCTCCTGCAAGAAAGAATGGTATGCAGGTGAGAAGATGCTATCTTGAGGGAAGTTTCCACAACAGTTGTGTAATATCAAGTGACATGGAAAATTAAAAGCTAATTTGCTTGAGAAGTTAGCTCTGACTCACTAAATCTTGCTCTGCTCAATTTTTAAAACTAAAATAGCTATTTTCACATCAGGTACCTCAGTTGCATTCTGAGATCCTCGTGCTCTGGAAGGTGATTCTGTCATTAGGTCTTATGACTCACTAAATTAGTTTTCCTCCTTCTGCAACTGAATACAGTTGTAGATAAGTAGCAATTGTGATACATATAAGTTGGGAGTGTCTCTTTTACCTGTACTCGCTTTGTTCTCTATGCAATACTTTGCATAAAACTATTCATGCTAGTCTTTGGCATTCCACTTTGAATCTAATTTTAATGGCTCATATAGACTTATAACCACATGACGTAAAACCCATTTAGTTGTTTGATGTATGGATGTTCTATTGCTGTCCTTCAAGGAAATGCATTTGAAATTGGTAACTTGCTCTTTGAACAAGTAATTAGTATGAGGTATCGGAAAAATGAGTTATCTGCATTTGAGCACACAGAAATAAAGACTTTCTGGAATCAACAGGAAATACCAATGGCTTACAGTGGGCAGCTTCTCAATGTTATTATAATGCAAATAGGCATGAATTAATTGGTTAGGGGTAGGGTAAGGTCTTAATTGGAATTAAAAAAAAAAAAGAGGCAAACATGCAGAAGAAAAGTGCAAGTAGAGCACTTAGGACTAGAGAGAAAAGTACTCTGCGATATTAATTAGCCTATGCCTGTAGCATAGTTTTGATCTGCATCCAGTGAAGAATTTTGTAATACATAAACTTGATGTTCAGTCAGTTTATTTGCAGTTAATGCTAGTTTATGACTTAAAATAATCTTACCTCTGCTTTGTAACAGTTGTTGCTTGCAAGACTGGATAAAGTAAGGACAAAGCAAGACAAGCATAAGACATATAATATCACATGGGTTTTGTGACTAAGATTGGAATATCTCTCAATCAGTGGACACTTCTGATGCATGTCTTGTGCCTCAGGTTAAGAGTGGACATGCTCACAGTCAGGCTGGCATAGCTGGTTGCATCCCCTCCTACAGACTCACAGGCAGATGCATTTAACCTCTGGCATTGCTCATGCAGAAAGGAATTCAAGGAGTGGTGAGTATCCATTTCATACTTGATAAGGCAATAAATACAGAAGCTAGCATACGAAGCTGTAAGTTCCTGAGGAGGACTGTGCTTTATTTATATTGGTGCTATTCTTTGATGTCAGATAAAGACTGTAACTCATTTCAACAATGAAGCATCCATTTATGGGTGGAATTATTGAAGGTTTATTAATGATAGCAGGAGATATATTGATGCCCCAGAAATTCAGTGCCCATATCTGTTTCATATTCCTGTGCTGGACTTCCAAATTTTGTGCATTTTCTCTACAGCAACAGCAGCAGAGACTGTGAGGTAGTGAAAAATACTGGGTTTTGTTTTGGGGCTTTTATGTGTTTGAAAAGTGAAGGCTTTTAATGTTGTGTTTAATGTAATTTCCTTAAGATTTCCAATTAGCCCTTACAAATCAAGGAATTAGCTACTCATTAGCTTTTCATGTTGGAACACTTGCCAGAAGGAGGACATAGTTCAGCCCCTGGAGCCACAAGGCAGCAGATGGATGTCTCACGTGCATTTTAGCTAGATCACAAAAACCACCACTTACCATGGAAAATCCTCTGGTGTTTCCTGGCAGCTGGCTATTCATGAAGGCCTTGAGCTAGATAGCTTAGAAACTCAGAGCATGGGCACTTGAGTGGAATTATGTTGGATCAATCTGGGCCCTAATCCTTCTTTACTTTGGTGTTCTCATCTGTGGTTTAGTATTATTAGTTACTGTGTGTGCTAAAGCTGAGGTCTTGGTCATTAATGCTGAAAGAGATTGAAGACGCTATTATTTTCCATGCATGGGCTTCCAGAAGTTCTGTGCTATCTGGAAACCTATAGCCATAAGACTTGATGTGCTCTCGGTAGAGTGGTGGATCTCTGTGTTAGGTTCAGTCTGGGCTGGAAGGAGGTTCTGTCACTCTTAGTGGTTGTGTTGTGGTTGATGAGACATGTAAACCCACCTAAGTTTGTGGAACTTTTTCCTGTGACACTTACCATGAACAGGAATAGGACTGTAATTTCTTAGTGGAACCTGTGTTTGAAGTGAAATCTGTTTCATCTTTGATTAAGAACATATGGAATGCCTTGCCTTCTGAGTATACTCACTACATATGGACACCTTTTTTGGGAGACAAAGGAACCATCTATCTGTGTTCATACTCTTAGTTTGTTGATCTGATGGGCTGCCTAGGCTTAGACCTGGGATGAGAGAGGGACAGATAGAACATTCCTCTAAAGGGCACTTTGTCATTGTTAAATGGGCACCAGAACTTTTGTTGTAAATGGGGTTTTTGTCTAACCAAGAACAACAGTGTTTGATGCCTCTTTTTACCAATGCCGGGTGAACTCTTGAATAATTCTGTGCAGTTTTGCTTTCAGGGGAATAGGAATGTTTAATGATAATGACTTACCCAAGGAACTGAATTTAGAGCATCTCTGAAATCTTAGCCTGACACCTGAAATGGAACACAGAAAAGGACTATCATTCCTAAACCCATAGCAGAGATGAAAGAAGCTGAAAACATTAGCCTCCTAAGCCAGTGTGACAGCTTTTTTTCCTATTTTATTGTTTACTTTAGAAACAAAGATGTACTTGCTCATTTTGTTCATTTTCTGAGACTAATTTATGTTCTGAGTTCAGCCATACTGTTTTCCTTAGTGCTATGGAATTTGGTTATAATAACAATGAAAGAACAATCCAGAGGGTTGATATAGAGACAGCCGTAATTTATGGAAGGAGGAAACCCTGTGGGATGTCTTATCACTCCAGTTTTCAGTAACAGAGGGAAACTATTCAGCTCTTATTGTCCAGATGTTATGGCAGACAGAACTCCAGAACTCTGGCTGCAACAGTTGGAGAAAACAGAGTTAATGAATTTGGCACCTGGGAAGCTAATTTACTATTTGGCTCTGAAAAATGAGGAGCCTGGGAATCTTTATTCGAAGTGTATTTGGGAAAAAATAACTATAATGAAGTAAAAATTAATCAGCTAGCTCAAAGCCTGAACTAACCTAATACTTTGAGAAAATACTACAGACCAAATGCAGTGTTCAAAGATTTCAGGAGGTGTATTATAAATCCAAGGCTCTTACTCTGTGGAAATTTTATTACTGTATACAAACCCCATGAAACCCAAGGTTATAAATGCCACGTCTTCTTTTTCCTACTCATTTGAAGAAACTGTTCACTATGAAAGCACTAAATTTTTTGTTACATGTTGTAATACTATGGCCTATGAAGAGTAAGGGTCCAAGAAGTTCAGGACCCAGTTTGTACATCACAAAGGCAGTTACTTTACATTTAGAAATTGGACAAGTTGGGTAAACTTTTTCTGCATTTTTGGTTATTTGGTAGGTTTGCTTGGATTGCACAAAAATTGTTCCAAGTTCTGTCCTGCTCCCATCTGTTCTTGGCTCTGGTCAACTGCACTGGGAGCAGTTACGTTCCACTTGTGCAGAACAGATCATCACAGTAAGCTGAATGTTGGTTTTAAACTCAAATGTCTTTCAGTAAAAAGACAAGATTTTCCTGTTTGTGTTTTACCCAGGAGTCTATCTTTATGCCTCAAACACCTCTTAGTGCCATGTTTCAGGATAGCAGACAATGTCTTGCTGTCTTGGGTCAGTGACCACCTAGTTTTCATTCCTGACAATGACAGCAAACTGGAGGAAGAAAGCACTACACGGCTTTAGGAGCATACACTATCTTAGCTGGTTGCATTTTATAATCACATAGCATAACTGTAAAAATTCTGATATATCAGGGCATTATAACATTACCACTGACCAAAATTAACAGAAGCCTGACCTGAATTAAGACTGGGGGAGTTCAGTGCTTGTAACTGAAGGTTTCAACACATGATTTAAAAAAAACAAACAAAAACAAACCACCTCTGAAGTTTGAGGTGGCAATAAAGATTTGGAATGTGATCATCAGTTGAAGACATTAGTAGATTTCTTGGTATGTCCTACGTATTAATCAGCAACCTATCACCTTCCCATGGTTGTGTTAGGTCTGTAAAATTAACAAGGGACAATATTATCTTTTAAGTAAAAAAGATAGATCTGATCAAATGTGCTTACCAGACCTTTCAGTAAGAATGATCCCTACTTTAAGATCATACTTCGACTATTAATTTAAAAATGCAACTCAAGGCTTTAAATAATTGAGCTACAAGGATGCATCTCTCACAGGAAGAGCAAGAGCTGGGTTTTGTTGTTCTCTGACTATTGTAGGGTCATGGAGTTAGGTCTGGTACCATTTATGGAAGAGCTCAGTTGGGTCAGCTTTTCAGGTAGATAAGAAAACTTTATTTAGACATGTTATGCAGAGCATGCTTACTCTCTCAGCACTATCTTCAGGAACAAGTGTCCCTATCATGATAAACACAAATGGGGGTTTCTTGTCAGGCTTTGGAGTAGGTCAGTCAATTCGTCCCAAGAGGTTCCTTCCTAAATAGGACTTACAAAACTATGAGCTTCTGTAGACTGCCCTTGCTTCACCTGCTCTCCAAACAGACAATGAACACTTTAAAGGATTTGGCAGCCTACTAATGTTTCTCAAGTGCTTACTTCCCATCAGAGCTGAAGGTGCTATTTGGGGATATGCCCTTGCTAACCTTGAAATGAAGTGATCACTGCAGGAACATTTTACTTCTTAGTGTTCTGTATGACTTCCCTGTGTTGGCTGTTTCCTGTCTTGTCTTTTTCCTTTTCATCCAGATTCACTCTCTTTCATTTTTAGGTATTTAGATTCTGATTTCTGAAAGAGAAAGAAAGGAATCTCTGATGAAAGGGGTAGGCATGACTATTCTTTTCTTAAAAGAGAGAGAGAAAAAGTGAAATATTGTGCAGCATGAGTGTTTGCTGAAGAACAGACTATTCAGTGGCATAAACTATTTATGGTTTTATTGTGAAGCAGAATGAAATTCCCAGTGGTCAGAGTTCAGACACAGAGGAGTTAGCTGTAGCAATAGGCAACAGCAGCCCTGCTAGTAAAAGTTGTTTGCTTTTTTGTTTGGTGTTTTTTTGGTTTTGGGTTGGGTTTTTTAGACATTTTTCTACATGAATAGATTCAGTTTGCATAATGGAGTGAGGAATACCTCTTTTTTTAGCTTACCTCTTTTTTTTTAGCTGACCTCTTTTTGGCTTCTCAGCTTCTTTCACCGTCTAATAGTCAGAGACAAGCTGTATCTGAAATTCCCACAGTTCTTTGCCCCTTTCATTCTTCAGCCACCTAGAAACCACTTTCTATTTCTGGATTAGTGCTGAGAAAAAGTTACCCAAGGAAATTGAGAGTAAGAGGGTGCATTTCAAACTAATCTCAGCATCACTAGAGCTGGATCATGAGGTATACCTGTGCGTTGTCTCCCAAAATCTGTTCCCATATCCCAAGTATATGCAGAGAGTGGAAGCAGTGTTGGCAATCTAGTATAACCAACATATTCTTGTATTTATGGCAATTCTACTGCAATTCTGGGGTAGAATCAGAATGTTTATTTTAGGACCTGTAGATGCACTATAATGTGTTTTTCAGAAAGAAAACAGCTAGCCATTGTGAGCTGGATTCTGATTTCTGCACTAATTCCTGAGGGTTCAAGAATCATATCTGATCTCTTTAAATAATGAGGGAGAAGATGATGGTGGAGCTGTGTTGTGACCTTCTCTGCTACTGTTTCCCCCTCCTCTCCACCTTGATTTTTGAGGAAGCAGAGAAACAGGGAGGGAGAATATGGTATTTACAGCCATATCTTATTTTCTGAGTAACCTGTAAATGCCTAATTGTGTTGCTTTGTGCCATCAGAACAACTGGCTTTTTTCCTCCAGAAAGCTGGTTAGTTGATCATATTTGAGCCCATTTGCCAAGACCAATTCATTGCCCTATTTCAGATGTGCTGAAGAAAAATACGTTGTCTGATCAGTCTTTGCTGAGTAGGCATATTATTTAATGGTGCCATTAAATCTGGGGAGCAGCCTTTTACTATAGTATTTTCTATGAGATTATAATTTATATCTTGAGTCACTCATTTCTCAAAAAATAAAGTATGTATGCCTTGGGATCTTCTCTTTGACAGTTTAAATCTACAGTGTTAATCTGCAGCCAGAATGTTTTTATCCTGTTCTGGGTGACAGGTGGCTCTTCTAGAGAGTTTCCTGAGAAGTGCATTTGAACCCAAGTTCAACACAGCATGTCTAAACCCAGGCACCTTCTAGGCCTTCTGCTCCAAGCTGGTCAGCAAGGATAGTACAAATTTATGCTGTTGCTTAGCATGTTTTCCTTTGGATTTACCAGATGAGGTGGCTCTGTAAGGTTCAGAATTAGATCTCAGAAAGATTTATATTGGGGTTTTGAGGTATTTTTATTACTCTGGAAATTCTACATGGAATGTAGGTCATGATTTCACAGGGAAAAGTGGGTCAAAAATCTTACCGAAACGGTGACGGTCCCCTGATACTGTAGGTATGCATAACTAATATATCCTGTACACATTTAGTATACATGCCTATTATGGGATCTGCATCTCTCAGCCGCAGAAAGTGTGAGTAGATCTGGGTTTATAATTGGAAGCCCTAACCCTGTGCTCTCCATATCGAACACACTTGATGGCCTTAGGGAAGTCTGTGATGCACGAGGAATGTGGGTTTGCTGCCAAGTGTTATAAAATGAAAAGATGACAGCTCTTTTTCACAGAGCACAGTCTAGAAAAATGCACAGACATCTTTTTAGATGATGCTGGTGTCCTTCTTTTGAGTAAAAAGACAACACAGACTAGGAAAACCAGTGGTAAAGGTGGCTGAAGGGTTTTATTGTCTTAAATATAAACTTGTATTTTGGCTTAAGAAAATAAAAGGCAATTTGGAGTGTTTTTATAGTTTTCTGGTGGTTTATTTCTCTCTTGGTGACTGAGACTTTTTGCTAAATGATATTGTTAACTTTAATTTATCAAAAGTCTATTAACATGATACATGAGTTTTATAGCTCCCATCCCTTACCTATGAACACTCTTACTGGTTTTAGTCAGAAGTAATGTGTGCTTCTGACCACAGACCCGGTCAAATTGATTAGGCTGTTAATCAGTGAAGTGGTTCTGAGTCAGAATAATTTAAAGCAGTTTCACAAGCATACTACTTCATCACCAGGTCTTGGCCAAATAGCCATTAATATCATAGCCTCTGGTAAAGCAAAGACAATGTACTTCCTTGCAAATTCACTCTTGCTAGAAAGCAAGCGAGATTGATGCATACAGTGGGTTGTCAGTGGTAAATAAAATAGTGAGAGAGGTCTCTCAAAACACAATGAGATTTGAGGTGGCTGTTGCAGGCTGTTCAAACTAGTGCTGACTTTCAGCTGAAACAGAGTTCTTAGAAACACTTGGGCTAAAATCGTTCTGGTTTGTCTTGGAAGAAGGGTTGCTGGGGAATAACTTTCAGGTCTGCCCGGATATTTGTGAGCACCGAGTACTGGATTTCTTAGTGACTATTGAAGCAGCACATACAGTTTACCAGAGGGCCTATTCTGCAAAGCCAAGCTTGGGTCTGGCATCCATCTTTCAACAAGGTTATCCTCCTAATAGCGTAAGCACTTCTGCTCACAGTTGTCATGAACACCATTAGCAATTCCAGTTGGGGACTAGATTCTGTACAGGCAGATTTAGTGCTGCTTTTGGTAGAGAGTGGGGGGTGTGTGTGTGTGCGCCTGTGCATATCCTTCTCTTCATCCCCAGCAGAACCAGCCTAAGCCAGTACGTCAAGTGTTTCTCCTCGACACATCACTAATAATGTGGTTCCAGAAGCTGACTGCACATCCCTTGTTTGCCTGTCAAATGCTACAGGGAATATGTGGAGTATGAGCTCCCTTTGGGACAGACCTTCAGGCTGAGCATGCTAATTAGCACGGCAGAAAAGGGAAGTCTGAGGGGAAATGCTCAGAAGGAGACTTTTGAACTAGGCTGGCTTTTTGTTTTGTTTCTCTGGAAAATAACAGCTTTTCCATTTTGTAGTAGTGTTAGCAAAGAGAAATCATTGCTTTTGCAAATGGCTGCTGTGACACTGTTCGCAATGACGCCTCTGACCTACTTCAAACCAATCCACTTTCAAAAAAGGGGTGTCTGACCCACTGCAGCATGTTAACAAGTCTGAAGGTGGAAATGGGAAATACTCTGTTACCTATACAGGCTAAAAATGGGAAGGGTCTGAAGTCAAAACTTACTCTTTCTTTCCACTAGAAAATAGACCAGCTTCACTAGATCATTCCACACATTGGCCACGATTCTGTAGTTTGCTGTGCTGACCTTAGTACAAAAATTCAGTTTGGGGCTGCCTTTGAGATTGAAAGTTAACTTAAACTTTTTCGACTAAGTAGGCTTGTGGCTGCTCTCCCACACCTTTGCCTGCATCACACTAAGACTTCTCTAGTAATTGGTGAAATTCTTCATTTTATGAAAGTGAAATTCTATTCCAGGTGATGCATGTGTGGAATAACTGGCAATTAGAAGTTCTGCATCATTGCTTATGCTGTCTTTGTGACAGTTCTTTGTGTCAATCCATCAGTAAACAATCTTTGAAAGCTTATACAATAGTTGATGGGACTGTGGGGGAGAAGTGCCCTCCTTCTGTTTCAGAACACCTCTGTGTTGATTATTTTATTTTCAGGAACTAACAAATCCCCTGACATAAATCTGAACACCTATTGACAGCCTTTCAGCCAAATCTGAGCATCTTATCTTTTAAAATAAAGAAGAAGGAAAAAAAAAAAAAAAAAAAAAAGGAGGACACATTAAAACAAGATGATGTCAAGGTCCACAAGATAATGTAAAATCTTGCCTCATTAAAACAGCTATGAAGATTATGACTCTAATGAGCTTTTTTTCCTGTGTCATCTGAAGAAGAAATCTGGACATGGTCTGGCCCTGGGCAGCTGGATTGCATTTCTTCCTTAACTAATCAAGGATATTTTATGCTATATGAGCAAGTTAGACCTTGGTTTACTGTTTTGATACCTTTGCTTCCTGAATTACAGATCAAATAAAAATCTGTTGGTTTCGGCAAGAGCAGGATAGTACCCAATGTCATATCAGTGCAATAGCTAGTGGGGAGAGAAATGCTTATCACTCTGAAACATTAGTGAATGAAACTTATTTCTTCTTCCCTTAGCTGGTGGTATCCAAGATGTCCAGAGGGAACAATTTAGTAGTTTGTCTGTAATTGACATGAACACTTTGTGCAAATAAGATGCCTAACCTGATAGCAGGTTGTCAAACAAACTGAAAGAGCAGGTTGGTCAGCAGGCAGAAATGAATACCAAATATTTTCCCTGCTGCCTCCTATATTATTTGAAACTGTTTAGAAGCCAGAAATGTTCACTGGGAAGTGTTCATTAAAACGACCCCCAAAGTGGATTAGTCAGCTAGTTCTGGAAGAACACTGCAAATTCTTTTCTGTTGTGCTGTTGGCCTCCTTGCATCACTATTAATTATGAAACTTAGCTCCTTAGCAGACTGCTAATTAAATTGGGCTACAGTGATGCAGACAACTATAGAACTTCTTTCTATTCTTTGCTGAGATAGTCATATATCCTGGGGTTGTCATGAGGAAAAGCCAGCCAGGCTGCCAGTTTCCCTTTCTCTGGGGATGATGTGTCACATTTCATTTGACTACCTGTCTGTTACAGTGAATCTCTCCCTTCTTTTCTTTTAGTTTTAGAATTGTTTATCTCATCCTTTTTCAAGGTGAGAGTTCAGCCCGACAGTGCCTTTTTGACTTGGTTTGAGGGCTCTTAATCAGTCAACTATATGATTCAATTCTATCCTGAAGGTGGTGTTGGCCATAGTGTGGAAACTGAAGGCAAGGACAAGAAGATGGTAGCATCTCTATAATCATAATTACTGTCCCAGTTCTATAAATCTGCTGAACTCTGATGTTTTTCTCTTGTGAAACTTAAGCTACAGATGCCTTACAAACAGTGTTTCACTCTCTCCAGACACAGCCTGATTTCTCTGACTTCACTGGGGAGAGGTGATGGTTTACTTCATTGTAACACCTGATTTGTTGTCTACTCTTAGCTAAAGAAGTACGATGATGGAGGGGAGTTTTGTTCTGTAATTTCACTCTGTACTTTTTGATGATAAAATGATGCTGAAGGAGAATATATAGTGCCAGAAGTGCAGTTTTGTGTCATCTCAGTCAAGTAAGCTACTAACTACTGGCTGATGCATAGTGGGCTATGGCCTGCATCCTGTTGTACAGCTCTTTGTAACTGGATATCTTTCAGTTGGGCAGTCCCTTCCATATTCCTTGCTGGCCTGTTGCTATAAGGCTATAGCACAATATTTGTATACCACTGCTTTTTCAATCTATTCTCTGTATGAGGTTGTTTGAACCAGAGATACATCAGTTTTTCTCAGAGTAAGGCTTTTGTTATGTGTGATATATGGCTGTTACACCCTTCTTCTGAGCACCTGTGGAAGGCTGTTTTGGAGAAGTGAGACTAATACAATGCCATAGTAAGCAAGGAGTTAACTTTCATTTCCCACCTTCTGAGTGTTGAATTCCAAAGCTCTCCTTAACAGAAACTGCAACACCATTACATTTTTTTGCTAGCTATGCTGTTCAGATATTGATCAAAATCTGCCTTTGCATTCACCATTTTACCTAAAGAGCTGATGTGTTATCTCTGAGATAGTAATCTTTTCTACCAAAAAGAAAAAAATCCCTTAACTTCACATGTTCTCTTGTTTTATTATAAATATATATTCTTGAAAATGTAAAGCTCATCTAGCAAGTTTTGTGGATGGTTTTTGTAGCTGAAGAGTATCAGAAGCACTGTGTGCATGTAACCTCCTGGTCCAAATTACAGTTTAAAGCAGATCAGAGGGATTTAGAATTTGGTTAGTATCAAATCTCACAGATTTGTGGCCTACCCTATTATCACCCATACATTTGCATCATATATGATGTTATCACCCATACATATGCATCAGGACGTGAGAAGCATATATATTGATACTGAGTTTTGTTAAAAATTAAGGTTAAACTTAATTCCATCTTTTCTGTCCTAAATTCCTTATTTTTCTTGTAACATTTTTCTTATAACTTGGAAAAACATTGGGGTTTTCTTGTTTGTTTTTCTTGTTTGTTTTTCAGTTTCTGAGGTGTATTGTTATCTTTCTTTGCCAGACTGAAATACACAACTGAGATTGCTATAAACAGCTAATCAAACACTGGAATTCTTCATAGTATAACAAGCCACAGTCACATGGTTTGCGCATTCCTGTTACAAGATTTATGAGAATGCCTACAATGGGCTATTAAAACTAGATGTAGTGTAGATTAAAAATAGTGTGAATTAAAATCCCCTGTTTAAAAAAAGAGAGTAATAAAATAGAACAAGAAGACTGCGTAGTTGTGTTTAGAGAAATGCTTACCTTCAGTGAATTTACTGAGATCACAAGATTAGCCAGTGTTATGCACACATGCACATATGAGTAAAGAACAAGCTGAAGAAGATTCAGCATAGGGTTTGTGATTCAATAAACTCAAAATTGCCAGCCGAGAAACCAGCGAACTTGATGGTAAATTTGGGACAAAAATTTCTCTCCAAACAAGAGGACTGATTAATCAGGGCTATGTAGCATACCTGAAAATGTAATGTCTAATAATACTTTTTCCAAGCAAGTTTCAAATATTTTCAGGCAAAATTTTGTTTTGTCTTTCATTAACTCCTGTGCAGAATTCAGTAGATGGTTACCCTATTCAGAAAGGGAAATCTTAGCTCAATTGAAAAATAGGTTAATATTTCCAATTCAGTCTTTATCATGAAGCTATCATGGGTGCTCTGTTCTACAGAAAAGATTCTAGCCTCAAAGACTTCTTTACATTTCCTATGCATGAGAAGTTTTTGCAGAGCATCTTCTCACCAGCCTTGTTCCACATTGTGAGTCCATTCATGAGCATAACAGGATGATCCTGGCAAAGAGGTAAGGATTCTCCTGAGACAGGAAGGGAAGCAAGCAGCTGTTTCACAGGATTAATTTAAGATTCTCAGGGGGATTTTTCCTCTGGTACCAGCACCGAGCTGTTTATTGTTTGTATTGTTGGGGCAGAAAGATCTCTTCAACTATGTTTCCTAACAATATCTTTGTAAGTTTGTAGGTCCAATTGCTAACAGGGGAAATTCTGAATAGAAATTAGATTTTTTCACAATTTCGTCATCTCACTGCCAACTCTTTTCAGGGGGAGAAAGGTGACATTAGACTACAGACATTCAATCTTGAATAGCCGCTTCTTTGTCTGGCTCTCCTGTTTACTTCTGTCCTCAAGTCTTTTGTTCAAATTGCAGAGTGGGGTCTATTTCCTACTGGCTGTAGTTGGCTACTCTAAAGTTCTAGGATCATGGTTTATTTAGCCTTGTGCATCTCCAAAGCTCAGCATAACACAGGTTTCCTATTCAAGGTAGCATGGTGGATAGAAAGATAACACTGTGCTGTTGGCCGAATGATGCATTGTGAAACCCTTCAGTTCAGTGGCCCAAATCTAAGCTTTAGCTTTCTATTATATGTATACTGTCAGTTCCTTATCTAGTGTTTCTTCATATTTCTGCCTATAAGCTATCACCTTCTGCTGTGCACTTCATGTATATGTGAAGCTCCAGTCTTTAGTGTGACTATGTTCTGTTTGTGTTGTGCATTTTTGAATACCATATTTGGACATTTTTCAGCCTGCATGTACTACATTGGACATATTTGGTATGGCCCTTGGGTAGCTCTTTGACAGACTACAGATGGTCTGTTCATCAGTTTGTTATCTAGCTGCTTATCAGTCATGCTCTCAAACTCCAGTCCTTCTTTCACTTGCACAGCTGCAGTAATTAACACTCTGTTCTTTATATGCTTGCATAGCATTGCTTCAGCCCACAAGTGAGAGTCCTGCAGCAGCCCAAGCTGCTCCTGTTTGCCAGTGCCTCCCACCCAGAGTTTGAAGAGGCGGCAAGCAAGCAAGTTGAGCCTCTTCTGTGGTTTGGGAGAAGTCTCTTTTTTTTTTGCTTTGTGCTCTGCTCGCTAGGGTAACCTCTGATCTTCAGCCAGGAGGCTTACAGCAAAAGGCCACCTATGGGAAAGAGAAGTCCTCAACCAGTAGCCTTCAGGGAGAGTTGAGAAAGCCTCACATGAGGAACAAGACAATGGGAGTAGGACAGAGATTAGTAGAACACTGGAACTCTCTCCTCCTGCCCTTATCCTTTACAAGGTGGAACTCCAGCGGTTTCTTTGAAGGAAGCAAGAAAGAACTCCTCGGTCTGAATCAAACCAGGAAATGGCTGTGGCAAAACCATCTCAAACAAAATTTTCTAGTGTAGGCAGTGCCTCACAGGCTTGGATGAAAAGCTGAAACAGATTCCAGTCTTATATCCCCTAGTCAGCCAGAAATATTGCACCCTGAGGCATGGTAAAGGATAGAGCTGTACAGGCAAGAGTTATAGCCCTTCCTGTAACATCTCCTTGGATGGGTGAAGAGATCTGCAGAAAGGAAATTTGATCAATTCAATTTAGACTAGAGAAATAAAATGACAAGAGGATCTTATTTCTTTCATCTTTATTAAATTCTAGGGTACGCTTCCTTACAAGACTTACATGATCTTAACATTTTATTGATTTAGCATTGTATGCACAGTAGTTTAAAATACTATTGTTAAAGAAGTTGGAGCCATACCATGGCATATTGAAGTATCCAGATTCCCTTACAGCTTAATGAATCTTTCCTGTACACTGTCCAATAACATATGATTGATAAGGGATTTTATGTGCCTGTTATTTGAGGGTGTCAAGACATTTGAATATCTTGTATGCAGTCAGAAAGGTAGCTCAGGGTACAGCTGAGCACAGAGTGCTTGATAGAGTACTCTTGGACTCCCCTGCTTATACACTGGGCTCCCCTACACTTGTCCCTGTGCATGTGGAGTTAGCATCCTGAGAGGTAAATGGAACGCTTTGTAACATGCAGCAGAGCAGAACCAATCTCCTTACACGCAGTAGCATCTGGCACAGGTATCTGACTTGGGTGCTTTGTTTTTGAGGTTTTTTGGTTTTGTTTTTTTTCAGTGGTGACTGAGCCTTTGTCATCTTCAGTTTATTTAAAAAAAAAAACAAAAACAAAAAACCAAACAGCACAGGACCATCAGGGTCTGGCTGAGTCACTGTCTTAAAATCTCAAATAAGAATAGTCTTTTTTCTCTTGCAGCCAACTCTGTTCTGGGATACTTCTATAACTTATTTTCCAGCAGTGTCTCCAAATCAGCTAGATTGTCCTGTTCTCACCACTGCTATTTAGGAGGCTGTTTCTGTTTAGGAGGCTTGCTCTGAGAGTTACAAACCTTCTGCATCCAAAGTGTCTTCCCACTCTTGAATTTCCTTGCAGCAAGTTTGTACATGTTTGTCCTTGTGTCAGGGTTGTCCTTACAGTTGAATAGCTTCTCCTTCCCCACCCCCAAGTTATGTAGTCATTTCTCTTCCAAGAAGCCCCTATTGCTCTTCTGTCAACAGGGGCCCTTCTCTATGCCAAGAGCTGGGCTTTGGCATTAAAGGTTATTTCCTCAAACAAGGATACTTTGTGCTTTGTGAATTTTATGCCAACAGTTGAAAAGAACGTCAACTGCCTCTGACCCAGGGGAGTTCTCCTCAAGGAACATGCCCTTAAATGAAAATCTTCCATGTGGGAATTTTCAGACTCCTGTTAGCTTTTGTGTAGCAAAGAGAATCCTCAGGTAACCCACAAGACAGATGTTTCTGAGAAAAAAAGGCTTGAGTGCCAGTGATTTGGGGATGTCACAGTCAAGCAATAATTAAAACTGCCATCATTTAGCTGTCCTTTTGCACTGAAGAGACTTTTACCATTGCATTTACATCATAAGGGCAAGTTTCTTCTAGAAACACAGTGAACAAATACGATGTTTGGGTTAAAGCATCTGGCAGCCTCTCTCTTGCATGCTTTTCTGACAATTATAGCTAATGTTGAATTGAAGATATGGAGCTCCTAGGCCCGTATTAATGGCTCTGTCTAATTCTTTACATTCCTTGCGATTTGTTTATATCTATGGAGGCTAAACAGATTTGGTGATGGAAGAGACTATATATTAGCTTAAGCTGTGCAGGGAGAGAACTGAATTCCAGCCTTCCTAAGCGTGTCTGGTTACTTGTGCTGAGATCAGCATGGGGCTAACCTTTTCTAGGAAGTCAATTTAGAAAGAGTATTTCTCACTCGGTGCTCGAGATTTTAGTTACTGTTCTGTCAGCCATCACGTTTAGGTGATTTCTTTGAACACTTGAATATAGTTTTTGCTTTGATTTCCTAAGAAGAATATAATTAATTTGTGTATCATAGTTTAAGCAAGAAATCCCCATTAGCAAGAATGGGAGGTTAAACTAACCGTTGGCTGATATGTTTGTATTCGTATCCTATACCAGCCAGGTTACAGGGTCATAGATTCTGTGAATGGATTCCTCTCTGGTTGAGACACAAACTGACTTGTAGTTTCCTAATCAACTTGGGGTTTTAGCCATATTTCTTGTTCAGCTGAAGTTTAAAGCAAATCTTTTGCATCTGCCAAGATAACATGACATTAACTGTGACATACATGTTATAGACGCTATAACATAACAGGGTTTGAGGCTTTGGATTTCCTTATTGTGTGTATACTGTTGAAGGGAGATCTCTTCTTGTTCTCATGCTGAAAATCTGAAGCAAAGTTAGAAAAATAGAAAGCACAGGCTAAGAATCCTCTTTGTGTCAGTCATAGCCTCAGCCTGGAACTACCTGCCACTGCTCACTCTCAAACACTCTCTTGTGCTTCTGTTTTTAAGGCTCTTTCCTGAACCCTTCATTTGTAGGAGAACTTCATCCTTTCAGTGGCAAAGACAGGGAAGTGCCTCCTGGTGTGTGCAATAAAGATGTATTTCCACAACAGGTATAAGGTTTAGGTTTTGTACAAACCAGGTATTGCCACAGGCAAAATGTTTTGTTAAATTGTCTTGGAGACTTCAACTGTGAGCCCAAATCTTTGCACATCTAGAGCGAGGCAGCTTTAAGACCAGGCTTTCTAAGATACTCTGGGTTTCTTTTGTTGCCCCCCCACCCCATTCCTAAAAAGCCATAGTCAAGACTTACAATCTGTTTTAAACAGATCATCCAAAGTTGTCTAAATAGTGGGGAATGGGGACAACATAAACTCAGGGGGACTGAAAGCATTTTGATTTCCAACACAATCAAGGTGTAGTGAAGCACAGGACTGTCAGGCCACAGAGTGCCATGTTGCAGTATGTGCAAGTCTGATGCTTGCTCAGCATCTGTGATGTATCTAGGATGGAGGGATTTGGAAACTGAGAAGTATGAGATTCTAACTTGGAGAGGTTTTTTGTGGGTTTGGGTGGAGGGGGGACTTCTTGCCAGCATGAGTCCATGAGAACAATAACATCCTGGCCTGCTGCTAGTGAAACAGCATGCTTGTGTGCCTTAGGAAGCTTGTGATGCACATCCCGAACGTGACTGTTGGCAAGGCGCTCACATTCCCAAGCAATATCAGAGGACTATCCTGGTATGAGTATGGACTGAAGGAATAATGTGCAGACTGAATTACAGAGAGCTGATTCTGTGGGTATTTTGAAGCACAAAAGTGTGTGGTTCTGGCATCCCACCACTTGATTCTGGGTATTGTCTTTTTCTCTGCTATTTTCTTTCTGCATTATAATTACTGCTGGGTATGTGACCCAGCTTGCTGGCTTTGGTGTCATGCTCATTTTCTGTGCATATCGTGGAGTAGGCAGGTATTCGGGGTGTCTGCTGCTGCCTAATGAGAAAGCAAAGGTGAGATATGCACAGCAATGGAAGGACCACCAAATGCTGCAAACCCAGCTTTTGCTTCTTTCTTTCAAAGCATAAACAAGGTCAGGGGTTTGCTGCACTTCTTCCTTCAGGCAAACCACATATGTGGCCATTTACCCATCTGGACTTCCTTCTGCAGCTTGAAAAAGTGCAGCCAAAATAGCAAATTTTAGTCCACTGCAAATGTACTGCAGTAGCAGTGGAGTCCTGCCAGTCCACAGCCTTATTCCAGTCTATGTGGTACAAGCAGACAGTGGAGGCGAGTCTGCCTTACGAGTGCAAATCTTCCCTAAATGGTTGGGCTGTATAGCATGAATGTGAGTCCTGCTGCTGACCTGATCAAACAATAACCAGATCAATAAAAATGTAATCCTTCTGGCCAGACTTCTTACAAAGTTGCCTTTTCATTTAATCTATAGCAATAAAGCCAAGCCTTTGCCTTAGGTATTTTTATTAATATTTTTTACAAGTGGTAGAAGAGTAGCCTTAGGCAAGTCTTTCTTGTCTGCCTGTCTCTGGACATTATAATCTGAAAGGATGCTGTCATGGCTGATAGCAGTTGTATAAGATGATTGCAAAACCCAGTGAGCTTTCAGGCCTGTTTACAAAAGCCATGATAAAGTGAGTCTTTCTCCCAGTGGTAAGAGCTCCAGGAGATGTTTTACTGAGGAGTGCAGCAGGGGAATTG
Source organism: Athene cunicularia (assembly GCF_003259725.1). NCBI lineage: Eukaryota > Metazoa > Chordata > Aves > Strigiformes > Strigidae > Athene > Athene cunicularia. The sequence continues at coordinate 24,764,762 of NW_020799110.1, forward strand.
GCAGAAATTAATATTTAGTCCTGTCTGAGTGTAATTGCAGGTAACGACACAGGTGAGTTAGTGGCGCAGCAAAATCCAAAAAAGTAAGAATGAGGAAATCTTGCTTCAGTTTCAGTACTGTTACCAACAAATTGCTTTGTCTCTGCTTTCTACTGTCAGCCTTGAATAGCAGCTTGTCCCCTTTTGTACTCCCACCTAGCAGAGGCTCTGTGTCCTTAAATTGCCTAGCAGAGGAGTGCTGTGATCCATTCTGAAGTCTCTTTGCATGTTAGTAACACAAGGAGCTATTCAAAGTTGGTTTGTTCTTTTTTTTAAAAAAAACAAACCCTTCTGTTACGGTTTTGGAACATGCTCATATTGAGCACCTTCTGCAGCAAAAAGTAATTGTATTCTTGGAGTAAATGAGCAGCAAAATGATTTCCAAGGGAAGATTATAGACCATGACTAAGAGGTGACTTCTACAGAGCTTTGTTTTAATGGCAACATATTGCTGTATATAAAACACATACATTAAGGTAAATTCATATTCTTTGGCACTGGCATCTGAGAGGTTATTGTGCATTCATTGTAACCAGGCAAGCACAACAGCAATTTTATTTTGAGTTGGCTCCTAAGCAGCTTTGGGATTATATTGCAAAAACCTCTGCAATGCCTGGATTTTATGTATTTGTGTTAAACCCAGACACTTCCAGAGTGTCTCAGTTCTTGTGCTGCTGATCACTTGTCTTGCTCCTCACTAAAGACTATGTGGAAGAGAGCAAGGCTGCAGTTATGGTCAAAATCATATGAACAAATAGAGGAATGTCTTCCTCAATTATTTTTAAAATTTGTCTGCAGCTTGAGCACCATTTTCTGACATGTAACTCCTAGTTCTTTCAATACACTGCTTAAGCAAGATCAAAAAACTGTAAAATACCACATCTTTCAAGCTCACAGTCCCCACTTGCTGTGCTTGATTACAAGGCTATACTGAAAACAGGAGTAAAGTTCAAGACATGACAAAAGGGGCAGCTGAGGTCGTGTTTCCAGGACCTGGGGCTGGGAGGCAGGCTGCATTCTGCTCTGCACTGTGCTGTAGCACGGTGTGAATTGGGATCCACTGACTTGGACCACTGTGTTCTTACTCACTGTGACATGTCACCGGTTTACAACTGAGAGAGGATTGATATACTAAAGTGAGCAAAGGATTCACAGTTTAGCCTTTGGTATTCAGTCCTGGTTTGTTGTGAGCCCTGTTTTACAAAAAATGCAAATGGATTTCAGTATTTCTTTCCTGGAAAGATCTGTGGATGGAAAGCCTGAAAGTTAGCTTCTACCTGTCAAAACAGAGCACTGTTAAAGACTTCTAAGGTAGTTACACATGAGCAGATATGTCTGTGTGGGTTAATCTTCATAGCCAGGTTGTGACAGGGACAGTGATTAACAGCCTGGCTAGTCAACTTGACTGAAACAGCGAGTTGTAGCCATGTTTCTTCTGGAGCTAGGTCATTGTGGGCTAACTTGGGTATTGATCCTTTAAAATTACCTTGTGTTTCCTGATGCATGTGCTGTGACTGTAAGCTGAGACACTCCCTTTATTAATAGCCTCATTCCTGACCCTGGCGCAGCCTTGCTGTTCTGGTGGCCACAAGATCCTAGGTGTGATACAGCCCGAGAAGCTACTCTGGCTGCTGCCCTGGTGCACTGCCTGTCCTAGGACTGAGAAGAGCATTAAGATTTTGGTGCTTGCATAACTGAACTCCTAGCTGGTCCTATACCAGCATCGGCTAGGTGGCTTGTCTTGCAGAGTGGCTTCAGGCCCTTGGATCCTCTGGTCTCCGCACCACAGCACAGGCATGGTGTGCTGCATCAGAGCAAAATCAACAAGCAGATTTATTGAGAGAATAAAATGCAAACTGCAACGTGGCCAAAGCAATTTGTTAATGGTGCTTGAAGTGAGGCTGGAGGTCATGCTCGGACTGCAAACTGCTGTTATCGGGACAGTGGGCTAGTGAGCACCATGAACCCATTGAAGCAAGTCAGCATTATCCCGTGCAGCCGTTCTGTCATTGTTTGCACAGGTGAATATCACTCAGAGCAAACTGTACTGCTCAAAACCTTTCAAAATCCTGTGAGAGGAGTAGGCTGAGTGTGCAGTGTTCAGCTCCCTCTGAGCGAGCTGCTCCCAGTTCCCGTGGCTAAGCGGGAATATTCTGCTCGGCATGAGCACCTGCCCTAAGCATTCCTCCCCTACCCCTGTGCCCAGTGACCACTTGATCTGCTGCTGCATCAGTGTCCTAATCCCCTGCTTCCCGTGTCCTCTTCCCTTTGGGGGAGCCAGCGTGTACCAAGCCCATGGTGTGAGCACCAAGCTAAGGCCTGTGGTCTGCTCGGGCAGCTCCCCTTGACCTCGGCCTCTCCTGCAGCCGGAATCAAGTAGCAGCTTCTTAACCCAGTGCCCTAATGCTCCAATGATGCTATTTGACAGGGCCCACATTTTATCTAGAGAGGGAACTTGAACCAACACAAATAATAACATCTGAAATTTTTTTGCCAGTGACTGAGTGCAGTTAAAAGCTGAATGTCACACAGCAGTGTAGGCTGTGCTTTTTGAGTGAAAACATTACATGGTTGTTTGGTGGCAGGAGTTAATTAGTTTGGGTAAATGATCTCTTCCTGTGGGTGTTTATCAGTGCAACCACATTTATAGTCAAGCTAACTGGGTAGAAAAAAGGGAAGAGCCTTTCTGCCCTTTTGCATTAGGCGGAGCAGATCATCAAGCAGTGTGACTCTGCAAGACAGGGACCTGGTTCCGTGCTTTTTTCCTCAGTACTTTGCTAAACAAAATGCTCAGTGGCAGGAGTGTCTCCTGAAGGTCACACAACAAGAACTGACAGGTCTCCTTCCAGGATCTGACTGAGCTGCAGTAAATAAGAGAAAACGAGACACATCCAGGTTCAGCAGGGCTCTCAGGAGGGGTGTGTGGGAAGTTCAGGCCGAAGTGGATACCAGCGACTGTGCTCTGTGTGCTCAGTGCAGATCAAGAGAGGCGCAGTGAATGAGAGGACTTCCAAATTACAGAGCATGGATGTGCTAGAACACGTTGCGCTGGGTTTATAGAGAAAGTGTGTAACTGTCTAGCACCTTTCCTAAGGAATAGCGCTGAACTTGTGTGAAGAGAGCAACGCCTACTGATTCCCAGAAACATAGTGGCCTTAATTTAACTAAATTTGAGTGAGTTCATGGCAAATATATTCTCGTTGCCCAGTCTAGTCTAACATGCGCTACATCAATCTTGTCTATAATTTAAAGTAAAACTGACTTGAACTCATAACATTGTCATTTGAATATGATTAACTTTAAGTATGAAACAGTGTGTAGGCTGATTTAAGTGTATATGTACTTGTTTAAAGGATATATAGTGCATATTTTTGGGCGCCACAATGAGAATGCTGTGGGATGAGTTGGAGGGGATCCAGAAGAAAGTAACGAGAGTAATCTGGGGAATGTGATCTGCAGAAGTTTGAATGATTTTAGGGGTATGCAGTAGAGGCGAATGGGGGAATACATGAATCTTGAAATGCCTGAAAAAGCTGTTGTGAAGGAAATAATTTGTTTCTTATTTATGGGATGGGGAGAGGTAGAGGGCAGGAAAATCTGTGGCAAAGCTGACTCAGACTGGATGCTAGGAGAAGCCCTGGGAAAAGATTGTCTGGAGAGACTGTCAAGTCTCAATCAGTGAAGGTCTTGAGAATGAGGTTGGGGAAACATTTCTCAAAAACTGCCGTGGCTGTTGATTAAGCTTTAGAGCAGATGGACTGGCAAGGAGACTTTGTGAGGTTTCCTTCTGGTCTTGCCTTTTGTAGACAAGGTCAGGATGAACACTGGGCCATCATCTATTCTTTGAGGTGCAATTCAAGTAATTGCCTTCACTGATCTTTTTGTTTTATTACTGAACAGTAAATAACTTTGGTTCTATTTTGATATTTTTTTACTCTGGCTTAAATCCTTTCTGCACAGTTAGGAGCACAGCTATGGTTTCAAGATATTTCCTGCTAACTTGTTATGTATTTAAAAGCATTTTATATATTTGTGCAGCATTACAGGTCCCAGTTTCCACTTTCAGTGACATGTTGTGTGAATGTTTGAGTTGGACTTTTGTAGAACTCAGTAGGATATCTGGATGGTCCCATAGACAGTTCAAACTATGTGAGTCATGTAGTGAGGAAGTACTAGATAAAGTTTAGGGTTCTAGATGGCTTGGTACCCCCATCTTGGAGAACTTGTCGAGTCTCCTTTCTGTTCCAAAAAAGAACAAAAACCATCACTCGTGACTAATTTAGATATGATAGCATTTAACCTTTTTACTGATATCATCAGTTCCTGGTGTGTGGGAGACAGAATCCAGATGCCAAACATTACCAGGGAATGTTTTCAGCAGCAAAGTGCTGCTCAGTAGTTAATGGTACATGCAGTTTTTGGTAGGTCATCTCAGGTACTGTCTGTCTTCCAGCAGCACTGTGCTATGTCTGTGTTTTCTTACCTTTCTGACCCCATTCTTTCTCTAACACAGATCAGCAACTACTAAAAATGGTATTGTATCCCACTGGGAGTGAGTGTTCCAAATTCTACTGTGATACCTCCAGGGTCATCTCTATGTTGTTGAGTATTATCTCTAAGTAGCTGCATTCAGTTGCAGACTTGGTCATGTTACAGCAGGGAGATAACTGGGGAAGAATTGAAGGAGATGTAAATCATCTGCTGGACCAAGAGACAATTGAAGCAGGCTCTCAACATCTTTCTCATTAGAACCCACCACAAGCTGCACATGGGGCCTGGAAATACAATTTACAAGTTTTTCTCTCAAGCCAGAATCTGCCTGTTGCTTCTTGCTGGATAAATGTAATCCATTAAGTCAGAGACTGAAGAGTCTTGTTCCAGTAATTGAATTGTTTCAAACTGGTTTCTGGAACAAATTTACATGGCTTCATATGTTGTTTCTAAGGCCCAAATCCTCTCCTCTCGCTACAGTGGAGATTGATAGTAATTATATGAGGTTGAGTGGCAGCAAGAGGGAATCTGCCCCATCAACAGCATACTAATTGTGGCTGTGGGGCTGGAGGACATGCTCCTCTTCCTGGGGTGAGGATAGGAAAACAAGCAGAGTATCTTTCTGCCATCACTTTGTAAAAGCCTACAGATGATACATGGGTAAAGAGTATGTCAGTTTGGTCGAAGATCTTGTCTCCCCTGCAATGTTTACATGGTGATTCTGAGAAGGGAAGCTGGTGGATTAAGAGGAATGCTAGAGCATCCTGAGCTCAGATACAGTATTTGTAGTTTTAGGGGTTGGGTTTTTTTTTTTTTTTATAAATTGAATAAATACAATAGAAAGATGAGGAGTTGCATACTCTTATAGGTTTGTACTGTAGCTGTGCTGCACTAATGATGTATTTTGAAAATATTCTGCCCTGACAGTATGTTGGGAGATGGATCCTGCCTTGTCAGGGGAAAAACAACTTTGAATGATGGGGTTATTACAGAGAGAGGACTGGGGGTGGAGAGGGATATAGACTGATTACAGATTTTAAAGTTCCTTTCTTAAAAGCAGAAGGGAATTTTCTGTTTGTAGCTGTGCCTTAGTGTGGGAAAGGAAAATTATATAATTGTAGTGATTTGGAGTAGAACAGTACTGTGATGCTCAGAACTTTGCCTGTCCTATTCAGCAGCATGCTTGGTCTTGTTCTACTTTTTCCACATTACACAAAGGAAAACGAGAATTTACTTGAGTATGGGTAATAACAGCCTCACTCACTGATGTTGGAAGTATAAATTAATAACTAGGGGGGAAAACACGTTTGACATCATGGGTCCTTTTTGGGCAAGGTAGATCTGTTCACAGTGTGATGCAGCCTGCACCCTTCCTCCCTTTTTCTTGCTAATCTTGGATAAAGCTGCTGCTGCTTGCTTTCTAATGGAAGACAACGTGGCTGGCTGTGAGTCCATTAAGCAGCCCTGCATGCTTACTTCTCTTGGTGCTAACTCCTGGTGCAATCTTGCCTTTAGGGTGGCTTAGGGAGAGTGCTCTGGACTCTTTGCACGTTGTATAATTTTGGGTTTTATTGTCTTCTTGACTGTGGAAATATCTAGAATTTTAATGTGAGAAATTCTTTTGCCCAGAATTCCTATTTCCAGGTAATTAATTCTGTGACTGTGCTGAAGATGTTGCTTTTTGTGCCTAGGAAAATATTGACAGGAGGCTGAATTAGGTACAAGTGTAAAAAACCAAAACAAACCAAAACACCCCACAACCAAACCAAAAACCAAACCCAACAACAACCCCAAAACAAACCACAGCAAATTCCTCTTCTTCCTGCAGTTGTATTTCGGTTTGGTTTCAAAAGGGAGATCTAATTTTAATTATTCTAAGGAACAAGGTAGACCCTTAGTTGAGGAAGTAGCATCAGTTGTGGTGAGATGGTGTTCATGCTATTTCCATTCCCCAAAAGGGAGAGGAAAACAGCAGTCAAGTCAAGAAGCCATCCTCACATAGACCAAACTCAGCTCTCATTTGGGCTTGATTGATTTCACAGGTCAGCTTTTCACATGTTCTAGCAATAGCTAGGGCTGGGAGAATCAAATTTATTTCGTACACAGCCCTGCCTGCAGCATTGTTGCTGGGAGCATAGAAGCCTCACAGTTTCCAGGTCAGTTCTTCAGCTGTCATCATTTTGGAACTGAGAAAACCTACCAATTTCTTCATCACCCCCAGCCGCTGTGACCAGTACCAAAACCCATTGCTGAGAAGAGTAAAATTCTGATAACATGCTTCTCTGCCTCCTGAAAGGTTGGATTAAACTGGAGTTGGCTAAAATCTGAAGTGGTAGATTTAGTGGTGAAGTCATTGGAACTGTGGTGATCCATGACTATAGTTTGAGTGCCAAATGTTCCTGGATTTTGGTTGTCAGTACCCAAGCCCACTCCTAAGTGACAACTCATCGCTTTGGTGATCCCAACCACTGCAGAATGTGATGAGAAATGATGGGTACAAGTAAAAACTTTACATACTGTGACTACAGCATTGCACCTGCAGTCTTGCTTTCACCTCAGCCAAAGCCTGGGAAGGCCAACATCAAAGGATGCTATTTTGTTGCTTTTAGAGACAGAAGTACTAATTATAAAGGGAGTACTAATTATAATACTTTTAATAATCTCTCTGCTAATACCTTGCTTAGCTGTGAATTAATCTTTTCTTTTTGTCCCTCCCATCTAGTTTTAAGGTGTTCACCATTCAAAGAGATATGTGTACATGGAGAGCATTTTTCTTTCACTTCTGAGAGAGCTTTCTAAACTTTGAGACTGGAAATGCCATGCTGCATTGAAACCAGGCAAGCACCATTGTGCCCATTTTGATTGTTTTAGTGTTGATATTTTTGAGGTTATGCAACGAAGGATCTGTGCGGTTTGTTGAAGAGAATGATCTCAAACTTTTAAGGTTACTGTGAGGTTAGTAATGAAAACTTACACAGCTCAGAAAATGTGTCCTGGAATTGACTGCAGACAGTGCTCTGTACAGAGTAGTTATTCTCAGGAACAACTTCCAGTTCAAAAAAGCTCAGACTGTATTTACAGCAAAGGGATTGTTTAAATTCTGATACACTTTGATGACATTTGCCACGTTTTCAGCAGGAAAGATAAGCAGACGCCAGGAACATAGTCTAGAAATGGTGGTTTCCTGCCTTCAGTAGAATTGCACCTGCTGAGTACAGAAAGGGACTCAAGAGGGGAACAAGTCCCATTTTCAGAGCCTGTCCTTTGCATTTGTGTTTGAAAGGAAAGGCAGCAGACAGAAATGTAATTAATCAAGGTGCTAGGAAACAGGATTGTAAAGAGATTTATATACATCATCTGCATGTATAATGGCTCTGTCAGCTGCCTGACAGCCTCTGTGAAGGGGCTGCTGTCTAACATGGTGCAATTCAGAGCTCTACAAGGCTGAGGCAGGTGAGGGTGGGGAGGTTGCTACAGGGTGATGAGGGTCCCTGTTTCCCTCATCCTTCGGTTTTGTTCTGATCACTGCAGAACTGGGAGGAAAAAAAGGGAGAGCAGAGGGTCAATGCAGTTTGTTGATATAATAAACACAAAGCCAATGTAAAAAGATTTGTGAGTTTACTCTGGGCTAGTTCGTGAGTAGAAGGGGCAATGCCTGAATGGCTAAAGTGTATCCTCTTTGCATTTGTCTGCCACTGTTCTGTGTAGGACTGCAGTTGCTAGCAGTGCTGGCTATCTCCAGCAAGAGTAAGGGATGAGGTCTGTTAATCATTTTGCTTTTCTAGGCTATCACAAAGACGCTGCATTGCGGCATCGCCCCCTAAGTCAGGCTGATACTGTGTGCTGCAGTTTAGCCATACGCTCTGAATGCAGTATGCCAAATACCAAAAGTATGTGCATGGAATATCCATTGTTGCCACACCCACATGGCCTTGTGGACTTAAAATGCATCCTAAATTTTTTCATGAATTTTACAGCATGCTAAACTTCCATGATCCCCAGTACATGCTATGTGCCTCACTCACTGATTTTAATCACTAGAATAATCCTCTTTTAAAGCTCCTTTAGAATATATCAGCAATACTCTTACTATTGTCTACTTTCCCTGAACTCTGGATTTTACGGAAAATGAGAGATGGTAGACCAGTACCTCCCGTGATTGCTTCAGGGGAAAAATCCAGAGAAGTTAAATGAGTGTTAAGGAGAACCACTTCAGACCTGCCATGGTGTGCGTGGCAGTACGACATGCAATATGTGCCTTGCCCTGCTGTTTTTTTCTTCCTGTTGGTCTCTCCAGTTCACTCTTTACGCACTCCATTCTTGTCAAATAAAACAAATGTTTTTGGTGCTGAGAGCACTGGTCACTGTCGGAGCAAAGACAGATGGCCTGGACAGACATCTTCTGAGAATTTGTTTTAGAGGGGTTGGGGTTTTTTTTTTCACATTGGCAGAAGAAATTTATATCTTTGGACAGTAGTCTCCTGGGGGACTTTTATTGATTGATACTTCAACGTTGTCCTTTGATGTAATAATCCTGCATTACATAGTCTGTCACTCGGAAATGATGAAGCTGGGCTTCTGGTGCCGGGGAATACCACCAAAGCTGAAAATAAAAATAATTATTTAAATCTACAAGATAGAGGCAACAGCTATGCCTTAACTTAAAGGAAGATGCTACTGCACAGAACCACTCATGATGAATATGAAAATAAGACAGCAGCTTGGTTTCACAGAAATATAATCTAAACTGACAGATTTTGTGTTTACACTTTATCTAGGCTATGTCATCAGCCAAATAAAAATATATAGATACTTACAAGTAGCCTTTTATTGCATATTTTTTTTAAATATACCTCAATCCCATCCTGCTCTGTATAGTTTTTTCTTTGGAGAAAATAACCTGTTTGTAAATATGGGGGGATTGGTTTTGCTTTCCTTGGAACTACATTTGAAAATGGAATAAGGGAATTAAGACTACCAGCCCAAAGGATTTGAGCCAGGAGAATTTGCTTTGTTAAAAAGATCAAATGTTGATATATGAGAGTAAAACTCATAGGCAAAAATTGGGCTGCAAAGATAGAGAAATCATCTTGGTTAAACTGCCAGGGAAAGGAGAAACTGGACGCTTAGATTTGTCATCCTAAATGAACATGCATCAGGTATAAGACCTTTGGAAAATAAAGTTAATTTAAATTTCCCTTCTAAATTGACAAGCTGTTACTGGAAGAATTCCTTTCACATTTGCTTTAATTTTGAGGAACAGTGACTGTTGGACACTGAAGGACCAAATCATTGTGTAACTTGTAAATCAAAGCACTTCCTTCAGTGTATTTGAGGTTAAAGATAATTTTACACATTGTCACTTTTGAAAACTAGGTGGCATGGGGTTTAGGTTCCTTTTGCCATGTCACTCAGTGGGATACAGTGTAGCTGGAGAGAACATGTTTCTGGATTTATGAGCCTGGAGTCTGGAGCAAGTTATTTGTACTTTTTTTTAGCTGCTTTGGAAAAGCTAAGGGCTGGGAAATAGTAAATGTACAGTGTGTGTTCAGAAACAAAGTGTTCTCTTATTCTCATTGATGATATATGGCATCTAAGTAAGAATAAATTCATAAATGGAAATAGTAACAGCAGCACTGTGGAATTAAATGTTTTAAATTTTGGCTAATCACAGGAAAGATCAAATCTGACATATCTGCCTTTAAGTGAAAGGATTGTTGTGTTTGTTTCAAAAGTGCAAGCAATTGATAAAGAATTGCAGGTATGTTGACCAGTGCTGTGCCCTAGAACACATGAACATTGCTCTGGAAGTCACTGCCCTTGTTTTAGCCTGTTTTGATTTTCACAAGTTACACCACTAACATCAAATTTGCAAAGATTATTTTGACTGCTTCAGCTGTCTCTCTAGAAGAATGTCCCTTTTGTGATGTGTGCCTTAGGTAGAGCTGCATTTGACTGTACGCTGTATATACTGGCCAAAGGAAGAATAGGCTTGCTTTAGATGTGACTTCAGAAATGGCTTCATCTTCTCTTACCTTTTCAAAAGACCTTGTTCATTTTGGTCACTGCTAATCAACAATGCTCATTTATTAGTGAGTATTAAGATTATGTTGCTGCCTATGTTAATATACTTTTGCCACTTAATTTTACCATCTCCAGCTGGGTATGGGTTCAACTTTTAAATCAGTCTCCAAAGCTTCCAAAATACTCTGTGTTGCATCCAAAGATCTCTAGGTGGTAATGTGTCAATCTGAATTCATATTTCAAAATGCACACTTAGCATCTCAGGCTCATGATTTGATGAAATGCTGATCTTACCAAGTCTGCTATTATTTCCTTGTTGAAGCCCACAGTAAACATCCTAAGTAATCAATTTAACAATTAAAGGTACCCTGACCAATGTGACCTTGACAGAATGCTTTCTGCTTTTAAAGGGATGATTAATAATGTCTTTGAATTGAATACTTGATGTATTCCAAGAGGAATAATGTTTTCCTTGGAAGAGTTTTCTTGCTGTAGGGTGAGATTGCATCTGACATGTTCAGCTATAAATTGGACCCGGAGCTGAATGTTATGAAAATACTCTGAAATAACGTACCTTCTCACACCGGCTTACTAGGAAGCTTAAAATTATTGATTGTGTAGTCTTTTCTTCCTATGGTATTTGAAAATTTATTAAGATGAATTAGTCAACAAGTTCAGTATCTCAAGCTTAATTCTTTACATTTGGTTTGCTATAGTATATCATATCTGCACCCTCAGATTCCCAGGAAATAAATACTTCACAGTGGGCACCTCTGTTCCTACTCCAGGATGAACAGTATCAAATGTATAAAGCTGTAAGGCCTGTCCTTGAGTTCTTCAATGTAGTTCACGAGAATGTTGCTCTCCATGTAGATTTTGAAGTTATTTTGGCACAGAGTCTCTCACTTTCCTATATGTCACTGGTGGGGAAGTCTGGAGGCCCCAGGGAGGAGAGGTGGTGAGGGCTGGTGGGTGTGTGGGCTATTGTTGGACTGGCGTGAAGCACGCTCCCAGCCATGCAGTGAGGGCAAGAGACTGCACCATCCTCTCATCTGGGTCAGCTCTGTGCTCCAACCTTCTTCTTCCATCAGCTTGCAGAGCTGGTCTTCAGCACAGGTGACATAGCAGTCCTGGATATTAAAACCAGTCAGTCCTCGACTCTGGCAGCAAAGTTTACACTCACAGAACTGTAAATATGCGATGTCTGAGTGCGTTTGAGTTTGAAATTTCCACCTTGTCTCTGTCCAGGAGCTCCCTCTAAACAGCCAATGTGACACAATCCTATTCTGCACCTGTCTTCCAGTGCAGATGCTCTTGTGTCTTTGTTTGCTTAGAATATAAAGACTGGTTTACAGCTGGCCGTGTTTAGCACCTCTCCTGTAGCTTGCTCAGAGCTGATCTCCCAAATCTGTCATGAATAATACCAAAGAATCATCACCCTGACTATCTCAGAGCCTGACTTTGCCTCCTTTGTTTTTGTAGTGTTGTGTGATTCAAACACTTAATGCTGCAAAGAGCCTGATCCCTTAGCTATCACAGCAGTTGTAGTTAAATATTATTAATCCTTGATTTCCTGTTTTCCCTTCAGAAATATTTGATAGTTTGATCTTGGGGATTTTCTTAGAGCTCAGATTAAAATATAAATAGGGACAGAGGGATTTCCTAAAGGTAATGCAGTTTTACCAGTAATTTTAATGAAAAGACTGCAGCCCTAGTATTAAGCCAGAAGATCTGTTGCATGTTACATGAAGACTGGTCATTCAAAATAATGTCAACAAAACAATCTTGCTGCCCCTTGAGACTTATACTTGATAATGCACAAGAGCAATTGAAAGTCTTCTCATGGCATTCATTTTTAATTACTTCTGTGGTTCAAGGTCATAGATATAAGCCACTTGTCAGCCTGGATAACTTCACAAAGATAAAGACTAGATTTATAGCATTATGCAGAATTCTGGGAAAAAAACAAAGGTCACATTTTTCAAATTTAACTGTTCAAAGTTAGCCTGTTAAATCCATCTTTAGACACTTATATAAACAGCCTGCTTTTCAGAAGTGCCAAGCAGTGGCTCTTTGTGCTGACTTTGCTGGAAACAGTAATGCACCCAGTGCATCTGTGGTGTTCATCGTATTGGGTGGCTAGCTATAGGCTTGTGGGCCTCATTGCAGGTTCTGGTGTTAAAGAGTTTTGCCTTAACCAAAGCTGGTTGTATTTTCTAATGTTTTTAATTATTATCAAGACACTTCATCATTTTTAATTGTTCAAGTTATAATAATGCAGATTGATCTATTATAAGAAAGACTAATGTCTTTTTTTTTTCCTGCTCCAGGTTTGACTGTCATGAAATTAGTGTAAGGAAGTTGGTATTTCCGTGTAAAGTTGGCATGACTGTGTGCAACATTTTAAAGACTTTTGTGATATGAATTTTTTTACTTCCTAGTGACAATTCTTCATAAAAATTACCTTAACCGTTCTTTACAGCGTGGGCTTTTCCAGGCCAGTAGTTAAAGCTTAGTATATAGTGGAATTTCATATTTCTAGGCTGTGATTTATGACTGAGAAAATTGTATGCTTTTTGGCAACAAAATCTTTAGCAAAGACTTAACTTCCAAGTTCTTGGTCTTCTGAGGGTATATTTGGATGTAAAGACATAATAAAAGCACAGAATCTTTGGAAATATAAATCAACTGGAATTTCCTACATCATGTTTACATTCTTTCCTTTGTTTAAAAAAGTAACAGGTACAAGAAAGGAGGCACTATGAGAGCCTTTGATAGCTTGGGTTTCTAATACTCTCCTGTGAGTGCTCTTAAGTTGTTTTAGAAGTGAAGCAAATATCACAGCTAAATCAATATAATTAAAACAGACAAGGGCAGGGTGAGATTTGGGAGATAACAAGCACTTGCATTAAGAAAACTCCAATTAAGTCCTTGGAAGGTAGCTGCAGAGGTAGGTGGAATAACAATTCCTGAGAGAATATGGGGGAACATTTTCTATTCAAGGTTTTCATTTGAAGACTGGTGATGACTAGAAGCATTGGTTATGTCCAAATTGTTTAAGGCTTTTTTGTTTGCTTTCTGGAGCAGGAAAAAAATTAAAACACAGAGTTTGTGTATGTGTGAGTATGAACCAGGGCTTTGGGAGTATGAACCAGGGCTTTGGTTCATATTAACTTAAAGTAATGACAGAGCAGTAAGACTTGGTAGCAGTAAGATAGTGTGGCTCCTTTGTTTGCATGTTCCCTCAGCCAAGTTTCATGTACTTGTGCAAGCAAAAAGATGAGAGAAGCCCAAAGGTGACCTTTAGGAGTGATGCCACATGTAACCATGTGCTGAAGTAGTGGCAGGTGTTGACATCATACAGGGGAATCTGTGGGAATAATCTTTTAAGAAAATGGTATGTCTTTTTGTACCAGATTGCCGATCTTCCAACTTGTGGGATGCGCCTATAAGGTTTTGAAAAGCTGGAGCAGGTGCTCTCCTTAAAATTAAAAAAAAAAAAAAGCAAGCCTGAAATCTTATTGACAAAGCCCTTTCAAATTCATGTTTGTCAGGTTTGTCAGCTGCACTAACACTCTTTGATGTTACTTTTACCTCCTATGTTTGCTGAAGTAGGTGTTGCCTACTGTAAATAACTATTGTTCTGATATCCCAGTGCATTTGCTTGAATTTCCTCAGTTGTTACACTTTCGGGTAAGAATGGGTGGATGTGGAGACACGGACACAGTATTTTCATCTTTGCAGGTGAGCTGAAAGCTCATCTGAGGTTACTGCTGATCTGAATTGTCTCTGATCATGCTCTACTAGACAGTGTCAGATATGTGGTTTCCCAACCATCAGCCCGTCAGCATTTTGAGAGGCAGTTGTCTGATGAAGAGGCAGCCTCACTGTCATTGTTTCTCGCTTCAAGGAAGGGGCATTTGGTCTAGGTTTAATTTTTTTTTTTTTTTTTTTTTTTGTTTACTTCAAGGCATAGCAGGCACAGGGCTATGCAGCAGAGTTAGACAGGTAAAAATCCAGCATGAGTTTGGAATGTCAGTGTTTGTTACTTGTTAGAAACAAATGCAACCATTTTAGTCTTTCACAGAGGAAGCTTTCAAAAAATTATGATGGATGGTTTCATCTACCACCACCCCCTCCATCTCCTTTAAATAGCAGCTACATCAATGAATAAGACTTGTTGTTGGGGCAGTAAGCGACATGCCAGATATTCCAACCAGTACATCCTACTGAGGGCATGGCAAAGCGTGTGCCTGGGTGTTAGAAGGGATTTGTCTGCTAGTTTTGATTGCTACAATTGATTTAATGTTGAGATTGTGATAGGGCTTAAAGGACTGAACTAGAATTGGCCTCATCACATTCAACGTTGTCCAGACATAAAGTAAATAGCATTTCCAAAGACATTCATCTGAAAAACGAGAGCAAACTGGTTGGTATGGATGAGTAATCAAACCTGAGCAAATAAACAACAAATACGTAGAGTTAGAAGGACATGCCTGCTTTTTTCCAAGTCAGTAGCTGTGATGGGAACATAGCCAGTGAATTAATAGTTTGTATGCAGTACAACAGAAGGGCTTTTCAACAGAGGATCGGGTTTTGGATCAAGAAAGTAAATTTATGTGATTTCCTATCTGTTTTTCCCATTGTTTCCACTCTTCTTCAAATCTAGTTAAACTGCTCCCTCTCTTCTCTTCTACTTGTAACATCATTCAACAAGCAAGGAAGGGACTGGGGGCAGCTCTCTGCTGCATGTCTGCCGAGGCAAAGCGGACCAAGCTGCAAGTGCATAGCAAGAGGTAACGTGGGAGTCGGAGCTGCAGAGCCATTCATAATCCTCATCTCCCTTCCCCATAATTATCTCCTCAGCTCTCTCGGGTAGCGAACTCCCTTAAGCCTCCCTGTAAGTCATTTAGATTCTAATTGGGATTTAAAAACTCTTGAAACCTGAGTGGGTGGCTCAGTGCATTATTGTTGATGAATGTTACCCTGGGTGATGTGCCCAGCAGACCCACAGAGGACCTGCGCTCAGCTTTCCATTGGAGAACTGTGTCCTTTTTGTTTTCAAGTATGGATTTGCTCTTTGCCTCAGCTAATTAAGAACTGGTTTCATTCACAACAGCAATTCCATTTGTGGCATTAGACCAAAATGTTAATTTAATTTTGTTATGTTCAATCCTTTTCCTACATAATGTTTCTTTAAAATGGAGGCGATGAAGCTTGTTTTCTCCACTTAAATTCTGTGTTCTTTTTTTCCCCTCAAAGATTTACTGAACACAGTTTCATTACCTGCTCAGAAATGTCATCCTGAGGGCCCTAGTCCTCTAAGGCTTGGCATTGCAGGCCCATGTCCTTGGTTGTTTTGGGTTTTTTTTTTTGGTTTTGCTTTTTTTCCTCTCTCGTGAAACTCATACTAACTGGTCATTGTTCCCTTGTTGCTATTTCCCTGCCAGACTTCCCTCTTCCTGTTAAACTGGCCCACAACCATAAGCAGCATGATGTGAGAGGGTCCATCAGCACAGTAAAGAGCTGGAGAATTGCACTGCTGGGGCAGAAGTGGGATGACATCACTCTGATGGATTTTACTGTGGCAGCTGCATAGGGACCTCTGTATATCAGGCAGCTGATAAATGAAGCACATCATTCAAAACAGGACTGATGGAGGCTGCAGCACTACTGTGGCAGTTATTTCTAAGGGAGATGGGAGTTTAGCAGTTCAGAATGGGCGTAGAGGAGGGTGGAGGGGCTCTCTTCACCTGGGCAATGTCATCAGGGTTTGGTTTCCCCACCCCATGCACCCCTTTTGTTTATCATCCTAAATCTCTTGAACTACTCCCTTCGCCAGCTGCAATGCACTTTCCTGTGGGCACTGCACACAACCACAGCAATCTCTGCTCAGTGAGGCAGAGGGAATGATGTTGTTAGCTCTGAATTAATTTGCTCTGTGAGTGTAAATCAGGCTCTTACTGTTATTTCGGTGAATTATTTTAAATGTAAATGCTACAGAGACAAAATAAATGTGTGGATGTGGTACTGAAAAAGCACCCTTGAAAGAGATACTCCAAATACACAAAAATGGTTCCCTTTGTCATTAATATAATGTGCTTTTAATAAACTATGGATGGTCTTGGCTTTCAAAGCTGTCTGTAATCATCATGAATTCCTGTCCCAGCCTTACCCCTAAAAGCCGTAGGCTGTAAGTCAAGTGAAAACAGATAACCAACACTTTGGGGAAGCTGCCTCTAGCACATTTTCCTTCAGTCCTGGGTCATTGTTCAGGCTTCTGACCCAGGCACATGGCTGGAGCTCCTTGCCAGTGGGGTTTATTCCAGCTGAGACATTAACCTATGTGACTTTGAGAGATATCTGTTAAGAGGCTGTGCTAGATTTGGGGCTGCAGTGCCCAGCTGCTCTGAGGAAACTATTCTAGAAATTTATTCTGTGTTTCTCCCATGAGAAGGTGGGATGGATTTGGTAGTGGTGGTAATATTTTGGGGTTTGTTCTGGGGTTTTTTTTTGGCCAACAACAACTTCTGTTCATTAATTCCTGGCACTTGGAATGTATGAAGCAGGTCCATCCTTTGAGAGAGGAGAGGAGCTCAGACATGGTGAACAGTGTCACCTGTGCTAGGTGACACTAGTCCTAACTGAACTCTGGGCTATGGTTTTCAGTCTGTGACCTTCAGTAGATGATCTAATTCCAACTTCTTTTGGTTTCCCACCAGTTAGATTAACAACACAAGGCTTCTCTCATTTTTCTCTCCCCACCGTCTTCTGTTGGTTAGTAAGATTGAGGCTGTCCCAGTGTAGCCCAACTGTTTTGTTCTCCAGTGTCAGATAGGTTTGATTGTGGCTCCCAAGAGTAAACATCCTACCATATAGGCACTGTATATATTGCAGATTATCCAAATTTACCTATAATCAGGCTGCAGCTGGAGGCTGCTAGCTGGGGTGACTGTGAGCTGTACAGCTGTGGTTTACACTGCAGCCATTGCATGGCTTGTCTCTCACTGCAGGCACAGAGTGCTCTTCTGTGTGAAACCAGAGCTGATAACATCTCCAATGCCTTTCTGATGAGATGGAGACCTCTCTAACTGTGTAGGGAGGTTCTTCTCAGGGCTGCTTGGTGTCAAGCTTTCACGTGCTTTCCTTCAGCAAGGTGGGGACACAAGCAGAGCCCAGCCAGGACCCTTCCCAATGCTGACTGCTTATGCCTGCATCCCACAGCCCTTAGGAAGGTGTAAGGATGAACCCACATGCCTTCTTCCTCTGTATCATTTTCATCAAGCTTTATTTGATAGAAAGATTTCCTTTTGGTTTTGTGACCGTGCCCGAATGTAGCCTGACTCGGTGGTGTCTGCCAGGCACTTGGATGCAGACCACCTCTGCCATTCGCTGTTTTCAGTGCCATTCATTGTATGACTTTTGCTGCTTCATATCCTCGAGATCATCTTCATGGAGTCAGGCTCTTGACATTGTATTCTCTGTGCAGATGCATAAAAAAGGGTTTGTGCAGCATTCTTTCATGAGGTACTATTGCTAGAATTGTCCATCTACTTCTGTACTTCAATGACAAGTCCTGAGCTTGGGCTTGGACTAACAACAGTATAAAGCAGAGTTTAAATACTTGCACAGAAGGTTGTAGTACTAAATGTTGGTGAAAACACCCCCTCTCTGTGTTCCTATGAGTGGGATTTGTTGCCATATTCAGTGAAATTTATCAGGACAGCCATATAATATATGAAGAAATCTGCTTAAGGTGGCTGGATGCTTGGTGGTTTTTTTTGACGGCACATTGTTCTTTGGTGTTGCCTGATTGCCAGGGATGGATCAGATCTGTGGCTTCAGAGAGGCACGGACAGGTCAGCTGACCATACCAGTGGGTTTCAGTGTGAAATAGCAATGAGCATTTGGGGAGGACAGGAATGAGCCATCCAAGTCAGCTACTCTGCAGCTTAATAGTTGCCTGTCTGACTAGTTCTGTGCTGTTGAAGAAGCTGATAGACTGTTTTAGCAATCTCTGCTAACTTGTCTTTAAAGGTTTTTGCTTGCTGCTTTTCTACTTGACCTAGTTTATTCTGTGCATGTTGAGTCACCACCTACATGAAAAGCCTTCATTCTCCTACTTTCTTGATGGATTTCTAGTGCATTGGGTCACCATTCCAGACTACTGTTTTATTTATTTACTTGTAATCGTGTCTCCCAGGTAAGCTGCTTCAGAGCAAGTTCTTCTTTTTCATTAGTTTTATTCTTCCCTGGAGCATTAGTCTGGGCAAATGTATAATGGTTATCGTGGGCCATTCTTCCTCAAGGACTGAGAACTTCCTTATGACTGCGAACTGTGGGTTTTTGGTGAAATATGTCTGTGAGGACTTTTCTGCCAGGAAAGCTAATCTAGAATGCAGTAGCAGGTTTTGAGACTGCAGAAAATTGATGAGCTTGGTAAGATCAGAGAAGAAAAACACATCTCTAGTAAAAGCAAACACAGCTTTCAAGGCACTTAGCAGAGGTATAGAGCATTTTAAGTAATGCAGATAAATATCTCCCCGGAGCTTTTGCTTTTTCATCTAAGCACAGATCGGAGAACAAATAGGAAAATTGGTGGGAAAACAAAAGCTTTAAGTATGTCAATGAACATTTTTGAAGCTGAAAATTACTTTTAGCAGTGAAAATAGCAGAAAATGTATAAGGCAAAAGCAATGAAGCCATGTATAAAACAAGGGAAAAGAATGAGATCAGAGGGTTGCAAAGAAAGTTTTGAATTAAGTGACTGCTAACTCCTTTCTAAAAGATTTATTTTTATTTGTTCTTGAAAAACATTTCTAATTTGGTTTTGTTGCTGTACTAATACACTGAAAAGTGTTCTTTACTATCGGGCAAATGTTTTTCAGTGTATGAGCAAAAAGTGATACATTAATGCTCTTTTAAAAAAAAAATATAGTGCAGACTGTGGTAATTCTGAATAAAATTGCAATATTGGTGGTATTCCAGCTGGTTTTGAGTCTATATTAATGACTGAGGTCTTAGCCCCAGAACTGCTTTATACTACTGGCAAAACTCAGTAGAGGATTTCTGAATAGGGATATGATGTGTCACAGCAAAGCTATGAGAATGCTTGATTTTATTTTTTTTTTTTTTTTTAGTGAAATGTCACTTAAAGTTGAATGGTTGGGTAGTTACACACTTCCACAAAAAATTCTGCTTTAATCATAAGCTCATATGCACCTCTGTGTCCTGAACTGCCATCAATATTGAGTGGAGTTCCAGGTTTAGACAACAAATATATCTTTGGTATGTTGGGTGTATTTATTGGATTCAGAGCATAAACGATCAAGTATTTAGTTCAAATTTAGCTCATTTTGATGTCAAGTTACTGCACTCAACTGATAGCTGCTACAGAGTTTACACCTCACCATGTTATTAGGAAGTAATCAAGTGATGCAGCCTTAACAAAACATTGCACGTAGTGAAAGCATTGACAAGGACAGTTTGCAGGTTTTTTTTTTTTTTTTTTTTTTTTTTTTTTTTTTTTGGTGTGTGTGTGTGTGTGTGTTACTGGAGAGCTTTGCTTTCAGGTAAAAATAAGTTAATGAACGCTTGGCACTTTCTTGGCCCATTGACACAATTAAGTTCATAAGATGCACTTGCATTACAGAGTGAAATGAGGGCTCAGGAACAGGTTTATGTGTTCCCAGACTGACTAGTTCTGTACAAGACCAAGCTGAAAGGTTTTTTCACCTGTTCTGCAAAAATTTTGAATGTGACATCACATCTAACTTGGACAGTCAAGACTGTCACCAGGAGTGCTGATAGCAATATCTGTGCTTTCACTTCATTCAGTTCTACTACTGTATGCGTGTCAAGTCTGTTAAACTAAAATTACTAGTTATATCAGCTGTTCTCTGCATCCTGTTTGTGTTAGATAATTCATGCGCAGAAATCTTTGTGAAGCCCACCTCTTTGTCATGGAAACTTGTCCTAGCAGTTGCTAATCCAGATGAATGTCCACAAGTGTTTTCCTTAATCATTGTCATTTTCCACAGATTTTGAGAACAGAAAGTTTATGCTCAATAGCCTAAACAGGTATGGGATGAATAATTGATTGGTCAACATGCCACTGAAGGGTATTTGCTAATACCTTGAGGAGAGCTTAGGAAAAGGTTCCTGCCTGTGAAACAGATGAAATGTTATTTTCTTCAGTGTAAAAAGTATCAATGCCGTATTTTTATTTCTCTCAGGTTTATGCTTATATCTTGAGACTTCAATGCTTGTTCTAGCTACAGACTGCTAACCCTCCATTATCTGTAGCTTATTTGGGGCTGTGCTCAGCAGAATGGCCCTTCTGCGGTAATAATGGGTACTTTTGTGGCAAACCACCCTTTTAGGCAACAAAAAGGGTTCTCAAGTTAAATAACTGTGTGGACAAAGAAGGTGAATGTTTTTCCCAAAGGCTGTTTCCTTGGTCTGATAGGATTTGGTAAACCATAATCACCAAGGTATGAATTGGCAGACATGATCTTGTTCCATAGTTTCCTGTCAACATGTCAGTGTCATAGTGAAATCATGTTTGCATCATCTTTGCTCTGCACCTTTTTGCAGAGCCTGTCGTCTTCTTCTCACTTGATCTTTTCTTTGCAACATGCAGCAGTTGTTGAATTTTTATAAATCATACTTTCCCATCTAGAAAAAGACACAATCATATACAGTAACAAAACACAAATGGAAAAAAATTCTCTGAAAAATGGGCACGCCCTGAAATTGCCTATAGAGTTTCCCTGTCTTTTTTTCTTTCCTTCTGTGTTAGTGTCCCTCAGCCCAGCCAAGCCCATGTAATTGATGCAGTGCTGTTGAGGATCTTGTGGTCTATACCAATTTGTTTTTCTTGTTGTTGCAGTGATAGCTGATGGGTCACTGGATAAGACAGCTCTAACAGACGATGTGGGAAGTGAGGAGGACCTGTATGAGGACTTTCGGAGCTCCAGCCACCGCTATGGCCACCCTGGGGGAGGCG
Organism: Athene cunicularia; assembly: GCF_003259725.1. NCBI lineage: Eukaryota > Metazoa > Chordata > Aves > Strigiformes > Strigidae > Athene > Athene cunicularia. The sequence goes on from NW_020799110.1 coordinate 24,786,324, forward strand.
GAGAGCAGCTTGCCATCAATGAGGTATTGTGCTGATTGGTTTCTGACAGGCAGGATAAGGAAGGATGCTGGTTCTTGTTGTGAAACATAAGAGAAGTCAACAATCAAATTGATAATGCCAAAGTGCGTGCGACCTCAAATGTCATTTACTGTGGGTACCACTTAGAACTGGGTAATAACAGGGTCTGGGCCTTCCATCAGGGTTCTGTCCCTAACAATAGAGGACAACAATGTAAGATAATGCAGAGCCACAGGCCCTGAGCTCTCCTCTTAGATGTTTTTTGGATGGGAAGTTTAAAACTATTCTCAAGCAGCCTGGTCCAGTCTGGTGTGAGACTCAAAACGTGGTCCACTGAAAGCATAAAGGAAATGTTGAAAAAAAATGATGGTCTACATACCAACGTATTGGTAGGTGAGAAGGGTGCAAAGTTTAATGTAGGTTTGGTTTTCACTGATTCTTCCTGTTCCGCAGTAAACTCACTCCAGGGATGTGGAAGACATGCCTTTCTAGGCAGTGCTGTTAGCCATTTTCTTTTATAGTGCTGACGCTGATTAACTTGAGATCAGCAATTCTAAAACGTACTACTTACTTTAACTGATGTGATGAGCAACCTATTAATAGGATTTAAGAGGTTTTTTCTGAAAAAATATAATGGTTTTGTCTAATGCATTAGAACTGGCATCCTGTTGCGCAGAGAATGCTTTTCTTGTGGGATGAGTTCTCTTGCATGCTTACACCTTCCTCCTCCCTTCCCTATACTCAGTTACCTTTACATGACCTTCACAAGATGAGAAGGCAAGGATAAATGATGTGTTATGCTTTCTTGAGGCTAAGCTATAAATGAAACTATGTTGACTGAGGCTCTGTGCTTGTATGTTTGATATGGACAGTGATGGTGCTTCTGGGCTCTGCAAAAGCTCCAGAAAGTAGCACAGTGAGGGAAACAGCAAAAACAACAGTAGCAAATGGTTTTCTAGCAGTTTTCGTGTTCCTAATATTTAGAATACCTGACTACACCCTGGGTGCCTCGGGAAAGCAAGAGACATGCTCTATTTTCTTCAACTATTGCTTTCATCTGGGGGTTATCAAAGCATGGCCAGAGCTTTTTTATTTAACCTCAGCTGTTTTGGGCTGTTGTCACTGGCAAGAAAACATTAGTAGAACACCAGAAATCTTGGGTTTTATTCTCCCACATATATCTGGTGTGTTTGTGAGAGAGTCCCAGGTACCACAGGACTCAGTCCCATAGTGTGCACTGAGAGCACAGTGGGAGGATTCTGCGTCCCTCCTGTTCAGGTTCTTGCCTTGGTAAGCTTTCTTAATGTGTCTCATCAGACAGAACATCCGCTGGGTTTTTGTTTCTTTTTTTAAAGGAAAAGGAAAAAAAAAAATATATATATATTTAAAAAGGAAATCTTTACAACTCTTTAAAATCAAGAAAAAAATTAACTTGGCAGTGGGTCCATCATACATGTTGTGGTTTTCTCTTTCATCACTATTATTGAGAACAATTTTTTTTCTTTATTTTCTTAAAAATTCATTTTATTAGAGTAAAATTCTATCATTTAACTTCTAATCAGAAAAGCAAATGAAAGTGTCCAAAGCAGGTGTAATTCATATAGTCTTTGAAGTATGTGGGGTTTTGTTGGGCAGTTGACTGGAAGAAAAACGATTATTTTTGGCTTGTTCCTTAGAAGCTTGCCTGTTCAGGGGCCAACAAAACTGTAAGAACAGGCAGTACATTATTTGCTTTGTCAACTGGTTCCTGTGGGTAATTAATCCATCACTTAGCTTCTCTGAGCCTTAGAAAAGTGCTTTCTTACACAATCACTTCCTGGAACAAAAAAACTGCAATAAAATACAAAATGTCTGAGGTGAAATACTAAATCTGTTAGGTACAGATTTTACATGAACAGACATCTTAAGTGTTGGAATTGAAATATCTCAAATAGCTGGCAATTGGACAGGCTTATTTTCACCTTCCCTCCTGCACCAGAAGTGGGATATTGATTAGTCTTGAGTATTTTCCGTAGTATCGCTCGGACTGATGTAGGGTGAAGGTATCGATGTCCAATCATTTAGTAACATTTTGTGAGTAGTCTTGTCTTTGTTTTATTATATTCCAAATTGCGTTTTGTTGGTCATGGATAAGGAAACTATGGCAACAGCATTATTCTTAGCCACCTTGGAAGAAGCAGCTTTCAAATAAAGAGAAGGTTGAAATAGATTTTTAAGGCATTTGGCAGACCAAGTGCTGCATTAAAAAACAAAACACCCAACCACTGAGTTTTAGTTCATTTTGGATCAAGAGAAAATGGTTATGAAATAAAAAAGAAACCTTTCATAAAACTAGAATAATTTATTGGCAAGAAGACTTGAGGGATAGAAGAAATCTGGGAAGATTGTATAGAGCCCACCTAAGAAGATCAGTATGAGAGTGTGTAAGAGCCAAGAAAAATCAATCAAAAAGTAATAATAGGGGTTTGAGATGAGAAAAGAGGCACGGAAAGTCATTTTCTTGGGGCATGTGTTTGACATTCCTTCAAATGCTTTCTTGATGCTTGTGAAAAAGATATTTTTGTATTTAGTTTGTACCTAGTGGAGTTTACTTTCTGTTTGTTCCAGATAAAGACTCGATCCTTGCGTCTTTTTGCTTCCACAGTGTAATTAGCTAACATGTGGCAAGAGAAAAATCTATACCGCAATTGCATTGTGGTTCTGTCCTTCCAGTGCAGAAATGTTACATATAGGACAGACATAGCTTCAAGCTTTGTGAAATGTGTTACATGTAGACTGAAGTGGAGAACAAAGGGGATTAAGCATATAAAAAGCCTGCCTGCCCAGCTCTTGAGGAGTGATCATGGTGATAACGGGGAAGACTATACTGCTTATCAAGTAATTGGCCTCGGCAAGTAGGCTTAGGCCTGTTTGCCTAGAAATATCTGATGTGTACAAAGGGATAGTCCTGTCCTGCTCTGCGAAGGGTCCCTATGGCTCTGTGCTTCAGAAGAAATGCTATTTGCTATTGCAGTTCAACATGTGGAGTGTTTAGCCCCTTCCAGCCCTAGATGAACAGTACTGTCCCTGTCTTGTGAAAGCAAGATATACTACATGTTTGGAAAATAACAGCAAGACTCCTTGTGTTTTCCTTATCTCTTACGGCTTTGTGTTTGATAAGTTTGGAATTTGGTATGTGGTTCTTAAGGAAATGCACAACTCATCGGCTTCAGCAGACTGGGATTTTATCTAAGACATGTAACACCATTGCCTTATGTCTTGAAGTGACAATATTGTAGTATGTTACAGATGTTTGTGCTAACCAGTGCTTGTTGGCAAGATGCAATTAAGCTAATTGGTTCCAACATATGTGTTTCTGACTTAACAAAGTAATTCATACAGAAAAATGTTCAGGAAGTGGCACAAACAATACATCTGCCACATACCAAAGGCGGCAGATACTCTAGCTGTCCTCTCTCTGTCTTACTGAGCAGCGTACCACTGGGGCTGTTGAGTCTCTAAAGCATTTTTCTTGTTACTAAGCTCTTTGATCACTCACTGAGAAGTTGTCTGGGCTCACTCAGTGCTTCTCCAAGCACAGCCAATTTTAAACAAGACAGACATGTAAACTGTTTTTTTTAAAACCAAACAAACAAAAACTGAAAACAAATCCCCAAACTCATAAAATGTTAATGCAGATGAAATCAGAACAACATATTTTAATTTTGTTAAATGTGAATAATATCCTTCATAGCATTTTTCGCATTATCTATCTACATTCCAATTAATAGAATTCTCTTGTGTACTGTATGAGGACAAATTTCAAAAGACAGAAAAAATTTAAAATAGTGCTGCAAAACTTCATCATCCTCTTTTTGAAAAAGAATACAGAATAGGTGGAAAAAGCTATGGTAACAACAGATTTCCAGACTGAAAACAAAATTTAGAATTATTGATTATATGGAAACAATATATAACATTCCTGTGTAATCTGGGAGAGGAGATTTATTGCCACTTTTATGTCTTAACGTGAGTATATTGCTCTCACAACTGATACTAAAGCAAATAGAAACCAGTTAACAAATATCTCCCCCACCCCACCCCCCTCCCCTCCATGCCCATCCCCCTTTTTTCCAGAGGGCTTAATTGATGCTTTTGTGTCTTTCCTATTTCTGCAGCTAAGGTTGACAACTGTGGTCCAGAAGCAGCAATTACGATTTATTTGCAGAGTACTGTATAAAGCTCAGTGCTGTCGAGGACAAGAAATAATGTTCCCCGATGGACATAAATCTTTACTGGATCCGAGTTTTTGGTCCCAAGTGCTGGTGTAACTGTGTAGGGCTCAGATGTGAACGTTCACAGTACAGAGTCAGAATTGTAACTTTCACAGCCTGATGGATTTAGTTTTTACAGTTGGGATCTGCAAACTTCTCAGGTCGCTACAGAGAGCTTTTTTGCAATGGATTTAAAACAAATCAGTATATTCAAATATTCTATAGCAATTATGTCTCATCAAACATCAGGACTGGGACTTAAGTATCCCAGGGGCTGCCACAGCCATATTTCTGCTTTCTACCATGAGCAGCTGTGGCTGCTCTGAGCCACTTTTTTGTGTCCTTGTCAGCATTAGGACTTGGTCATTGCCTGTGCAAGGGACCCTCCCCCAGCAGATGAAGATGAAGAGGAGGTGATGGAAACCAGTGTAGCTCACTCAGCGCTGTGGATTATCTTCATCTGGGGAAAGACTGTCTTGCAAATGGGGTTTTTTAGAAGGGTGGGAGAAATGGGATAAGCTTTCATGTTTGCAGTCATGAAGTGAGCTCCTGGCCATCCAAATGCTTGTTCCCACACATACATGTGAGGTGTGGGTAGGTAGCTCCCATACCGTGTATGCTGTGGTCTGTAGCGTACGCGCCACCGGCAGGAGTTCAATCCATACAGAATCATTTCTATAAAATATATAATTCTTTGCTAGACCAATGCTTTCTCTAAATGGCCCTATTAATATGATACTCATTAGGAACACACACAAAAAAACCCAGGCTTAACTTAGTTCTTGGGGCAAGACTAGCCCATGGAGGTCTGTCACAGTTTTAGCCCCTAAACAAAGTGCTGAGATGTTACAGTGGAAGGGGCCCTGCACATGTATAAAGCAATGACTGGGTTATGGTGTTGGTCTCTGAATGGACCTAACTGAACTCCTCCCTCCAGGAGGCAAACTGAAGAAGCAGAACGGGGGTGGCAGCCTCTGTGTTTCACCTCTTTGTGGGCACAGGTATGTCCCCACACGCATACCAACATGTTTGAAGAGGGGAAGGCACTGCCCAAACTTTCATCTGTGGCTATAAACCAGACCTAAATACATCACTCAAAGGAAATAACTGGAGACAGCATGATGGCTTTGGAGTTCTTACATCAGCCCTGCCAGCTCTTAAATTGTGAAGGCTCCAACAGCTTCTGCTAGCGCTTGTTAATGATAGCCTGCAAGTATTAAGGGAATCTTAATAATGTCTGTTGTTTGCTGGCTTTAAATGTGTTCCCAGTTACTGGGGTGCAGAGAGAGGTTTGGCTCCACAAATAGTTTTCTCCTTTGCGAAAAAACGATCGATCCAGCAGTGTTTTAACTCCTGAAGTTACTTGTGCCAAATCATCTCAAAGTCTGCTTGTATGTTATCCAGTGTATCAGTGGGTTCCTAGAACCTGTCTGATGCTCCCCACCACTTAAAGAAAACATGGTGTGTCTACTGATGCTAATCACAAGAGTTAGTTTTCTCTTTATGTTGAAGGCTGCAACCAACTACCAGTATTTTGCACCCCGTTAAAGAGCTCTCTTAATCTGCTATAGGTTACATTTGTAGAAGGTCTCAGCTTCCTGCCTGCCACTTCTAAGACAAGGGCTCTTTACCATGGTTTATCACTGAGATCTTCAAAACCTTGATCTGCTGCACCTACGTTAGTGTGGCAGGCAGGCGCTAGCCCTCTGAGGCCCTGATGGTCCCTAATGCTGAGGGCTCTCACAGGATTTCTAATCTGCCATTCTTCAACCAGTGTTGCTTGCAGGACCTAATTGTGGAGTGTAGATGCTTGCTCAATCAGACCCTGTGCAACGACAGCCAAGGATGACCTGTGAGCAGGTGAAGATGAGTGATTTTACCATTCATGTGAAAAGTGGGAGCCTTGCTTCCAGACCTGCCCTGTGTCTGATACAGAGAAGGAACTTGCCTCTGTCCTTGGTGTATCTTACTAGCTATCCTTCGGAGCTCCTTGTTTGGCGTTCAGGGATCCTTGGTTTGGTACCTAACTCTCAATCGCTGTTCTGTGGGAACAAGACCATTAGAAGAACTGCAATAATTGCACCCCTTCTAAGGCTTCACTTCAGAAGTGTAGCATAGATTAAACTGCAGTTATTCCTGCTTGAAGTGGTAGCCTGGTGGTGTGCAAAGACAAGTCTGTTTTGCAGAATCTTGCTGTTACAATTCACTCTGCCAATGTCTTTATTTTAAAAATAGGTTTTGGGATGTCCATGCCCCAGTTTGCTATTTGAAGAAACACCTGTGATGGATAACAGCACAATAACAAAGTGGATATTGGTGTACAAAGATTTGCTGAGAGCATGGGATAAAGAAGGAATGTGACAGAGTAGGAATGCTCGGTAAAGGTTAGTGTAGAGTTTATTCCAGGTTTAAGTGTTTGCATAGAGACAGAGGAGTGAATACATCTGGTTTTATACCATACTTGTGCTTCAGGTTCCTCTCAGCATGGTTTTGATATCAGAACATATTTTGGATTTGTTCTCCTCTCTCCAAATCCTGATTTAGAGCAGCTCCTCTCTACAAAGTTTTCTTTTTCCCCTAATCCCCACAAGATGTTTGAACACTGTGGTGGAAAAATAAAATCCCTCCTGATTCTTATGGCCCTTCAGAGAGCACTGTTAATCCCTTAAAAGATCTTCCCTGTCAGCTTCAGCCTTGTCCTGTGACCAAGGCCCCTTGACCTACACTCACTGAACTGGGGCAGAGTTAGCAGCAGGTTCAGTTATGCTTTAATGCAGTGAAGGCATTGGCATGTTCCTTGCAATTTTATATTATCACTCTGAAAGCAGCAAAACCGTGCGAGCTGTAGAGGGAAGAAAGACCAACGACAACAACCAAGCTGCTGAAGTGCCAAACCCCGCTTTTCCTGAGACTCATGGAAAGACTCCCCCTCCCTCTGGGGCACGGGGGGCCAGCCCTTGCTCCGTGCCCTTGGCATGCCTTCGAGAGCCACTGTTCCAGGGCAGGTCAGTCATACGCCCATTCCTTGCAGCAAAATGAGGAAATGTTACTTGCATTAACCCCACTACTCCCACACTTAAACACCCGTGTGCTCCACAGGCAGGCGAACAGAACAGCCTTTGTCCCTCGCAGTGTGGGGCTGGCTGGCCGCCCTCCGGGTAGCACATACTGGTCAGGCAGATTTGCATGGAGCTGTGGAGTGTGATCACGGCCTTGGAGGACTTGAGTTAGACCTGTGCTGCTTTACAGTGGCTGAACATCCAGTTCAGCTTCTTTCTTGAAGTTTTGGATTGAGGGGCAGGTGCAGTTGTAGGGAACAGTGACCTAGAAACGTGTTTGTGGGAGTTATTTTTTTTTTTCAATCCTACTTCTAGCTGGTTTTATCTCTAATCTTTAGAGAGGATCCTGCTTCTAACTGTTCCACTGACTTGCCACTGGCAAGTCAACAGGTTTTGTGAAATGAAAGCAAGCAGTTTGAGTTATGCAATACAGACTGAATGCCCTGTTCTTTCATGTTCCTCTGTCCCTAATGGATGCTTTGCTAGTAAAGCAAAGGGGCACCTTGTTCATTCACTGTTGGCGTTATCAATTTCCCAGCCTTGCCTTGCTGATCACCTCGACAGCCACTTACCAACTTTGCTTCTGAGGTTTAACTTGTTACTGATTTCTTAGTTGATGGGTCAGGCTGTTGGAGAACAGCCCATCAAGACTTATTCTTCAGGGTGTGTTGTTCTGCTGCATTTTTTTTCTGGCCTGCTGGCTAAAACAGAGGTATCAGGAAAAGGTGTCTTTGAAAGCCTGCTTGACCATGTCCAATTTCTGCCCAGCTTTTCTGTGGTGTAGGACGTAAAAATGTCTGTCCTGTTTCTTATATACAGCTTATATATGTCTTTTACCCTCTCATGGCTTTTCTCATTCTTATACTCCATGGAACTTGTTGTTCTCCCCAGCCCTCCTATGGCTGCTTTAACTGCATCAGAAGACAATGAAGGAGGATTCTCAACTTAACATTATTACATGCTAGCTTGGAAGAACTTTATAGAGCTGTTACTTGCAAGCAGTTTTCCTATTTTCTACATGTACAAGACAGGTGTATTCTGTAAGGTGAGGAGGTTGAGCAGTCAGAGAAGTGTCATAACACTGCTATGCAACCAAACGCATTTTTTTTAAAGATGACAGCTAAAGGAACCACGTACTCACGTTTTATAATGTGTGAGCTCAACAGAATATGCTAGACAGCCCAAAACCACATGACTTTCTTGAAAACTTCTGTATAGTCAGAAAGAAAGGAGTCTTATGGTCTAGAAACAACCAAAGTATAAAGTTTGTCCCAGTTCCACCCTTCTCCAGACACCTCTCTTAGACAATCCTTGTAAGAGGTTTTTTTTAGTGTTTTTTCAGCTCTGTACATTATGCATCTTCCTCTACCCCATGTTAGTCACCACATTCATCCTGTCACTCACCTTGCCCCTTCTCACTCTCTTTATCTACTTTTACTGGCTTCGTTGCAGCTTCCTCTGATTTCACCTGCTTCAGGTCCCACGACTCTACCCATGCCTCTTTCCTTCTCTCCTTTCACTGACTTTTGTCAGAGTATTTCTTTGTCTCTGTTTCTCCCTTATTTCTCTGTTCCAGCCCATGTAATGCCCAAATGAAGACCATTCCTTCTCTTTCTGTATCATCTGTGGCTGTCAAATTTTCAGCTCAAAAGCCCATTAAAATAACTTTTAGTATCTCCTGAACACCTCCTCCCTCAGTCATTAGGGATGTTGTCACCACCCTGTTTCTCAGCTCTGTCACCTATTCTGACCCCTTTCTAGCTATTGCATTCAAACCATTAATCTTGCCACATCTCTAAGATGCAGCATTTCTTTTTCTATCCATCCTTCTTATTGTATATCCCATTCAGGTTGTCTTCATTTGAGAGCATCATTAGTACAGCATCCATTGTTCTGCCTTGTCCAATCTTGTATTTAAAAGATCTGTTTTCCTAGGCTATTGCATGGACTGTTCCAGCCTGTCTTTGCTTGTCTCTGCTTGTTCCTTGCTCTACCACATCTATCATAACGCTTTGTTTTGTTTCCCAGGCCAGTCCTGTCTGTATCTCTTGCTTGTCATCTGTCATTCAGTATTGAGAGAGAATTTGCCACCTTCAGTCAAACCCAGATGCACTAGCCCAAGCCATCCTGGAAATGTGTCATCCTCTGTGTGTGATGCTGGAAGCTCACTTGCCTCCACTTGCAGAATCGTGTGGGATGTGCTGTCTCGGTACCTGGCTCACAGCAGCAACGCGGTTCCTCTGACACTGGAGCTCTAGGCCATGATGAAATTCCCCAGATGCTTCAAACATGTTAGTAGTTATTGTCGCTGTTCTTGAAAATAAAACTTGCTTTAGGAGAACTTGGAAGACCTTCTAGCTTTAGTCTGAAAACAAAATGCTGGTTGCGAAGCAGATCCGTCTTTTTTTTTTTTTTTTAATTGTTGTCCAGAGTGGCCCATCTAAATGGATGTTTTTCTTGAAGTGTGCCAATGCGGCCATGCCTTAATCTATGCACTACACAGAGAATCTGTCAGGCCAGTTTTCTTTCCATTGAAAATTATTTCGTGAATCTTAGTACTCAAGGAAGAGAACAGCTTGTAACATTTTGGCAGGATTATGTGAGTAAACTGTCCAGGGAAGTACTGGCTGTAAAGTTGTGTGGGCTTAAACCATGCAGTACTAGCTAGAGAAACATACAGTGGGTGTAGCTGTACTCTAGTAACATGGTGTTACACACTGTAAAATTCAGAGCAAATTGTGGGCCTTTGACAGCCTGTTTTCCATTTTAGAAATACATGATCATATGCAGTTTAAGAAACTGTACTTGTTTTGATGTTTTCTGGCCACAGCTCAACAGTGAATGACATCCTTTGGGGAGGTGTTAGCTGCAGTTGTTACTGAGGTCTAATTCAATGCATAACAGGGTTGATAGTTGCTTAGTTTGGATGCTGGGTAAAGTGTGATAGTGGAAGATTTGGGAGTTAAGGAAACTTGATTTTCATGAATTGGTTTGCAGGTAGCAATGCATGCCCCTCTCACGATTTCATTCTCAGTCCTTGCTTTCAGTTGCTGAACTGAAAACTGAGTAGAAATTTGTCCACTGAATGTCCACTCAGATCCTGGATTTTTGATTTGATTTTATTTTTTCTTTTAAAGATGCATTTGAAATGGTACAAACACCCCAGTGTTACTAGGTGGAAGTATTTTCATCACCCATTAAAAAAATAAAAATTCTTCTCCAAGAAGCTATTCAATAGTTCTGTGTTATGAAAAGGGCAGTAATAATTTAGTGATTTATATGTCAAAGAAAGGTTAAAGGGGGAAAAAAACCCAGTTGTATGGATCCAGGTGAAATTTTTTACTCTGGCTGTTGAACTGTTGAAGGTTTCTGTATGTGTTGAGCATGTTCTCTTCCTCTGTAGTTCTGTATACACAGCATCCAAAGAGGCAGTGATGCCAACCAGAGGGTCCGGGAGGGTCATATTTGTGTTTGTGGCTTCACTGGTGTAAAATGAGAGCATAGTGCTACCTCGGAAGATACCCTATTTTGAAGCATCTTAGGAAGACTTGCAGAGAAGTTCTCATTCGCATCCTCAGCGCATGTTTGCACGGTATGCAAAGCTCTGCTGAACAGAGCAGGCAAACACACCCCGAGCTGACTGCCTGGTTTGTCTGTGCTCTGTGCCCTGCCTGGAGAATGGGGCAGAAAGTAGGAGTCTGTGTGTCGGATGGGTCTAATCCAGACTCAATTCTAGCACCACTTCTCCTGTCTTTGTTACTTGTTAATATTTTGACACATTTTTCACCTCGTTGGAGAAAGGGTGTTGATAAATGACCCAGTAAGAGTGTTCTTTTTTCCTCTACTGATTTTGAGCAGTTTATGTGTGCCTGCAATACTAATGTCCTTGGCTTTAGGAGGAGTTGAATTGCACTGTATTTTGTACTTGTAGAAAGCAGAGCCCTGTTTGTGCTTCCAGGAAGTCCTGGAAATGTGCTTTAGCATGGTATCTAGCTTATACTCAGAGCCTTGCTTTCCAAGTCTGCTCTCTTGTGAGAGAGGGGAAGGGTGATGATGGGGCTGGTCCCCGCTGCACGGCTGCCCCGGGAGGCCTCACTAGGGCACATGATCTTTGCTTTCCAAGTGCACCGGTTATAGTTTCTCTGCTTGTCTCCTCTGTTACTTGCTTGTTCTACTAAAGCACCTGTGCTGCTTATTGCAGCTATTAATTTTTCACATTTATATACAAATTCCTTTCAGTTCCCAGTTCAGCTGTTACAATATTGAAAGGCTCTTTTCATTTGCAGACAAGTGGGTTTGTTTGTATGCTCCTGGCTTCCTAAACTGACACCTAAAACAATCTTCAAAACCTTAGGCCCTATTTGCTGCTCATACCAGCAAGGTGACAAGTAAGGTCTGGACAATAATTAATGTAATTTTAGTGAAAATTAAAGGAGTGTCCTTCTGTTTCTGCTTTATTTACTTATACTGGGGGCTCTTGAATAATTTTCTCTCTCCAGGTTTGGTCACTGACTGACTTGTGTGACTGCAGCATGGCTTTGTGTGCAATCAGGCCTTCAAGGCGGCTCTACACTCGCCCCTTGCATCATTTGAGTGGCAGTGTTATTCCCTTGGTGCAGTCCTGGCTGAGAATGGCTCTTAGAGAAAGGACTGGAAGTAAATTATTACAATTGCAAATTATATTCCAGTTAAGATTGTGCAACGCTTACTTGAAATATGCTCCCTCAGTGATAGTTATCCAAACTAAGTCCCACTCTACTACAAGCCACAAGGTAAAATCTTCATCTGTTTCATCTCTTGCTGATGCCACCTACCACAGAAGCACGTCTGATCAGTGAGGAATAAGAATGAAGCATTATTTTTGTCGTAGAAAAATGCCACATGGTGTTTAGCAGCACGCAGCAGGAGCTGGAGACACACACATATGCACACACCCACACCCCACACGCCCCCCCCCAGGCTTTGGGTTACCATGGAAGTAACACCCCCATGCACAGACTCTGCGAAGGGCTCTGTGAGGGGATTCACTGTGTGGGGGTGAAAACAAAAGACAGGTCACAACTAAAGTCACTCTGCAGTGTGAAAACAAAAGTCAGGCCACAGCTAGAGTCACTCTGTATTTTTTTTGTCCTTGTTGAGACCAGTTTCTACTCATGCTTGCTTATTGACTGTGGGGTCAGAAGGGTGACCTCAATTTACCATTAATTGTGTAATGCTCCAAGATGTATAATACACAAGGTAAACATGTTATATGTGCCCAGGCAATGTAGTGCAGGAGGGCACTTAGGTCTGCACATCAGAAAGGCAGAGGAACATAACTGTGGCTTAGGATGTTAGAGACAGCTCCAATAAAGTTAGGAGAAAATGTGCCCTCCCTTATTCTGCATTTTCATCTTAGTATTGGTTTCCTTCCAAGTTCTTCTTCCAGGCAGTCTCAGAGTAGTGTCCAAGAAAACTACTTTTCCCTTTAAGATGTCTTTATAGATATTCAGTCAAACTTTCTGTGCTTTCACCTTCAAATGCTTGCACGTGTTAATGATTGGCAAAGATTTCAGGAGATTACTGGAGAATTACATCATCGTGGATTTTAGAGATTGCCTGGTATCCTGTGGCACAAACAGCAATACCTCTGCCAGCTTGATTCACCAGTGTGTGTCTTGGTGGGTTACGAATTTATATATTTCTTTTCAGTGTACTAAGTGACTAGAGAAGATGGTAGTTGCTGTGAAGATTTCAGAGAAAGGATGTGCTTTCCATTCACCATAATGTAGCTTTTCCTGAAGATCCACATCCCTCTCCAATACTGTTTGGTGGCTTATGCCCAAACTCAATCAGTTCATGAAAAGCCTTCAAAACCAGGTAAGATTTGCAGAGTGCCCAGGAGTTGAACAATGCAACGATGCAAGTTAGCCATGGGCTTGAAGAACTTTCATTAAATTGAAGTCTGCAAGTTTAGGATTCTAAGTTTTATTCTGTAGTGCATATGGTAGGGAGGACTGTTTTTTTCAAAGCCATTAAGTGAATGCAGGCCAAAAACTCAAACACACTTGGGAGCTTGGGCAGCCTGTGAATCCCAGTTGTTTGCTCCATATGTGAAGCTTTGCTTATCAAAGCTGCACTAAGAGCACAAGCCTTTGTCCTATGCAGTCCCATTTGTTCTGTATTCAGGCTAGAGACAAGGAGATTTGCAAGATCTTTAAGTTCAGAAACCAGCAAACTGAAGTAATTCTAGAATTTATTTTATAATGCCCAAAAAAGACAGATACCTTAAATGTTACAGGAGCATAAGGAGACAGTCGAAGTTGTTTGACTGCTTAGCACTTTCTGTATAACCCTTCCTGAGGTTAGCACAATTTGGGGAAAAAAAATGTTAAGAACCCAGCCAGACCCATAACTCTTAAACCTTTTACCTTTTAAATCTCTCACCCGCTGTGTTCTGGGATACATACAGGAGCTATACAGACCTTCAAGAAATGTTATGGGCACTGATGTTCTAACAGCTGAGAAAAGACATCTTTTTTAGTGTGCATTCTCTCAATTGGGAGAGCAGCTGAGTGCATTCTGTTCATACCACATCATGTGGATGCTCCCCTGTTGCCCTTCACAGAGTTGGATGCTACCATCAGTGTTTAGCAGTTAATACGTTTAAGGGAGGAGACATGCTGCTCCTAGGAATGTGTGTGTGTATATATACGCATGTTGAGAGGGGTTTTTTGGGGTCTTTTTTTTTTTTTTCATGTTTGAAACTACTGGGTAAAGTGCAGAGTCATTCTCTTTGCACCCAGCTCCATGCACTAGCTACTGTATCATCTAGCCCAGGGGCTGGATTGCTGGATTCATATTTCTCAGTTTCGCAAGGCAGTGTGTGTTGGGTGAGCACATGGGAACTGAAAGATGTGGAATTACCTCCCATCCATGAAGGTCTTGAATACTGGGTCCTCCTCTTTCTTTTCTGGGGAGTGCTATTACTGATGGCTGTAGAGTAGAAGGTGGGCTCCACTTTGCTGGCTAGAGGAAAGAAAAGGGCTGCAACTGTAGTCAAAAAGCCCGTCTCTAATGGATGTTGTCCAAGAACCATCCTTGCCCTTTCCAAGGAGGAGTGACTTTTCATTCTGTTCCTGATCTAGACTAGATATTAGGAAGCATTTCTTTCCGGAAGGGGTTGTTAGGCCTTGGAATGGGCTGCCCAGGGAGGTGGTGGAGTCCCCATCCCTGGAGGTGTTTAAGAGTTGGATTGACTTAGTGCTTAGGGACATGGTGTAGTTGGGAACTGTCAGTGTTAGATCAGTGGTTGGACTTGTTGATCTTCAAGGTCTTTTCCAACCTGGACGATTCTGTGATCAGACATTGGTGGGAGCTATGCTTAGGCTGGGGAATCTGTGAGGCATCTTGATGCTTTGTGAACTTCACAGACCAGCAGCAAAATGTTAAGTTAATAAAAGCACGTTTAGGGCTCTGCAGAGCTGACTAGAGGTTTTCTGGTTGCAGAGATTTAGGGGTTAAGTGCCTCAGTCCCACAGAGGCATTGGCAGAGACAGACAAGTCCTTTAGACGTTCTGGCTCCAGGATCCTGCCAGAAAGGGGATGGCAGAGTCCAAGAGGCACCCCTTCATCTCTCCCCATCCTCCTCACAAACACCCAGCAGCTTGTTGCATGCTCAGGTGTGCGGGAAGCCGTGCGAGCCCTCGCCGTGCCCCTGCGCTGTGGCACAGCCAGCTTTCCCCAGCCCCACCTGGAGCAGCGGAATTTGCCTTCTGGCAGGACTTGTCTCTGTTGCTGGCACACTCTTAATGCGGGTGGAAGGATTTAAAAAAGCAGCCGCCTAATCCACTCCTGACCCTCCTTAAAAGCCTCCCCTGCACACCGCCACGTCGGGCTGGCGCTTGCCGCGTTGCTAAGGCCTGCATGTATCCTGGAGACGGCGCCCAGCAAATAGCTGAGCCGCTCTCTGGAAAGCCAATATCGCAGCCCGGATTGCAGTGCTCCAGCACGCTTGGGCTTTCTGCAAGAAGGAATTCAATGTCTTCCTTCTGCTAAAGCGATGGCAACCGTTTCTTCGGCAAAGAAGATGTGGAAACCCACGGATGCGCTGATAAGCATCCCTCTGAGATAAGGGGGTGGGGAGGGGGCGTTCTGGCACACGTGCTGTGCGGGACCAGCTATGGCTGTGTCGAACCATTTAGACTTCTGCTTTTGAGAGCTGCAAAACAGCTTTTGTTCACAGACCTCTGCCCCCATCAATGCCCCTTGCTGTGGGCTGTACAGTGGTCACTTAAGAAGCCTGCTGCGTTTTTTTTTTTTTTTTTTTTTTTTTTTTTTTTCCTTGGGGGCTGAAACCATGGCAAAGGTCCCTGACCGAAGCAGGCACAAATGGAGTGCGCTTCACACGTTCCTCCGCTGCAACATGAACCCGGAGACCCAGCGGGTAGTGGTCTTTGTCATCCTGCTCTTCCTTATCATCGTCAACGTGGTGCTGATGTTTCTTTTGGCATTTCACTGAAGGAGGACTGCCGGTAGTGGTGTGGTGCATGGGGGTTTCCAGGACTGGGCAACAAATCAGCAGGTCAGCTTGTCATTGTCTGCCTCTGGTCTGCTTGTCTGCTGTTACGGTAACTGTGTGTCTCAGAGTATCCCTCCTTTGTTTTTTAATCATCACCTCCTTCCCCACCCTGCTCCCCTCACTCTCCTCCTGTCATCACCTGTGCCTTGCGGTCTGGATCACCGTTAAACCAGAGAAAGGGAAAGAGGTAACACAGCCAACCTGCTTAATCGTAACTGCTCTCCGTGGTCCTAACGAGCCTCCATTCCTAACGATGATGATACCGTGCCTATACGTAGCACTTCTAAGCCCTGGAGAAGCCCCGTGTGCTGCTGCTTTGTTTGCAGAGGGACAGTCATCCTATAACGAGCCCTTACACAAGGACCTACTACATGTAAACACCTGCTGTAAAAGGCTGAACCCCGTAATGCCTCCGTTGCTCTGCCACTGCGAACATTGTGCTGTGCGGCGGTGTGAGTAATGCCCAATTACCCAAAGTGATTGATCAATAGAGTGCATCAGGAATTTGGGCTGAATAAATGCTGCAGCAGAGAGGAAGGAGTGTTTTGTTGGCTTTTATCCTGTTTCCTTTATTATATCTTAGTGCTTACCTGATACGTGTATTAAAATGGCTGGCAGAACCACAGCACAGGACACTGCTTGCGGGCCACATGTCTCTCACTGGCCAGTGGTAGCCATGCGCAGCAGGGAAGTGACTCAAGGAGCACTATCCTAGACCCATTAGGAAGGAAAGGCAGCAAAGCAGCATGCTCGCTCCAGGCCTATTCACCTCAATGATATTTTTATCAGCAGCCCTGTACATCACAGCACTTCCAGACTTGGGCATTGGCACCTCCCTGGAGCAACTTGATGGCATTGAAGGAGACCACTTTCTGGAGGAAGACAGACTGGAAAGGAAGCCACGGTGCACTGTTCTTAACGACACTGCTTGCATTTGTGCTGGAGACTGTGAAAAATATCCAAGCCTTTAAAATTCAGCAGGATCCTTAATTTTGTGTGTTAGGTAATCTGCAATTTAAGTACAGCTTTCATGAGGGTTGTGCATTTGCTGGCACTAATGGTTGAAGTTACTGCAGTCCTTTCAGACTTGAATGTTTACGGCTCCTGAAGTCTGATCTGATGTTGAGAAAGGCTGGATGGTCATGTTGTGTCTGTTACCATGAGTGATGTACTCTGTACCAGTTATTTATGTGATTGTGTGTAATACATTAGTGTTGTACAAAAACCACATCACTTTAGCACACAAAAAAATGAAGTTTGTTCTTGCTGAGCTCCTTTCTGTTACATCTGAGTATGGAACATCCTTTTCCCTGAGAGAGGAGAGTCTCCTGCAGTGCTGGGTGTGGGGCAGCAGCAGGCCCCAGCTCTCTGCACTTCTCTGGGAACCTCTTATCTGGATGAACAGTTTTGAATTATTAAAAATCTCAAACTAGGCTGTTAAGTCTATTAGCTAGACATTGTGATGAACAGCCACTGGAATCATCCAGACTATGTTGTTTTCTGAAGTTACCATTTAAAAAAAACCAAACAAACAAAAAAAAAAAAACAACCAAAAAAACCCAACAAAACAACCCAAACCTCAGCAAGCAGCACTGGCTTTCAAACAGACGTGTTTTCTCTCCCCTGTAAACTTTACCTGTGGTCTCAGTTACAGCTGGAATCATAACTTTATGGCATAAGGTGGAAAAAAGATTGTTTATTGGAAAAGACAAGTGAAAGATGTGAAAGTATACTCAGTCTTCAAGTGACAGATGAGGGACCAAAGTATGGCTTTGGGGTCATAGGTACAGAAAGCTTTTGGCAGCTGCTTGTGCATGATCTGCCCTCATTTGAGCAGGCTCTGAAAGTGCTTGAGTGTTCAGCAGTTCTCACCCCTCATCTAGTGGGTGAGTGTTTTTCTCTCGACAGCAGTGGGAGCAGTAACAGGGCTCAGTGTCATGGCAGCCCCTGCAATGTGTTTGAACTGTCAGTTACTGCTGTCTCGCCTGCTCTGTATCTTGAAATAGTGCAAAACACATCTGATGTAAGATGAGAACTACAGTTATTCACAGGGCCTGCATGTACACACATAGCTCTGGAGAGTATTCAGTAGGTTGACTCCATTCATAATCCAAACGTTTGGCTTGGCACACGGAGGCCGTGTGGGGCAGCTGGTAGGCTCAGCACAATAGTTAGCCAGCCAAGACTGATCCTAGATTTATGAAGTGACTTGTGCTCTTGTTTAGCTTGGTGTCATGACACTGAAATGCTCCTTGGGTGGCTTTTGTCACTGAACTGGAGACTGTAGCTTCCTGTTACACCCTGCCTAGAAAAGTGCTTCAGGGAAACTTCTCAGGAACGTCTTGTCTTTAGTGTCCTGCAGAACTGATTAGGTAACTGGAGCTGCTTCTTGCTGAGTTTGGGGACACCCTATTTCCACTGCTCGCTAAAGGACTCTGCTGGGTTTCAAAAGGATGGGATACTAAACCTGGCAATGGTGGGCTGCCAGGGCAGGCACAGCCCTACTGTGAGCAGGCAAATGCTCCCACAACACTGCAAACTCCTCCTTCCCTGCTCTCTGTCCCACTTTTACCATATCTGCACCATTCCTGGTATGGTGTCCTTATTTCTAAAAAGTTCCCTTTTCTCTGCCCAGCTACAGCAGCTGTGTCTGTGGGAGCCAGAGCCATTTGCCTTTGCTGCTTTGACACGTCAAAGCTTGTGCAGAAGCAGCCAGTGCGTGTGATGGGAGGTGGAGGAGTGTCTTGCTAACAGCTGATCCAGCAACCCAAAATGCTCACTGATACTAGAGAGAAAATGTAAGTCTCAGGCGTAACATGAGTTTGGGCAGTTAATGCCTCTGAGGTACAGAGCTGCCACATTGCTCCCTGCCAGGCAGCATTCCCCCCTGGGAAACGTTGCATTTGTTGATGCAAAGGATCTGAGACTTTCCCAGCGGGCGAAGACCTGTCAGCTGCTAGAGAAATAAAGCAAAGAATTGTTTTCTTCAAGGGCTATGGGGAGTCCAGGACAGTGAGGGAAAACCTGGAAGAAAAGTATGTTATAGAAAAAGGTAATGCAACCCCTGGTGAAACTGCCTCCCCCTTCCCTGTATGGGGCAATTTGCATTACCCCTGCATAAGGCAATTTCACCAGATCATTTGTACCAGAGTAGTTGGGAGCAAAAAAAGTAGAATCGTTCTTGCATTTAAAATTCCTACTAAGACAAACAGCAAGATTACAAGGATATGTGTAATAACTCATTGAAGATATGTGTAATAATGCTGCCTGCCACAGGTGTTAATGCTGGTTGCTAAGAGCCGGGGAAAAAAATTCCTCTTAATATTTAATATCAGGTGAATTTTATTTTTCTCTTTTCACTGCTTGTCTGGGTGTTTGATACCTGACTAATCCTGAAGTATCTGTGTTGAGTTTTGTTATGGGGAACCCAGTGTTTTTCTCCTTCCTCAACTTCACCTACAGCTGTACACATTCAGCTGGAAGCTGCAGCTGACGTATATAAGCATTTATCAGTCTGACATTAGTTGTGACTCATTCAAGCCTGTCTCAGATCTTGGCTGAAGAAACTGCGATGGCCGATAAAGCCCAGGAAAAATAAAGCTTATGAAGGATCCCTGAATCATGTGTAGGAGCTATAGGTGGGGATAGAAGGATAGTGGAGAAGGAGAAGCCTTTGGCATTTCTGTCTATGAAGCTGTTTTTATTTTCTTTGCTCTTGGTGCACTTATTTGACACAAGAGACGGGTGCTCTGCAGGACGGCTGTGATTGCCTTCCCTGCAGTCATCCGAACGACAGGTTCTGCCATGATATTTGGGCCAGGGAGAGCGCAGTGAAGCCAGGGGAGGGGCAGCCACCCCATCGCTGCCCCTCTGCAAAGCACTTGGCATGCCTGGTGCCCGCCGTACTCGCTGCTGCTGCTGCAGACCAGGTCACATCAGCTGGGCCCTTTCGGGGCTGCTGCACTCCTCCTCCTCCTCCTCTTCCTCCCCAGGATGCAGAACAAGAGTTGTGCCTCCACTCTTTCCCTGTGCTGTCACTGTGGTGCTGGCGTACTCCAGCTGCGTGACAAAGCAGCGTGCGGGAATGGGGCAGGCTACTGCTTCCCTGAGCCCTGCACGTGTAGTTTGTGTTGCCCCTGCGTGGGGCAAGTTCACCAGAACATTTAACAGTCAAGAGCTTTGCTCTGCTACTGCTTTACTTTGAGCCTCACAAGTGCAAAGAGAATCTATTAACAGGAGTGAGACGAAGACATCATTTCCAGAGGGAGATCTGGGCTTTAGATTGTATCTTTTCTTAATTTGTTCTCCCAGGCTAAACTCATTTATGTGGTGATATGTGGTATCTGCTGTCTTTGTGATTTATTCTTGGAATCTAAGGCATGAGCTGGCCAGATAAGAAACACAGTAAGCATTTAGGATGATAACATCAACAATTACTTTTAATTAATGCTTCCAGTGTTTTGATTTACAGAAGAAAAAAAAAAAGAAAAAACACAAAACCAAAAGAAGTCCCATTATACAGGTTCAAGAAAGATTTTAAGAGGGGGAGTACTTGTTATTTATGCCATGTTACTGATTAACTACAGAATGTGCTGGAAACTCTGGAATAAAATTATGTCTTATTTGAATCTTTGTATCTGTTCTTTGGCTGGGATTACTCCAGGCATGACTGTGGTTATCGCATGCAGTACACCCACTCTGTCCGTGTTTGGCAGTGGTGGAAACAGGACTTGGACCTGGTGAAGGCCCACAGTAGTGTTCTCTGTCCTGTTGCACGCTGCAAGCCTTCTGTGTTTGTCACTGGTAAGAGTGACAGTCAGCTCAGCTATCCTGGTAATGCTAAAGGAAAAACGTCTCCCCAAGTACCAAAAGGATGTTGCTGAACCTTTCAGCAGAAGAGTCTGTCGGGTGTAAAGGACTATGGAGAGATAAATTTGAGAGTTTGCTCTCCCTTATAGCTGACCAGCTGATCTGCCCCTCTGGAACAAGTGCCTGGTGCAGGGCTCTGGTTCCATGTGTCCTGCTGCAGCATTGAGGTCCATGTCTTCCCCTTCTCCCTCCAAGGAGGGAGACCCCAGTGCAGTCCCTTCCAGCATGCTTTTCCCTCCAGACAGCACCAGTTTCACATAGGGCACCTGAATCTCTGCTGTCCCTTGGTGGCAGAGCAAGGTAGAGCCTCCGCCAGCTGGGGGAAGAGAGGCTGCCTTCACACCCACCTCCCTTCCTGCAGCAGCTCCCATCCAGAGCAGGCACTTGGGCAAAGCCAAGGTGGCACGGGACATGGAGCAAACCACCATAGCATTCACGCTTAAAAATTTTGTGCTTGTTTGGTGTTGCATGCGTTTAGGATATCAACACAAGAATGGAATTAGTATGTTGTCTTCTACTAAGCTGTGCTGGTTTGTAGTGACCACTGTGCAGGGGCAGGTCATGAATGCTATTTATAGGTCCAGTGTCTGTAGTCTTTGTGGTAACGTGGCTCAGAACAGTGTAGTAGAGCTGGGTTTGACTGCTTGCAGTTGTCTTGAATCATGATCCTGTCCAGTCTTGGCATGCTGAGTGTCTGCAGAGTTGTGGCAAATTTTGTCTGGAAATATAAACATTGTACGTAGGCATCAGATGTGAATCTAAAGAGCTACACCAGGATCTCTCAGCAGCAGCCTAAGACAGCTTTCCTCACCTCAGCAAATGAAATAGTTCCAGCAGGAGATTAAGAAAAGATAGGCTGCTAAGGAGTCATCACTTAGTATTTTTAGTATCTCAATTCACACCTGTAGCACCCAGGAGTCAGGACTTGTTATACTAAGCACTATCTAATTATGGAGTGAGAAGACTTGCTCAGGATGCCAAGAGAGGAGGGCCAGGGACTGCAGTATCCCATTGCTGCCTGGTTTACCAGAATGTGCTCTGCATTGAGCTGCTTTTGCAAAACTACTTTGTCATACTGAAAACCCGTGGCCACTATGGGAGGGTTGTTCAGGGAGTCAAGGCAACTAAAATGAGAACCTGTGAGGAACAGGAGATATGTTTATCTTTTCCTGTTTGGACTAAAGAAGCCATGTTCTGCAGGAGAAACAGCAGGTACTTCAGTCTCCTGTAGTTAGAGGGCTTGCTTTCAAGGTGGTCTTGGAATCAGGAATGTGATTCTGGTTTGAGGCTTTAGCTTTGTTTAGGCCATTAGGTTTCTTCATCCAGATGGTGTGAACTTGAGACAAATTAATAAAATAGATATATTCAAAGGCATAATAGTACAGCGTCTCAGAAGATCCCAGGAACCTGCTGCTTCTTGAATCAGTCTTCTTTACCTAGCACAGACCACATGCAATATGAAAAGGTTAGTGACGTTGAAAGGTTATGAAATATGAAAGGTTAGTAGAAATTACTCATTTTTATATTTACAGATACTAACCAAAACCAAAGGCTAGGCATTCTCCTTTGCCTGACAGTGAGACATTATCAAGGTTTTTTGTTTTTTTGTTCTGTTGATATTCAGATTTTCTTCTGTCCTATTTTCAAAGAAAAGGACAGACAGTGATTCTTAGTTCAGTGAAGAAAGGATCTAAACCAGTGTGTGCACTGGGAGAGAGATCACCAGAAAGGTGGCAGGGGGTGGGATGGAGGTGAAAATCATAAGTTTTTGGTCACCAAAAACATGCAAGGTTTCTTTCTCAGGAGAAGATGAAGAAAAGAAACAGATAGTAAACTCTGCATGGCTTTTTATTTAGGCAAGGAGACCATCTTTGAGAGCCAGGTCATGGAAATTGCTAAACAGTATCTGTTCACCCAGCACGTCCTCCAGCACCTACCAGTGTTGTACAGACTTTGGCACAGTGCTGTTAATCTAAGGGAGATGTTTTCACAGGAGATAGGAGCAATAAAAACCATTTCAGCGTGTTCTTTGCAGTGGGTTCCATTAAAATGAAATCATGTATACACATGAAAAGGAAAGCCACGCACTGTGTTTCTGGCTTACTGCCCAAAGAGATGCTGACCTTTTGATGATTCAGAGTGGTTTGCTAGCAATGCAGTTTGTATCTGCTTTAAAATGCTTTCTTTAACCTTATTTGTAAAACAAATTTAGATTAATTTGCTTTCAAGCGATAACTGATTCTGTAACTTGCTGTATTTTTGCGGGGAAGGGAATAGCAACAGAGAGCTCTGGGAACTGCATGGTTCTCTTACCTTTTCTTCTACAGAGAGCCAGGATGTAACGTTTATCCTCAATAAATCCAAGTGTTGGATGAGCTGCAGCTGAACTGTTTTGGATACGTTGTCCTGGGGAATCAGTATGGTATATTCCTCACTTCTCCAAAAAAATAATGGTGAAAGAGGAAGCAAAAAAAAAAAAATATCTCAAAATTAAGTCATGGGAGGGTCCTGCATAGAGGGAGAAGGATGGTGGGAAGCGTTCCAAGGGGATGTGCTGGTGGGCATGCACAGAGGAAGGGTAATGCTGTAGGCAACAGCAAGAGGGGAATGGGGCATGTTTGTAGCATCAGTGACAGAAAAATGTGTTAATGTAACATTGAGTAAAATTTTCTGAAGAAAATAGTTTCATTTGGGTGCCAGAGAAACAGTAGTGTAAGGAAGATGCAACAGCACTCACTCTTAAATGTGAGGACAACTAAACAGACACATTTCCATTCACAGACTGTACAGTTAAAATCAGAGCATCAGAAAATGTAAAAATTGCATTAACCAGATATGCTTCATATTCTGCAGTATTCTTCAAAATTGTTGGTGAGGTATGACGGGGAGTCAGTCAGTCTGACACAGTTTTCATCTGATGCCAAACTGGAACCAGAAACTAGAAACTTTGTAGATGTGTGAGCCCTAGGTCAAAGTCTTGTTCAAACCTGAGAGTTCAACCCAAGGCCTCACTCCTTTCTAGTCTGAAAGCAGAGAAAATAGGAGAATAGTGTCTGGCTGATTTCCAGGTGCTGCTACAGCACCAGCCCAATAACCCCTGTTACAAATCCTGGAGTAGTTGTGTGCACCCACCTCCAGCTGCTGCCGTCAGAGCTGTCGGGTGTGGGTCTGTGCTGAGCCAGGAGAGAGGGGCTCAGCACTCCCCAGAGCACCCTAGAATAGATGGAATAGGGGTTAAAAAGAGTGATTCTATCAGAGATCTGGGCTGTTTGGGGCAAATGGGACTATGGCACTTGGATCCTACCTTAACCTAGAGTGATGAATGCGACAAAATTGGGAGAGGTATGAGGAGTGGGTTAGCCAAAAGTTAAAGATACAAACCACTTTTAAGCATTAGAGTATTTCAAGCTCCTTAAGCTACTTTAAGGCTTTAGATGGGTTTAAAATGCTTAAAACACTTTAGGGCCTTAGATGGGTTTAAGGTGATTTAGAGCTTTGGAATTACTTAAGTTCTCTGAGTGCTTGAGGAGGTTTGGAGGTCCTTTGAGCTCTTAATTGTAAAGGCCTTTCTGAACATTTTGAGTGAGGATGTGGCTCATACCTGCTCCTGTAACCTCTGTGCAGGGACTCTTCCTCCCTGAAAGCCTCCCAGACAATGTCTGAACAGACAGGTTTTCCTGGGTACACTTTCATTCTCTCTTTTTTTTGAAAAAAAAGACCACGAGTCAGATATCCATGTGGCAGGGATGAATGGATACTCCAGGTGTGTGGGCTGACCCTCCTCCATGCTCCTGG
Source organism: Athene cunicularia (assembly GCF_003259725.1). NCBI lineage: Eukaryota > Metazoa > Chordata > Aves > Strigiformes > Strigidae > Athene > Athene cunicularia. The sequence continues at coordinate 24,810,878 of NW_020799110.1, forward strand.
CGAGTGTTGCGTGGGTAGGATAAAGTGTGTGGAATCTGTTGTGTTGAAGCCCTGTGGAAGTGCTACACTTACTCTGCCTGAGGAGTCCCAGCCAGGAGGATGACAGCCTACCCCAGAGGATGTCATAACATCCTTGTAATCATTGTGCTGGCAATTGATCATTTTCCACCAGAACGAGAGTGTTGCTGTAACTCAGGAAACATATCTGTCCCTGTCAAGTTAACATTTTCAGGGCTCACCATTTTCAAGAACTATTTGTTGGTAATATGAATAGGCAACATTTTCCTTTGTGTTTTTTACTACCCTAATAACCTAAGACCATCTCTATAGGGCCAGCCAGTAACGCTTTTATCTGTGACCTGGGGTAGCTGCTCAGGAATAGCTGCAAGTATGCCCTGGCTCTTTCCCTTTTGCGCCTTCCCAGATGCATTTAAGATCCTTGATGGGCTGTATCCTGATATGATGTGTTTAAATGGCTTTGAAAGACATACATTTGCTTAATCTCTTTTTAAATCATCTACATGTTTGGCTCTGTGACATCCTGTGGCACAGCTTAATTATGCACCACAGGGAAAATGTACTGCTTTTGTACTAAACTTCTTGCCTGGTGATTTCACGAGGGCACCCATTGACCTTGCATTATGAATAACCATTTTGTAAGCCTTCATCTCGTGGTCACCCTCCATCCACCTTTCTCTATTGTGGCTTCAAGGTCTGTTTAGCTTGTACAGGCCTAGAAACTCTTCCCACTTTCGATTTGTGCTGCTCTTTGTGCCTTATCCAATTGTCCTCTTCCTTCTTTCTTTCTGAGTCATTCCTGACATTCAGACTCCCTGACCCGGATGGAGCAGGCCGATGTTTTCTTAACTCTGCAAAGACATTCCTGAGGAGTAGCTTGTTTGGTCAGTCACTCGTGTTAGATATTGCTTGTGTTACATTTGTCATCATAGAATTTCATTTGCCATTTTGTCACCTTGTCACTCAGCATTGTATCTGATTGTTTAGAAAGAGTGAAAATGTATTTGACTTATACCAGAAAATAAATGTCTTATAGATGTGATTTTAAATAAGTATCCTCTGGAAACTAGCATGCAAGTGAGCTATTTTACAGCTTTACTTACTGTAAGCACTACCAGCAGCTGCAACATTTAACTGTAAAATGTGATACAAAGGCAACCTTTTGCAGAGTACTATCTAACAGATTTGAGAAGGGCTTTGCTCCTGTTGTTTCCTTGTGCCAGAGCTTAAGGATGTTAGCAGAGTCCCTTGCTATACAGGTCATGGGAGAGTGATGGTTGGGATCCTGAGGGCACTGACAGGATTGAGATCAGTAGGTGTCCTCCTCCGCTACAGGTCACTATCCCCACTCTTTCAAGAACTTTCCTGGCCTATTTCAGCCAAAAGTAAAATGGTCTAAGGCAATTTCAGTTAATTTGTTTTAATCAGGTCCCATATCTTAGGTGAGGAATTGAGAACTTAATGCATCACTCTGGAGTTTGAAAAAATCATTTAACTGGACTCAGATGGACATGCAGCTGGCATGCTTTCTCACATTGTACTCTTCACACACGGTCTGAAATAAGATGGAGCCCAGCTCTGCCTCCGCTTTCTGCAAGGGTTGCTTCCCTCCTCCTGTAGCACTCGCTGAAGGGAGCTCTTAAAGCTTCTCCTTGCCTGCTGCGGGGGGACCCTCCTCCTCTTCCCATCTGTTTAAACCACTTCTGAGGGGGAATCAGGACTCAGATGATATAAATAAAAGGGAATAATGCAATTAATGCCAGTCAGAATGGTTTTATGGAAAATAATTCTTACCAAATAAATGTGATGACAAATTTTGAATGTTTGGTAAATGGAGGCAGCTGTACTAATGTCACATGAGGAGTCTGAGTACAGGCACTGATTAAAAAAGCAGCACTATAGAGTATCAGTGTAGCACACTTAACTGGATTAAGATCTTGGTTGACTGACATCTCAGAATTGTTAAGGAGAATCACTGTCAAATTAAAATATTTTGAATGGAGATCTGCAGTGTTTGGTAAATGCCTGAGAGTCCTTCACTATCCTTAAGCAGTACTCTAAAATCTGTGCTGAAAAAATATGCAGCTGACACAGTAGGAAAAATGACAACAAATACCGAGGGCATGGCTTGGCTGGGGCATGGTCTGCAGGTCTGTGCTTCTGAAGTGATGACTGCAACCCACTGCCCATCCGGGACACGTGTCTGGTTAACCTGAAACGTGCAGACAGAGGAACGGTAAGGGGCGATGAAGTGTTTGCCGTGGCTGTGGAGTTGTGTTGGTGGTTCTGGCACTCTGCAGCCAGGCAGCAAGTCTTAGCTAGCCCAAATTCCTCCCTGGCAGTGAAGGGAAACAGGACCCCCAGGGGCTTGGTTGATTCCTCATTGTAGGATAGATGCCTGAGATGAACCCTTCCCTGGGGTGCTGTCTCTCTCCACAAAGTGGAGATGCTGGTAAACACAACCAAGATAACTCGTTCAGACTAAATCCCTGCTGTTCAGATGACAGAAGCTCTATGAGATAAATTTCATTTTTGTTGTCCATCATTAAACAGTGAAGCTAAAAGTTTTGAGAGGAGGCCAGATCAAGCTGTCAGGAGGATTTGAAAACTATCCCATGGTCTCAGTCCAAGGGAGAGACTAGCTTGCTTCTACCAGTGTTCAGAAAAAATAAGTATTTGTGTAAATGAAGCACTAATTTGGGGCAAGAGTGAAAATAAAATTTTTCTTTTACTCCTCTGCTGCGCTTTGTGTGAGAGAAGGCAGAAGAGAAGCTCTGGAAGCAAAGTGATGGGTAAAGGAGCTGGAGCTGGGGGTGGGGCTTTGCCTCTGGGGTCAGGACTGCTGCAGGGTTTAAATGTTTGATGCGCTGACCCAGTTCAGCTTCAGTCTGTAATGCGCTAGTTCTGAGCAACGAACTCAGGCTTCACAGCAACCATTTGAGTTCACCAGGAAGGGCTTGGGTTCAGGTGTGGCTTCATGGAGGATGTCTGTTTTAGCATCAGAAAGCTGAAAAGAAAATTCCATTTTATTGGCACCTTCTCCCTGAGCTGCCCTATTCCCAGTATCTTCTGATGCTCCTGGGTTCATTTTTTAGCTCTATATGATCCAGTGGACTTGGCATTATCAAGATAAATCTATTCAAATTTTATTCAAATAGAACTGAGTAGCTCAAAGATAAGTATTTCCTAAAGGCAGTTTGATCCTTCCCTCTGTAAGTTGCTGAGATCTTTTATCTCTGTTAATATTGCTTGGAGCTCCTGTCAGAACAAGACCAGGACATACAAGGCAATTCTGTCAAGGTGTCCAGCCAGAGACAAACAGGGACTGAGTGGCTGGAATGCAAACAAGCCCAAAGACATGGGCCTTGGCATGCCAGATCTGTTTACCCACATATAATGGACTTAATTTGGGGCAATGGCCCTGGCTGTGTCTCCTCTTTCGCATAGACATTGCTTGGAGGAGCAATGCAGCAATCCTCCCCCCTCCATCTTTCCGTGATATGTTAAGTAACCTGCACAAGCACCGCGTTATCGCCGCCCTCCCTTAGCATCTGCCATGTTTATAAATGGGCAGCAAGGCTGTGGCTGCATGGGCAGTAGGGAAAGCAGTTGCAGCTCCACAGAAACGTCAATGCAATATTAGAGCTGCAGTTGATTTTCTGTTTCAAAGCATCAGTGTTAGTACTGCCTTTGGGTTGCAAACACTGCTGTCTACAAACTTAAATGTTGTTATAAACAAAGATAAATAGCCAATTTTTTGTTTTCACTGCTGTCAGCTGCAGTAGTAGCTAGAGCAGCTGTAGAGTGGCTGGGTTTGCACTCTCTCTTCTAGAGACTGGTTTGGGGCTCTTCAAGGACATGTACTGAGTTGTCCTTGATACTACAAAGTCAGCTCATAAATGTTGTTTCATATGGAAATTAATAGTTGTTTTTCAAACCTTGCTTTAATTGCAAAGATCAAAACCTGTGGTAAGGTGAGCCTTTTGAGCCGAGGAGCTGCTATGCTTGGAAATGGTGAGCATTCCCTTTAGTATGTGCTTTTCTGGAAGATAAGCATTTCTCATAATGTAGCTGGTTTGATTGTGCCATGCTCTAACACATTTTGCAGAAAACCTTTTTAGCTGCTGGTATGTTTTATCCTTCTTGGGGTAGTGAGTGAGAGTCCTAGCCCTTCTTTTCCCCAGTAACAGCTCTGCTTGCTGCAGTGACATGCAGTACCACAGGTGCTTCTGTGCCATGGAAATGTCAGTCCTGGCTCAGAGCTACATTTAGTGTTTGCTCTGGGAAAGGGACTGTTAGACTGGGTAGATTTGATATTTCTGTATCAGCCTAGGGATTGGACTGAAGAGAATTGAAAAAAAAAAGAGTATAAGGTACAGCACTGAGCATGGTGATCATTAAACTCTTCCCAGCGCTTGTGTCGGCTCCTCCTGCCCACTGCCAGTGTGCGAGCAGAGGCTGAGGGGGTGCAGGGAGGAGACCAGGCAGAGCCTGTCAGCCTGCAGTCACGGAGGTGTTCCGACTGCTGCTGTACTAAATTAACTGAGATAATCCAAATCATATATAATATTTTTTTTTTTACTCTTTATTTCTTGCTTTACTCTGTATTGATCATTCCTTTCTATAAACACGGTGTTTGGTGTCAGTTAATCAAATCCTAGCTTGTATTTCAGGTGGATTTTGAGTTATTTCCATGCACAAAACTGGTAGTAGTATGTCTGCCTACCTGGCCAGGCTGATGATCAGTCAGTTGTGACTTTCTATATTTGGCAAATCATATTCACAATATGGCTGAATTAAAAAAATTTAACATATTAATATTAGTGGATGGATTAAAGTACCAGCTGAGGATTCACTAGGCAGCCCCATGACTCTCAGTGACTCCAAGAAGAACTCTGTAACTCTGTCTCTTGTGAGCTGGGTGTATCAACTTAACATGCTGTTAACGCTGGGTCACGCTTGGTTTCTTGTCTTCTCATTAAGATACGGAGATCTGACAGCTTGGTCCTATAAGGTATTAATGCCTTCACATCATCAGTGCTCTGCTTGTGTGATCATCAAAATGCTACAGAGGAAAGTCCATTTAGTCTCTAGTCACGGTCATGGCGTGCATGCCAGCTACCACATATCATACTCAGAGCACTGATTCAGAGTGGCATATTTAAGCAGACAGCAAAGGTGTTTTATACCAGAAAAAGCCATGTTCTTTATGTGCTGGTCACAATTTGTATGTTGAATGTCACTCTTCTCTAAGATTTATTAGCGTATGCCCGTTTCCTGAGCAACAGCCATCCCTTACCCACAGGGATACGTAACTCGGCGTGGTATGGCAGCACCTCCGGTGTGACCTGCTGGGAGGGCTTACCTAAGTGACTGCCCAGCCCCAGCACTCTGTCTGAGGTCGGTGTGTTTAATCGGCTCCTCTCTATAGGGGTAGCCAGAGGCTCGGCTCCAGCCACACCGTCACCCTGTTATTGCTCTTCTCTTCCTGCAGAAGGGAGGAGCTGGGCTCAGCTTGTGGTCCACACTGTCAGTCGTCACTGAAGTCAGACTGCTAAAGCAAATGGGTGGGCTGTGCACAGGCGGATTGCTCAAGCGGCAGCAAAGCTCTTTTCTGAGAGTAGCTAACATCTGCTGCTATCCACAGCCCAGCTGTTTCTCTAACTGCAGTCTGATAGAGGATTTTGGAAAAATACACACTTTTACATCCACTCTCTTCCCTACTCTATTCAGAACTACTTTATGTTAGAAAGCTAAAATCTCCAACTTTCTAGAAGCCTGACAAGACTTGCAGGTGTTTCAAAAATATGAATAAAGGGTTTATTCATAATGCTGGGTATGCTTCAAGCTTGGCAAAGTATATGCAATATGCCTGTTAAGTGAACTATGCATAAAAAGCATAGAATCATAGGATTATTTAGGATGGAAAGGACCTTTAAGATCATCAAGTCCAACCATTAACACTGCCAAGTCCACCACTCAACCATGTCCCTAAGCACCACACCTACACGTCTTTAAATACCTCCAGGGATGGTGACTCCACCACTCCCCTGGGCAGCCTGTTCCAATGCTTGACAACCCTTTTGGTGAAGACATTTTTCCTAATATCCATCTAAACCTCCCATGGTGCAACTTGTTTCATCTCATCCTATTGCTTGTTACCTGGGAGAAGGGACCAACACCCCCCTCGCTACAGCCTCCTTTCAGGTAGTTGTAGAGAGCAATAAGGTCTCCCCTGAGCCTCCTTTTCTCCAGACTAAACCCCCCCAGTTCCCTCAGCCGCTCCTCATAAGACCTCTGCTCCAGACCCTGCACCAGCTTTGTTGCCCTTCTCTAGACACGCTCCAGCACCTCAGTGTCTTTCCTGTAGTGAGGGGCCAAAAACTGAACACAGTATTCAAGGTGCAGCCTCACCAGTGCCGAGTATGGGGGGACAATCCCTTCCCTGTCCCTGCTGGCCACGCTATTTCTGATACAAGCCAGGATGCCATTGGCCCCTTGGCCACCTGGGCACACTGCCAGCTCTTATTCAGGTGGCTGTTGACCAACACCCCTGGGTCCTTTTCCACCAGGCACCTTTCCAGCCACTCATCCCCAGGCCTGTAGCGTTGCAGGGGGTTGTTGTCACCCAAGTGCAGGACCCAGCACTGAGCCTTGTTGGACCTCACACAGTTGGCCTCAGCCCATTGCTCCAGCCTGTCCAGATCCCTCTGCAGAGCCTCCCTACCCTTGAGCAGATCAACACTCCCACCCAACTGGGTGTCATCTGCAAACTTAATGAGGGTGCACTCGATCCCCTCGTCCAGATCATTGATAAAGATACTGAATGAAACTAGCCCCAGTACTGAGCCCTGGGGAACACCACTTGTGACCAGCCATCAGCTGGATTTAACTCCATTCTCCACAGCTCTTTGGGCCCAGCCATCCAGCCAGTTTATTACCTATCCAAGTCATGAGCTGCCAGTTTCTCTAGGAGAATTCTGTGGGAAACAGTATCAATGGCTTTACTAAAGTCTATGTAGACAACACCCATAGACTTTCCCTATTCCACTAAGCGGATCACCTTGTCACAGAAGGACATCAGGTTACTCAAGCAGGACCTGCCCTTCATAAACTCATGGTGACTGGCCTGGTCACATGGTTGTCCTGTATGTGCTGTGTGATGGCACTCATGATCTCTCCATAACCTTCCCGGACACCAAGGTCAGACTGACAGGCCTGTAGTTCCCCAGATCCTCCTTCCCACCCTTCTCATAGATGGGTGTCACATTGACTAACCTCCAGCCAACTGGGACCTCCTCGGTTAGCCAGGACTGATGATAAATGATGGAAAGTGCCTTGGTGATCACTTCCACCAGCTCCCTTGGTACCCTTGGGGGGAACCCATCCAGCCCCATAGACTTTTGTGTGTCTAAGTGGTGTAGCAGGTCACTAACCACCTCAGATTAGGGGGCTTTGTTCTACTTTCCATCCCTGTCTTCCAGCTCAAGGGGATGGGTACCCAGAGAGTACTGGTCTTACTATTAAAGACTGAGGCAAGGAAGGCATTAAGTATCTCAGCCTTGTCCTCATCCTTTGTCAACATTTCCCCCACATCCAACAAAGGATGGAGATTCTCCTTAGCCCTCCTTTTGTGGCTAGCGTATTTACAGAAACATTCTTCCTTGTCTTTTACAGCAGTAACCAGGTTAAATTTTAGCTGGGCTTTGGCCCTTCCAGTTTTCTTCCTGCATAAACTCACAACATCTTTGTAGTCCTCCTGAGTTGCCTGCCCCTTCTTCCAAAGGTCATAGACTCTCTTTTCCTGAGTTCCAGCCAAAGCTCTCTGTTCAGCCAAGCTGGTCGTCTTCCCTGCCGGTTCATCTTTTGGCACATGGGGACGGCCTGTTCCTGCACCTTTAATATTTCTTTCTTGAAGAATGTCCAGCTTTCCTGGACTCCTTTGCCCTTCAGAACTGCCTCCCAAGGGACTCTGTCAACCAGGCTCCTAAACAGGCCAAAGTCTGCCCTCCGGCAGTCCAAGGTGGCAGTTCTGCTCACACCCCTCCTTACTTCTCCAAGAACTGAAAACTCTATCATTGCGTGATCTCTATGCTCAAGATGGCCTCCAACCATCACATCACCCACAAGTCCTTCTTCTTTGCAAACAACAGCTCCAGCAGGCTGCCTTCCCTAGTTGGCTCCCTCACCAGCTGTGTCAGGAAGTTCTCTTCCGCAGACTGCAGGAACCTCCTGGACTGCTTCCTCTCCACTGTATTGTATTTTGAGCGCACGCCTGATAATTTGAAGTCCCCCACAAGAACAAGGGCTAGCAATTGTGAGACTTCTCCCAGCTGCTTACAGAATATTTCATCTGCCTCTTCATCCTGGTTGGGTGGTCTGTAACAGTCCCACCATGATGTCTGCCTTGTTGGCCTTCCCCCTGATTCTCATCCATAAACACTCAACATTACCATCACCATTATCAAGCTCTACAGTCAAAACACTCCCTGACATACAGCACTACCCCACTGCCTCTCCTTCCTTGCATATCCTTTCTGAAGAGTTTATATCCATCCATTGCAGTACTCCAGTTGTGCAAGTCATCTCACTATGTTCCCATGATGGCAACTATATCATAGTTTTCCCGCTGCACAGTGGCTTCCAGCTCCTCCTGCTTGTTGCCCTTGCTGCATGCATTGGTGTAGATGCACTTCAGCTGGGCTGTTGATCCCGCGACCTTTTTTCAGGGCAGAGGTCCAAATTCCTACGTGACCATTCTCAGGTGCTTCAATGGTTTCTAACACATCAATAACCCTTGCATCTTTGCTGTCACGTGTCTCTCCATCCCCTACCTCCACTGAGATACACATAGCATCACTCCACTGCATCACACATAGCTCTAACAGCTGTATGCCTTAAATGTCAAGCCCAAATATCCTTTCCCTCCACAGCTCATCTGGATGAATACCTGCCTTTTGGCTGGGTGTAGCTGCCTCTGCTGCATGGTGCATTCATCACTCTTGATGTTTCATCTTCTGAGACCTGCCTTGGGATCAAAACCTGTCCTTGCTATAGGAGCTTAGACTAGCGAGATGCTGTTTAAGACCCTTGGATCGTTTTCCCGTCATGCCACTGCCCAGCTGTATGACAGCAGCATGTCCCTTATGTTCCCAGCTTGCTGGGCCTCACCGCAGGGACTGCTCGCCTCTGTGAAGAGCAGAAACCTGCAGTAAGGAGGCACCCAGCCCTGAGAAAAGGCACTGTGGGGAGTGCCAACACACTGACTGCGTAGATAAGTGGGAACCTCTCATCCTTTCCTTCCCCATCACCCTGTTATTTTTGTTAGAATGAAAGCACTGCAATGAGCTGTTTCTGGTTAGTGAAGGGGCATTTGCTATCCAAAGGCAGACTGTATTTGAATTTTCTTTCAAAATGCCTCGTTAACTCTCTCCCGATTTACTCTATGCACAATTATCCTGACATTCTTTTACAACATGCATCTTTCTTCGTTGGAGAGAGACAAAACCAGTAACCCTGAGCAGTAGATAACCATGTGACCAAGCAATCTTAAGGTGCCCAACATGGGTGACACTTGTATTATGTGGTTGTGGTGTTACCACTGCAGTGTTGTGAGATGTACCATAGACAGTGGGTTTTGTACCAGTTTTCTCTTCTCCCTTGTGCCTTATAGACTGCTCTTTCTTCTTGTCTTCCCAAAATTCATCATTGTACCATTTTCCTGGAGAAAAATAGGGCTTAACTGCCACTCCAGAATGGCTGAGTAAGTCCTCTTTAGCAGGACTCCAGTAGACTATTCTGCCTTCTTGGGGAAATCCTTGGTGTTTAGTCAGTCTCAGTCATGCTCAGGCTCTAAGAAGTCTGTGTGTGTACTGGGCAGTTGAAATTCAAAGGAGACTCTGACATGACAAGCCTCTGGGCATCAGGCAGGACTCCTGTTGCTGTACCCAGCAGGACCAGCTTACAAATACACCACTGCAACAGGTCCCAAGTGTTGCTTAGCTGCACCATAGCTAAGGTGTGAATGGTTGAGAATGGCATCAGGCACCTATAGACACAATCATCACTGTGGTCAAGAGGCCCCTCACAGCCTCTAGCCATGTGGGTTGGTTGGGGTTTTTTGTTTGTTTTGGTTTTTTAATTGTTGGGGGTCCTTTTTTTCCTAGAGTAGGCCCTCTGTGGGACATGTAAATAACCACTGTCCCTCAGTATAATTACTTAAACTCTCCGGGGGACTTACTTTAAGCAGCTTAAGTGCAAAGTTTAACCACATTAAAAACTTAAGGCTCTCTCTGAGGCCTCAGAATGCTTTCTGTTCTGAAGTATGTCTCTAAGCATTGGTGCTCAAGGTTTTATTTCACGGCTTTCCAAAGCAGGGCTGCACTGGCAGCACAAGAGCATCCTCCACCAACAATGCACCACTGAGCCTTGTTTGCTGGCTGAGGCAAAAATCATCAATAAGAAATTCCAGAGCATCAGATTTATGTTGGTTACAGTAGTAAATGTACTGTGTCCAAGTGATTCTGTGTAAACTCTATTGAAAGCAAGATCAGTCGAAGCAACTTCCAGACTAGCACCAAGTCCTTTTCACATTGCTCATGGGGAGTAAACAGTTATCAACACTCGTTTGGCTCAGCTGCAGCCACATCGTCAGGCTGCACTGCGTCCTTGGAGGGAGCTGACAGCTTGACTTGCTCTGTCCACAGCTCATCAGTGATGGCAGCGTGGTGTATGCAGAAGCACTCTGGGACCATGTCACGATGGATGACCAAGAGCTGGGATTCAAGGCCGGAGATGTCATTGAAGTAATGGATGCCACCAACAAGGAGTGGTGGTGGGGGAGGATTCTGGACAGCGAAGGCTGGTTTCCAGCTAGCTTTGTACGGGTAAGAGCTTGACGTTTCTTTATGTGTCTCCGTTAGCACCAAGTATTTCTTCTTTTTCTCCAGGTTTAGTTCTGTAGTGACTCCTCAGCACTTTCATTGCTAGAGGTAGTTGGTAACATGTCTTGTTACTATTCCTCTACACCTGGCTGTGGTACATTGGGCCCTCCCAGCTGAGCTGCCACCAGTGTGGAGAAGTCTCTCTTCACATGAATAGATCACAACAAGGGTGGTTCAGTTCCAGACTCTGGAGCTAAGCTGAGCTGCACCAGCTGCTCTGCGTGGTCATTTGCAGTCTGTTGTGGTTTAACCCCAGCCAGCAACTAAGCACCCCACAGCCACCCTCTCATTCCCCCCTGGTGGGATGGGAGAAAGAATCAGAAGGGTAAAAGTGAGAAAATTTGTGGTTGAGATAAAGACAGTTTAACAGGTAAAGCAAAAGCCGTGCACATGAGCAAAGCAAAACAAGAAATGCATTCTGCGCTTCCCATGGGCAGGCAGGAGCTCAGCCATCTCCAGGACTCCATCACGTGTAACAGTGACTTGGGAAGACAAACGTCATCACTCCAAACGTCCCCCCTTCTCTATGCTGAGCTGACACCAGATGGTCTGGGATATCCCTGGGTCAGTTGGGGTCAGCTGTCCTGGCTGTGTCCCCTCCCAGCTCCTTGTGCACCCCCGGCCTCCCTGCTGGTGGTGGGGGTGAGGAGCAGAAAAGCCTTGGCTCTGTGTGAGCACTGCTCAGCAACAGCTAAAACATCCCTGTGTTACCAACACTGTTTCCAGCACAAATCCAAAACACAGCCCCATCCCAGCTACTGGGAGGAAAATTAACTCTATCACAGGTAAAGCTGGCACAGGTCCTGCTTACCCATATGAGCTGGTTTGTGCCCAAGCACACAGCATCCCCTGCAAGAACGAGCAACAAATAATCTCCTAGAGGAATCCCAGATGCAGCTGGCAGAGGTCTTCACTCTAGTGTCCACTTCAGACAATACAGATGAGCATGGCACCAAATTTAGTTTCCTGGTGCCGGGTCCAGTGCAATGCCATGTCCCAAAGTGTGCAGCCACCTGACTCATGCATGTGCACCTTCTCTCAGCCCTGGAGTTTTAAAAACATCAGGCTGCTGGGCTACCACAGACCACTGTATTCCAGGCATTTAAAGTTGGAGGAGAAAACCACAAAAACTGTCTTGGAGGTTATGTGGGACAACTGATGAGGGGAGATACGAAACACCTGATGCTTTTTGGCCAAGGCTCTCCCTTGGTGCCAGCTACAAAGACCATATAGAAATAGCTATATAGGACAGCTCAGACAGTCCCAGCTGTATACTGCAGAGGTTGGATTAATTTCCAGCAGAGCATTCTGAAACATCTGAATTCTCTGTACAAGTGAGGAGTAAAACAAGAGTCTGGGTAACTGCTGTGCACTCCTTTCCTGCCATGAAGAGAAAAGCTTTTTTCCTCTCTTTGGGCTGTGACTGTTGGTGTGGATGCCTGACTGCTCTCACCACTTCAGGGCAGGCTCCTCCGTAACTGCAAAGACAATTAGGTGCCTAAAGGCAGAGATTCTCAGCCCTTTAGTGCTTTATCCGGGTCACTTCAGCTCACAAGTGACCCAAAGCCAGGTGAAGCATGAGGGGAGGTGATATGAGGTGATCTGGTGTCTGTAGCAAAAGTCCTTGGAGAAGTGGGGCAGATCGTGCTATCAGAGTTTTGAAATGTTTTGGTATAGATTGAAGGAGACCATCTCAGCAGGATAACTATTACAAACGGTGGATGTTTTTTCAAGTAAGTTTAGCAGGACCAAACTCTCAGCATCTCAGTGGGGATGGAACTGCTTTTTCGAAATCAAAACACAGACCTTTTTTTCTTTCATGTTACTGGTAAGTTGAACTGTTGTCCTGGCTGGCAAAAACCTGCGATAATGTCTCAGGAGACAGCAGACCAGTACTAGCCATTAGGGCTGCAGAATAACAAGTTCTTTTAGCAGAGTAATTAGAACACTTATTCAGGCATCTGTGTGAAGATTTTCTGAGTGTCAAGCTTACTGCTAGGAAGGCTGGTATGTCTGGGAACTTGGACAAATCTGCTCAGTTACTCCACACGAGTTTCAGGCCAAGGTCTGAGTTTAAGACTAGGCAATGTTGTTCTGCTCACAGCAAAGGAAAACCCGGATTGCACAACTTGAGGCTTCAGCAGCTGCAAACAGTGAGTAAATGCAGCCTATGCTGACAAGGGATGTGTATGCACTATTTTTTATATGTAGATATATCTGTATCAAGTGGTAAGTAAACATGTCTAGAAACTACATTAAAGGTTTAAAGCAGTTCTGTGTCATTGCACTAAAAGTGCCTATAGTTATGTGTGTTCCTGCTTCAGTGTTTCTCACTTTTCTCTGTGCTGGGACTAATCAGTTGTGTACAAAACATTCCCATGGGCACTCAGAGCTACAATACTACTGCTTAAAGAAAGCTCCTAGGTGAAACGCACCTGCTGTTGGCAGAGGTGCTCTGGTAGTGTTGATAGTGCAGGCTGTAGGCCGGTCCCCAGAGCTGGAGCTGCTCGCTGCTCGGGCTGTGCTGCCATCTGATGGGCGCTGTGGAGGGACCACGCGTGTCACACAGCGGGAATGCAGCGCCAGTCCTTTCCACATCACATGCCCACTGGCGTCTGTAGCTGCTTTTATGTTAACAGCAAATTCTCTTTCAGTAATCTCAGGGAAGCAGATACTGAGAGGCCACCTGTTACGAGAACAGGATAAGAACAACAGTAAAGCTATATAAAAAAGCACCTATTTTCTGGTTCCCCCCCCCCCCCCCCCCCCCCCCCCCCCCCCCCC
>NW_020799110.1:24824672-24840999 GCF_003259725.1 Athene cunicularia
CCCCCCCCCCTTCAACCACTACCCACCTCCCAGCGAAATATCCTCTAGCTCTTGTGGCTGTGGAAAGAACATTTTCAAAGTGCCTCAGCCTCCAATCGCTATAATCCCTGCCATGCTACTTTAGGCAAAAATAGGAAGATTCCTAAATCTCAAGCTGGACCTGAGTTTACAGCTGTGGTATTTTCAGGTCAGTGCAGGATCAGCAATGGCTGATCCAGTCATAAAAAACATTCCGCTGAGCACAGGCCAGAATATGTGGAAATGTCCCGGTCTCTCAGATAAGCTGCACGTGCTGTAACTTGTAATACACCCTGCCCATCTCCAACTTTAGGTTTCCAGGCTTCAAAATCTGGGGAGGATCCCACTTACCAACCCTCCCCATGTGATACAGGAGTAGGACCTACACAGGGACCTCAGAGTCAGCAGTTTGAGCCAGGCCATCACCCTAAAGAACAAGGACAGTAAATCCGTTCATTTCCCTTTCAGCAAACAGAGTTTCAGATATACTCTGAGTACTGCAACAACCACCCCAATGCCTGCATGGAGCTGTCCCGCCTCACCAAAGTTAACAAGTACGTCTACTTCTTCGAAGCCTGCCGCCTGCTGCAGAAAATGATTGATATCTCTCTGGATGGGTTTCTGCTGACTCCCGTGCAGAAAATCTGCAAATATCCACTGCAACTGGCTGAACTGCTCAAATACACCAACCCCCAGCACAGGTAGGGCAGCACGGCGGGTGGGAAGGAGCGAGACTGCTCTCATGGAAATGGACTAACGCAGAATTGTGTATTGAAGGCAGCTTGCCAAGAGCAGCCACTACCACAGTTCTTCTGTGTTACCTCATAGAAACCAGGAAAAAACAGTATTTTTCTGTCAAGTTGTCTCGTCCCATGTGGTGGGTTAGAGGGGGGTGAATCTTTTGAATTTCCCGAGAGCCTCTGTGCTGGTGGAAGATGGCAGAGCCGCAGGGCAGCCAAGTCACAATGACTCAGAGGAACAATTGTTCTGGTGACTTTATTAACTGGCCACTTTAGTGAATGAATGGAGACAATTTGGCAACAATCAACTGATAACTGTCCAAAAATGAATAAAGGCACTTTGGCAAGGAGACTGTTTTCCTAATAACCCATCAACGACCAACCGATCCCAAATTAATTTGTACAAAACTTGTATACGTGAATATATGTGTAAGAGAGCGAGCAGAAAGGGGAACGAGAAAAGAGGGGAGGGGGGCAGAGGAAAGGGGAAATCACCACCCTTGGATCCCATGTTGTCAGAGTAGCCAGCTCAGTCCATAGGTGGTGGGTTGACAAAGACACATGTGGGGTGTTGCCTTTATATAGCCTCTCTTACGCAACAGGTTGTTCCAGAAGGCTCTCATTTTCTCTGGCTTGTACCTGCGCAGTTCTATCTCTGGGCAACAGCAGGAGGGAGGGGGAAAGAAACGTCCCACCACCCCACCTCTGCAGAGCTCGCTCCGCTCCCCCCCCCCAGGGCGTCCCACCCGAGTGTTTGGGACATCCGCTTTATGAACACCTTCTTGTTTACAAACAGTTTGTGACACCAGTACATCATTTTCCACTACAGTAGCACTGGGCTTTCCTGACTGTTACAGATCTGGAGTTGCAAGGTCCACCTCACAGTGATACTTCTCTGTTGCATTTGGCCCACATACATGTGATACTGGCACATACATACTTTGGAGCTAAATGTTCCTGGTGGTGGTGTTGAAAACTTTGCCTTCAAAAGCAGTTTGAATATACCCAGAAGTGTCCATGTAAGTGCCACAGCATGTCAGGGCAGAGTGGCAGTCACGAGCTTTGCCCGGTGCTTCCCCAGGGGGAAGTCGTGCCCTGCAGCAGCCAAGCCACGCACACTCGGTGCCTCTTCAGCGCCAGCTCAAAAGCTCCAAATCTATTGCTCCCTTTCAGGCTGAAGGCACTGCCCTCAGTTCAAATAACTGTGTCACTTAAGCATCTGAAATAATTAGCTACAGAAATAAAACATGTAAAATCTCAATTAAAGCAAAATGTTGCTATTGGTCCATTGTGGCTTGACTTAATTTTACCCTCCTAATTACAACACTGGTGTTTCTCAGAATGGTTTTAAGCATGTCTTATTAAATCTATAAGCATGTTGTTCTGAAGCTGACCTCTTAGCAGAAAGGTCCTTAATGCAGTACACAGATGTTTTGAAAATTGCGTTAAGAGACAAGTTGTGTGGAACGGCTCCCTCCCAGCTACTCTAAGCTCAGCACAGGTAGCTGGTGCCAGCAGATGATGTGAGGGGGATGGCAGATCAGCCTCTGCCCTGCCCTTGCAGATAAACCATTAGCTCCTATTTGAAATTAAGCTAGTTACTGCTGAACTGTTTTACCTCTGTGTGACAGAACCAGTCCCTGTATAAAAACAGTGTCATCATGAATATATTGTATTATATTGAGGGAAAAAACCTAAGCTTGGAAACCCCTGGAGATTCTTCCAGCAACTTGTATTTACACCTTTGTGGCTGAATTTGATTGGTTACTCCCTTCCCTTCCACAGTTTGGGCCTGGATTTGTTACAAGACTCTAATCTGTGTCTCAAAATCAGCATGTGTCTGAAAAGCTGCCCACAGAAACATGTACCTCCAGTATAAAACAGCTGGGATAGAACTGTTTTCTGCTCTCCAGCCCTAGGCCATGCTAGACTGCAGCCCTTTGGAGTGTAGGTACAATGAGCACGTGTCATTTTGTCATGACTAACGCCTCTGCCCTACCCTAGGGATTTTAAAGATGTCGAAGCTGCCTTAAATGCCATGAAGAACGTTGCTCGGCTCATCAATGAGCGAAAGCGGCGGCTGGAGAACATCGACAAAATTGCTCAGTGGCAGAGTTCAATAGAAGACTGGGAGGTGAGAGACTTACTTTCCTCACTAACTCAATGTTCTGTGCTGCCCTTCTTCTCCCTCTCCAACAGCTTCTGCCTACAACAAGATCTTCATAAGGATTACTATCTAAGTTCTACCTCTGTTCTGATATCCCTCTTTGTAGCTTGTTTTGGTTTTTGTTTTTTTTTTTTTATTTAAACAAATGTGATGTTTTTAGTAAAACTGAAAAGGTCTACACATAACCCAGCTAGACCAGCTGCCTTTGCATGTTCCCTGGGATTTTTGCTTCCTCATTTTCCTTGCAGAATAAAACTAGCATGGAGGTTAGGAAAATCCTATTATTTTCCTCTTGCCCCCCATTTTATCTTGAGTGATTTAAAACTCTTAAGATGAGCAGAATTGCCCCTTAAGGCTTAATAAAACACATTATTCTTGCAGAAAGGCAAGCTCTGATATAGCGTCAAAGGAAGCCAAGGTTACTAGTAGACCCATTTAAAAAAAATTGCTAAATAAAAGAAACAAAACTACTGATTTCCTAAGTCCTAGACTCAGTCTGGTTTTATTGTTTCCCTCCCCAAGGATGTCAGGCTAAATTCTCAGCTCTCTACTTATGTACCTCCTTTAATGTCAGGGATAGATGAGCTACCCTGAGCAGACTCCCTGCAAAAAGGAGTTTTGTTTTTTTTTTCATTTAACACACTATTGTTCTTATCAAATTCAGTTCCCAGTCCCTGGGTGCCAAGGGCAGAGTGCCTCCCTGCTGTGACAAGGACTGCCCTCCAGCACAGAGGCTCCCTCTCCTTCCCAGAAGAGAGTTTCATCAGCAGGAATTGAGGCCCCACAGCAACACAGGCTCCTCAGCCAAGCTGAGGTGCTCCAATGAGTCTACAGGCTTATTTCTTATCCCCTGTTTTCAGATGGCCAAGACCAACCTGTTCTTTGTGCTTTTCTCAGGGTGAAGATGTCCTAGTCAGAAGCTCAGAACTCATCTATTCTGGGGAATTAGCCAAGATCTCCCACCCTCAAGCCAAGAGCCAACAGCGGATGTTCTTCCTCTTTGATCACCAGCTTGTCTGCTGCAAGAAGGTAACCTCACTAGCCAGGCACAAATGCATAAAGAATTTGAGTGAACCCCCTCTCTACCCTTTGTTTCCTTAATACTGGCATCATTTGTGCTTCTGGCACAGATTTTTATGTGCATTCATTGCAGTCTTTCCTCTGCCATCCTGGTGTGTTCTGTGCACCTGACCACAGCAGTAAGCTACGGGAACTAACTACAGGCCTAATTCTTACAGCAAGAGAGGAAAGCATTGCACTGCTGCTAGGGTTAGCGTAGGGGTTTATTCTATACAACTCAAGTATGAACATTGTCACCCATTTTCTCTTTTTCAACTGCACTTCTACGTGAGATTTATATCATATGCAGAAGGGAACTGCAGCTTCAGTGAAAAGCTGTGGGTCTTGACAGCCAGTAAGACTGTATTAACATCGTACGTAAGTCTTAAGTGCAGCCCATGTTGTTTTTCATAATTTAAGTAATAAAAGGAAATCTCCCTTCATAGAGCAAATGAGAAGTATCTTCCATTGGAATTTCAGAACTGAATATGCCTTTTTTTTTTTTTTTTTTTTTTTTTTGCATAATCTATGACACAGAGGTAGCTCCAGGTAACTCAGGCGTGAGATCCTCACAGTTTTATTACTGCTCTCAAATTTACTTTTCATTGTCAACACAAAAACCAAAAGCTAATTAGGACTTTTCTGTCTTTTCTAACTGGGACTGTAGGATTCAAATACTACTTTTCTGATAGGGGCTTAGTGCAGATTTGTAATAACACAAGCTTGCTTCTCCCTCAGAGCTCTTCAGGGCTGCTGATAGCCCAGAGCAGTAGTTGCCAGCCTAGTGTGACCCCACCACTAGAAGAAACCCTGCGATTCCCCTCACTGCCAATGGTGTCAACAGGAGCTTAGCATGCTGCAATTCCATAGATTCAAATCCACTATCAGCTTTCTCTTACAGGACTGTGATTAAATACTCCATCATGTAAAAGGAAACAAATGTTTAAGGAAAGGACAGGACAGGAAACAGTAACGTCTGTATGAGTTTGTATGATCTCTCTTAAAGGACCTTCTGCGCCGGGACATCTTGTATTATAAGAGCCGGATCAACATGGATGATATGGAAATACTGGATGTAGAAGATGGAAAAGACAAGGACTTCAATATCAGTGTGAAAAATGCATTTAAGTTGCACTGCCGAGACACTGAGGAAGTCCACATATTCTGTGCAAAAAAGCCTGAGCAGAAACAGCGCTGGCTGAAGGCATTTGAGAATGAAAGGAGACAGGTTCAGCTCGACCAAGAGACAGGTATGGAAAGAATGATGCTGTGAGACAGGTATTTGGCCTCTTTTCTCTTTTCTTTCTTTTTTTTTAACCACTAGCCAATGCACAGGAGTGAAAGGGCAGGGAATGCTCGAGTCCAGCTCTGGGCTGCTGAACAGCACATTCTGATTGAATGTGTGCAACTGGAAAAAAAAAAAAAAGACAAACCACTGTGAGCAGACACTGCAGAATGTCCTCAGGGAGGGTGATGTGTCTTTAATGAGTTCAGGCAGGGCTGACAAAATAGTCAATACATTACATACAGCTTCCATTATTTTCCAGTACAGCATTGAGTGCCCAACTTGGCAGTATCTATACAAAACATGTTCAGTCAAGGGTTCTCACTGTGAGAGAGGGTTTTCATTCTTTTGTCCAAATCCTGCTTAATTCAGACTTTTGTGATCTAATGAGATTTGAACCACAACTGGTCTGGGCAGGCAGTGGGGGAAGACAGGCAGTAAACCTTGCATGAGAGGTAGGGACAGTGGTGCGGTGAAGGCAGGGGGGAACAAAAGGGCCCCTTCCACATTTGGGAGTAGTTTTAACTTGTGACCTCTCCCCTTAGGCATTTTCCTACCCACATACTTCCCTTACTGTCTATGCCAGTGTCTTCCCATGAGATACAGAATGCTGACCTGCTGCTGACAAACTCTATTTTATCTTCAAGGTTTTTCAATCACAGAGGTGCAGAAAAAGCAGGCGATGCTGAATGCCAGCAAGCAGCACCATACTGGGAAGCCTAAGGGTGAGTCACACCTGAACATACAAATGCTGCTAGAACTGGGGGCGGGTGGTGGGTCTATATTTACTATATGGGAATAGTTTCAGTGAAGTGGCATTAACAAACTCTCAAGAGGGCCAGATGGCGAGCTGTGATGTGACAATCTGCAATGTGGCTCCTGGTAGATTCAGACAGCTGGAGTCAGGAAACTGTTCCTAACTCCAGGAGAGCTGCTTTGCATGTGAGTGCTGTGCCAGAAACCAGTTACACACAAGCCAGCAGCTTCTGTTTGAAGGCTAGTTCACATCCTCACCCTAAAAGCCAGGCCCTCCAAGCAGTATGGCATTCCCTTTATGAAAAGGCAAATTAAGTTTTGTAGTAATCCCCATGATGCAGAGAGTCATAAAGGTCACTGCAGCAGGGACTATTCCTGCCTGTGCAATTGTGCCTGTGGGAGATGCTTTGAGACCTGCGATTCTGGCAGAATGCCATGGGGAGGTACCATGCTCATGGACAGAGCTGATTGATTGTTAAACCATTGTTAAAGAGACGAGGAAGATTTAGCAGCAGCAAGGGGAGCATAAACTCAAGCAACCGTCCCCACAGCCCTGTTAGCTGTAGATTCCTGGTACATCATTTCGTGCTGCCACCACCCCTCTTTATATCCAGAGGAAAGAAATGTCACTTGCTTTCCTCTGGACGCACAGAGAGGCAACCACTTCCTCTTGGTGGTATCAGCCAGCAGTTAAATCCTAGCCAAGTCTCCAGTAAGAAAGCTTGGCTAAATTCCAAAGTAAGTCAGAAGTAAGATTTGGCTGCAAACAGATGGAAGTTTGGAAGGAGGCCAGACCTGTCAAACAGAGCAAAGCTGTGGGGGCAAAGCAGGAGAGGAGACCCCCCAAGGCAGCGCTGGCCGCAGGCTAGGCACAACCATTACGACTCAGAAATCCAGCGCAGGAAGTTATACCAGGCAACAGAGGCACATGCACAGCACCTGCTTCTCCCAAAACAACCAAAGGCACCAGTTCAGTTTGTCACTAATGATGTGCTACAGCTATTTAGCCCTGCTGTCATAACACCTGTCAGTTCTGCTTCAGGTTTCTGGGACTTCCACAGCATCAACTCTAACCCTAAAAAGCTGTGCTGAAACAAAGGGTAACACTACAACAAACCCAGTTCACTCCCCTTTAACAGGGACTGGGCAAGGCAGCTGTGCTCAGCTAACATGCTTCCCATCTCCTTCTCATCACAGCTGTCACCAGGCCATACTATGACTTTCTGATGCGTCAGAAGCATCCCACCCTGCCTACTACGCTCCCTCAGCAGCAAGTCTTCATGCTGGCAGAGCCCAAGCGCAAGCCCTCGAACTTCTGGCAGAACATCAGCAGGCTGACGCCCTTCCGGAAATAAGGGCAGCCCCGTGTTTGTGCCTCAACCCCTTCTGAGAAAAAGCACTTTAACCGTCAGTCCTGGGAGGTGGAGCCCAGGTTCTTCCAATCCTTTGTTTACAGAGGATGGCACATGTGCTCCTGCCTTCCCTATTTATTTTGCAGACCAACTGACCACCCTGGCTCTGAGGTGACACGGGGTGTGTGCTTGCACACACGTGTGCATTTGTGCCAGTCCCATCGAGCCAGCCTTGCACAGTGCCCAAGAGGCAAACTTCCACGAAGAGATCACAGGAGGGAGCCTGACATGTTTCACCTGAAAAGATTCTGCTCATCAGCTGTACTTGGCCTCGCTCCTTCCCGCTGCGGACACTCCTGCTGCCTGGCAGCTGTCAGAGAGGGGAGGGCAGTCGATACACCTGCCAGCTCCGTGCCCACTGACATGCTCAGTCACTGACAGAACACATTTTCCATTGAGGGATAAACCCTTCTGCTCTCTGTCCACCCCCACTCCCCACATTTCTCAGAGACATGATCCTCCTACACATGTCTAACTAATTTGGTTAGCCTTTGCAGGCACTCAGACAAGACAACAGTGAGTATTGCACTGTGACCTTTTCCTTTCCTTTAGGTTCAACACCACTGATGAACTATAGAGTATGTTAAACTGTGCCAATCAACCTGCAGCATGAGTAAAGTTCAAGAATCTCTATAGTGGGTTTGAGTTACATAAGTTAGAGAAAAATGTGCCTAATTAATACTGTACTCAATTCCTTAGATTCTCGTCTCCATCATTCTGCCATATTTCCTGGCCAATGAAAATGCTCATTGTTTGTAATGTGTTTATTTATGGTAAAAATCAGAACTGTGTATTTTGTAAGTCTGTAATTGTTCTTGTCAGATGTTGTTAACTTGATGCTTGTTTTGTCTGTTTTATTTTTTTTATTAAGAAAGGTCAATATTTACAAACCTAGCTCCCAGAAGTCAGAGTCTACAGTTCAACCCTAAAGACTAAAACCATGATTGTTATGCAAACTCCCACAGACCCTCAAAGCAAGGGGTATCACTACAGGTTTTTGACACCTTTAAAAAAATGGAAAGCCACTTTAAAGAGGCCTAAATTTGGCATTAAGAGCCTCACTTCAAGTACCCAAGTTTCAAACTGTGGCCAAAAAAATTAATTTAAACCTTGGTTATCAAAAAGAAAGATTTGCCTTACCATAGCGAGAGTTAGAAGCCATACTGACTGAATTCCCTAGCTTAGGAAACATCCTGTGACATTGGAAGACACTCACCTGCTCATTCCAACACTACACTAGTGTGAGTGAGCACTGTCTGCAGAGCTCAGAAATCCAGTGTTTGCTGATGCTGTAGCTGACCAAAGTTTGGTCATCCAGGGATATCTGAATTCAGTAGCATGTACAAAGTCATTCTTGCACTATTATCTTCCCCCCAGACCAGGGGCAACATTTAATTTCATAAAGAAACTTGTAAAAGTGACTCTCAGCCTGTGTTTGTCTCTGACATGTCTATCTGTGTGAACTTGTTTCTCTTCAAAGTCACTGTAGAGATTCTGCTCTTGCAGCTTAAAAAGCGACCACTGGTCAGCAGAAGCCATGCTGGAAGGCTACCCTCAGCAAAGCCATCTTTTGGATGGAAGACTGGGGAAGCAGAAACCGTACAGCAGATGTGCTGGTCACTTAGAACAATCATAAAGGTTTAGCAAGTCACCAGCTCTCAGATTCCTGCTAGTTACTTAAATGGAAAACATGTCTAGGAAACATCAAAAAAAGCTGCAAGGGATGCTCAAGTCCACTTTGAGCAATAAGGAATTCAAGAGGAACAGCAAGTGCCAAGAAGTAAGAAACACACTTGAAAGAGAACTCAGCTTTTCCTCCTGTGTGTCATCACCAGCCAATATGGTCCTACAGAGTGGTGACCAAAAGCCAACAAAAACCTCCTCCTCGGGCAGAAGCACAAGAGATGTCTGCCCATGGCAGGTTTAGCACTTTCCCCCTCCCCCATGTCACCCCAAGCCACAGAGGAAAGTGGGGCTTACCAAGCTGGCAGTAGAGCCTTGAGATACTGCCTGAACCAGCACAGCTACAGATCTGGGCTCATTTGTCAAAAAGGCCTCTCACATGGCTTGCAGCAGTAGGAAAACCAAGCTGGGGGACACTGCAGGAAGGGCCTTCAAACACCGGGAAAACAAGCAACCAACATAAAACCCCCCAACCAGCCTGCATTTGCACATCACAGCTGCATTACCAGCCTTGCAGTGCCTGTCCTTTCAACACACACTGCCTCCATGAGCCCTGGCTAAGCTCCCCTCAGAGTGGCAGCTTGAGCTTTAGCAGCTAATGTGATCTTCTGACAGCCCAACCTAAGATACAGAACATTTGTTCTCTTCGTTTGAGAGGGCGGTGTGTCAATAACTTGGGGGGCTGGCGGAGGGGAACACAAAAAAAAAAAAAAAAAAAAAAAAAAAAAAAAAATCAGTGTCTGTAAGAAGCCACTAAGATCAGCCTCCACTACTTCTTGCCAAATACCAGAATTACCAGTGACACCCCACAGGCCCAGGCCAGGTTACCCAGTGCTCAGCATGCCACAAGCATTACATGGCCTGGACATCTTCCCCCCCCCAGTCTAAACACTAACAAGAGCTGCCTGTCCAGAGCACAGCCTCTGCCAAAGGATGTGCCAAACCCCACAGGCTGCGGCCACAGCATCTGCCCCGACCCCCTGGCAGGGGGAGCTCAAAAGCTCTACTGAGCTGACATGGCAAATGGTGTTCCTCAGTGCCGGGGCTTTACCCACCACCCCCTTCCCATAGCTACACCAATACCAGCATCATGCCCTTTTGCAACAACAAACATTCACCCCTCCAACAAGCTTAAGCCGTTGCGCCCCCTGCTCCCCTTCAGGGGAACAAAGCCGTGCTTACTGCCAGACTCAGGCATAAGTTTAAGCCCAAGAAGCAGAGCAGAGGAAGGCTCCAGTGGGACACCACAGCATCCTCGGCAGCCAGCGCCCTCGGTAACAGAAGGCAGGTGTCACTTTTGTGTTTACCCTTGGTGTCTGCACCCTCCTATCCTTATCCATGGTGTGTTTGTTTTGATTGGCCAGGAAGGAAAGCTGTTGGCACAGAAATGATCAATTTTCTGATCTTACCAGTAAGCAGGGGGAGAATGCTGGTTTGGACCAGGGAAGCAGGGCTGGAAAGGGACCCTGGGATCCCCCCACAACACATGCACATCCTCAAAGCAAGACCAACTGTGATGCTGCATCAGGTCACTCATGGTCTTACCCAGTTGTGATCCAAGTGTACTCAAGGATACAGCTGCCCCCAAAACCTCTTTCGAGTCTCCATTGAATACCTCACTGCCCCTATTATGAAAAAAAAAAGTTCTTAACATTTATACAAAGTTTCCCTTGCTGCAACTTCCAATCGGTTTTTAATTTGTATGTTGCTTTATACACTCAGCTTTACATCTACACTAAAGTCACTCCAGTACAAATCTGGACCTATTCTACTGAATGAAGTGGGGTGACAGTGGAACAGTACCCTAAAGTGCAGCAGCTTTGAAGGGCAATAAACAATGGCCCTGCCCTTCCCTTGCTAAAACAGACATAAGAATTGGCTACTATTAATTATCTGTGTAGCAATGCTCTGAACAGTAAATATGCAACAAGCTGTTTAAATGATCAGATTATTTAGCACCTCTTCCAGAAGTTACTTCATATCTGACCAGTGCACACAATTTATAGAAAGATTTCTAAAAGTTACTCTCTTAAGTGCCAAAACAGAATTCTCTGGCCAAACAATATACCAGTCGATGAGAAGTTATTTATTTCTGGTAGAGAAATATATTCTCTACTTGACTGCCTACCGGCACTCTTCCTGAAAAGTGTCTTCAGTTGGGATTCTAGTCTTGCAAGAAACATTTGGAGCTAGGATCTGATCCCCTCTGCAAGGCTGAAATCAGGTATAAAAGCTGATCACACTGAGAGGCAGCAGCTTTGTAACACAGTAGGTGGAGCTACAGCAGTGACAATGATAAACAGGTAAAGATCAGACTCACTTCGCTCAACATACCTACCCACGCACCGGCATGTCAACAGAGCACTTCATAAATCGGAAGAGGATTTTTCATCAATGCCATCATTTATTTTCTACCCAGCACTACTTCCTGAATCTCTAACCACAAAACCTGTTACTTTCTGAACAAGCTCTGTATCAGATCATGTGTAACTTCCATTAGTTTTAAATGATTAGACACTCAAAAGTCATCTCCTTCATTACTGATTAAATGGTAAAATGTACGTGTGTTAGACAGTGGTAACAGAATAACCAACACTGAATTTCCCTCCTCTTCACCCTGGCATCTGGATTTTGAATGAAGTTACTCACATTGTACTATCAATTAAAAGTATCAGGGAGAACATGTGTGTAAGCCACAAAGCATTCGTGTACACATTACACAGATACACAGCGTCATCCTCTAAACTCATCATAAAGGGGTTTTCTGGCATATGAACAGCTCAAGTACAGCTTCTGTCAAGCTGTCTGAGCTTAATGGACAACACAATCTTACCAGATTCACAGGAAGAATCCATTTGAAACACGAATAAGCGGAGATGTGAGACTTCAGTACCCACTCCTCTGGAGATAACCTTCTACATGACCAGAAATGCAGATTTTCATGCAAACCAAACTGAAGCTCCTGACATGATTCTAAACAGCACCAATCATTCCAGACTTCAGGGCAGAAACTACCAAACTACTCAGAAAAATACTTTTGGCATTGAGTTACATAAAGAGGACCGTAAGATTGTTCCAGGGGTGGGGTTTTTTTGGTTTTAAGGGTTTCAGTTCTGTCTGTTCCCCTCCTCCTGTATCTATCCATTTAGGAAACTTCCTGTGAAAGACAGCCATGTCTCTTAATGAGTAAGATCTCCCCAGATTTCACTTGGACAAGTAAGACACAGACTTTTATAAGGCATGTGAACCAATCTGAAGGATGATTTGCTGAAGCTACCAGTAACATGACAAGAACCAGTGGCTGCTAGATAATCTAGTTTCTGCTCTGACAAAGGAAAAAAAAAGAAAAAATAGCTCTAGTTTGAACTGCTAGTTTGAAATAACCGAGTCAGAAAATGTAGGTGTATACACTAGACAAATGCCTATGCTTCAAGTTTTGATAGCATCAGAAGCAGTAAAAACTGTGATTGTACTAAATCAAAAAAACCCAAATAGATCAATTCCCACAGAGCTAAAAGTTACCATGAAGCAGCCCTTCAGATCTTTTGTGTTTTGTCTGTTACCTGAAGGACAGTGGGGTGTAGGGTGGGGAGGAGCCCTGTTTCTGTCTGGCCGAGCCCATCGCCTCGCTGCTACACACTGTGGGTAGGTAACCCCAGCTGTCCAGGACACTGCTCTGCAAAACCAGCACGTCAGCCTGTCACCCAGAAGCCCCCGACATGCCAACCACCTGCATCTGGGGGTCCAAACAGCTCCTGAAAGCATCCGAAAGCCAGGGCTCTCTGCTAGAGATTGGGACAACTGAAAATTGAGGCATCCACAAGTAACAGACATTCCAAGAGAACCTCAGCTTCAGACTGAAAATGCTGCATTTCTTGGGATGCCAGAATGACAGAAACTAGCTTTTCTTAAGAGAAAGCCCTTTCATCTTTTGCAATATATGTCAAAATATCAGACTGTGTTCCTCCAGCTTTACTGCAGTGGAAGCTTATCTTTATGTAACAGCAGAATTAAATATATCAATCTTGCCACTGATTTTTAAATATCAGTTTTTTGAACAAATATTGTACCACTTGCTACACAAACTGTTTAAGAACTTTGTCGGCGTCTGGGAGATGGTACAGCTTCCAGCAAGTGCTGCTTTCTAATTTTACTGTTATTACTTCAACTGTTCTCACTTCTCATGTCAAATTTCCCCATGTACCTGCTAATGAGGGTTATGGCATTGCAATACCTGTTTGGACAGCTAATGTGGTAACACAAATAATTCCTATAGCTTTAAGAATGGAGCTGTTCACACTTCATTCAACTGCTGGAGCCTCAGCCTGTACCTGTTGTTACTCAAGTTTTCTACTAAACTCAGCAGGACTTGCCACTGCTACTGACAAGTAGCAGCACCACATTGGTATGATCATAATATCTCAACTATAATGTCCTGTACCAGCCTACCAGTAGAAAGTCCCTGTCCCCAGAGCTTCCTGCCTACGCAAAGCAGCAGGATCAGGTCTTCAGGTAAGTAATGGGTTAAAAAAATAAGAGCTTTGGTAATGGGTAGAATTAACTGAGAAATTTGAAGAGTTTTCAGAGGATTTTAACCCACTGAAGGTGCAGTGTTGTTCATTTAGTTTGACAGTGCAGGGGAAGGAATCTTCAAAGCAGCAGAAACTAATCAACACAACTATTTCAGAGCTAAGCTAGAGCAAGAAGGCAGTCCAAGACAGCATGGCAGAAGCCATAGCGCACCCCTGTATTTTTCTGCTGAGTGCCACACAGATGAGGGTGGGGTATCAGAGGATGGCCTACCATATGCTCAAGGACAGCAGCAACCTGGATTTCACTTGCCTGTATATCCACAGCCACACAGCTTCAGGCTCCCCAGAGGCCAAAGGGTGCTCCTCCTTCCCAGCCACGCAGCCATCACAGCTTGCCCTGCCTTGGGAGTAACACCTCACACCACACTTCATTTCTCACGTCTCGCACATTTTCTTAACAAGCTACATTACTAAAATCCCATGGCTTTGGCAGTGCTGGTGGTTTTAGAAAAATACAGGCTGCTTGTTCTTTTTGCACAACACTCCTGTCCTTTTCCTCCCTGCAACTACACCACTCTTCTCTGCACGTAGTGAGCTTTTCTTTTGCACAACTTTGCTACCAAAGCAGCTCCCTGTTTTACAACCTGTGCAAATGAAATACCTGTGATACGTAACCCAGATGTGTACCTTTGTGTGTGACTGTTTACATATACATTTGTGAGATGGGAAATAAACAAGCTATCAACTTTACTTTTGTCTAATTCTGTAATCCTCCCATAAAACATTAACTGTTGAGTATATAAAACAAGCCTTTTCATCTGCCATAATCAAATGGAGCTGTGTAACAGTATTCTGCTTTAAGAGTTCCTTCTATCTTTCCACACTTGCTTCTTCCTCCTTTTCTTAGAAGTACCAGCCTGCCTGCACATCTATTACCTAGGCTTGATAATTTTTTTTTTCCTTTAACCTCCAGCAACCTGAAACAATACACTTGATATCTAAATCACACCATCAAGAAAACCTCCTTACCTCCAGTTTAAGCCATGTTAGCATTCCTGCACTGAAAGGGCGTACAGCATTCAATCTCAACTGTAAAGTCCACACGATCACAATTCTTACAATGAGGCTGGTAAAAGCTAAACTGTGGGAAGGTGTGTTCCCCTTCCTCTTTCTGAAGCATTAATTTGTCCACATATTGTGCCTCTCCCATCCAGAAAAGAACATGCTATTGTAAACTACAAAACAGATTAATATAGCCCAAGAATGAAGGTCCAGTTGCACCAACTGACAGTTGGGCTACTTGGCACCAAGTTTTCTATGTCAAGTTTGTGTTTGAACTATCTTTTAGTCCCCCAAAGTCTACAGCTATAGGTTTCTTATACCCATGAGGCTCAAGAGTCTTCCCTGCAGGCCTGCCCTTCTCTCTGTAACAGACAATACAACTTCACATAGCTGCCAAAGACCTCTTAACTGCTGTACAATCTTTTTAAAAAAAAATTTTTAAGTAGTCACATGGACCCCATCCTATTCTGGATTATTAAAACAGGATAGCTAATCGCCTGATGGATTCTGAAATAAAAATCCAGGAGAGCACTTAGCCTCCCACGCACAAGTCAAACATTTTATCCACATAATGCAGCAACACCTTCTACCGCAGCACTATGGTATTTCTTACAATGGAAAACTACCATCTAAATAATAATCAATACATCACTCCTGATTCCTGGGGAGCTCACCAACAAAACTATTTGTTTTACCTGACTTTGTTAGTGACCCACAGAGTTCAGAATCTAAAGCAATATGTTAGAAAAAGCAAGCTTTTTGTCCATAATTACAGGAAAGCTTGAAACTCAAAACTTCTTGCCCTATTTCTGAGAATCGTTTAGCACTTACTTTTCTGGAAGGGGCTCTGGCCCTTACCAAGTGTTCAAAGATGCCTCTAAAATGAGGTGAGTTCTCAACACATCTAACCTTCACAACAAATAACTAACAGCCACTCATCAGCACATAAGTGGGAGAGTAATATGCAAAATTAATCTGGGAAGAGGGAAAAAAATCAAACCTTTTTAGTAGTTTCATAGATTTAAAACAAACAAGAAAGAAGTCCCATATAAAGACTTAAGTTCTGTACCATGTTGTTATGACTGTCAGACACAGTACAGTAATTCTTGACAACAGAGCACCACATGAACAGCTACACCAGAATCCCTCTAAGCCAAGGACAAACAGCATCATTCTGAAGAACAGTATTTCCCCTTTATATCCTCCCAGATTCCAGCAACTCACTGGTTTGGGATTATGAATTTTCATCAGCTCCAGTGACCTGCAAAACAATCCCAAACCTATCTCCCTGACCAGCAATTAGCTCAAGATAAAACACAGTGAAAAATCTGCTCATGGGATTCCTAGTGCTCGGCTACTATTTCAGAAGCTCAACTACTTGACTGAACAAACACACCTGTAGCAATCATCTCAAAAACAAAATGCTATTTCTGCAGATCAATGCAGTTACTGACATTACACATTCCTCTTCCACATGCGTTGCTTTTCACAGGAACATTATGAGGTAAGTTATTGTTATTTTTGGAGACCTACAATAAATGAAAATAGCTGGTTAGTTGAAGCAGTATAGTCCTCTGTCGTTGTCATTGCCCCCCCCCCCCCCCCCCCCCAGG